>NC_030809.1:38047766-38350796 GCF_001704415.2 Capra hircus | reverse complement strand
GCCTTAAAGAGCAAAACTGTTACGAATTCATTTTTCATAAATCTCCTAAGTCTAGGTTGGATGTATCAAATCAAAGTAAAGAGTAAAGGTACATGACAACTTGTCTGATAGACTAAAGATAGAGATATTAATGTCTATGGAATCAAGAATGATTCTTAGTGCTTTCTCAAATACCTTCCCATTTAATCCTTCAAGCAACCCACACAGAATACTCACACAGATAATACTCACTTCCACTGTTGCCCAGGATGTCACAGCTAATAAGTGGCTTATCCAGAATTTAAATTCAAATTTGCTGTGCTCAATTGCTTTGGTTATGTCTAACTCTTTGCAGTCCCATGGACTGTAGCTCACCTGGCTCCTCTGTCCATGGGATTCTCCAGGCAAAAATACTGGAGTAAGTTGCCATGTCCTCCTCCAGGGAATCTTCCTGATCCAGAGATTGAATCTGTGTCTTCTGCACTGCAGGCAGGGTCTTTACTCACTGAGCCACCTGGGAAACCGAAGTTCCTAGAAACACAGCCTTGCTGCATCGCTAAAGCTCTATGTTATCTAGCTAGGCTCTTACTGTGGGACAATGAGAGTGAAGTCTAATGAGAGTATTTTGGTTACAAGGCACTGGACTGATTTCCTTTTTTTTTCAAACAACTCCCAAGTAAATAATTCATTCATTTATAATATATTCATTTATAATTATATATATATATAATTCATTCACTTATATAATTTATTTATTATGTGTCGCACCTCCATTTGGGTATGAACTGACAGCACCCGCCATACACGATCCTATAGCAAATGAGGATCTCTTCTCTTCTAGCATTAGCACTGGAAGCCCATGCGCTGGTACACTCTCTGGACTCAGCCAGCCAACAAGGTCCTCTAAGCATCACTTTCACTGGCACATCACATGTAATGTAGATGGACTTCAGGCTCATAGGTTCTAAACAGAGATTTGGAGTACCCCAGAGGCGACTGGGCTTTGCCAGACATTCTTTTTGAAGTTGCCTGGCTAGGAGCCAGACAAATACTACAGAGAAGCTACTTTTCCACTGAAACACTTAAAGTTTTTGTTGTTTTTGTTGTTCCCTGATTAGCCGAAGTTTTCAGAATAGAAAGTACTGTTTTTTTGAAATGTTCTGGATCTGAAGCAAGACTCTGGGTTGTTTTCACATTTTGGCACTTTCAAGAAACAACAACAAGAAAGAGGAAGCCAAAATCTTCAAAAGGCTAAACTATCCGAGGAGAATTGCCTTTAAACTATCATCTCTCAGTTTTAAATTCTTTAGTTTTGAATTGTAGTCTGCTGTCCTCCCTAGAAAATGTTGAAAAGCAGAGAGGCAAATATGCCATTTTCACTTATTGATTATCCATGTAATCTGTTTGAATGTATTGGAAGTTTTAGAAAAACTTGTGTCCCTGGGGAGTCTACAGCCTCAGGAATCCCTAGAGAAGATATGAATGGCTGGGACTTGTGACAAGCCCAAGACTTATGATTCAGCCGTGTTGTAGGCCAGATCTCAGCCAGTCGTCTGCTCAGCTGAGAAATCGTGCTGAGTTGAACTAAGAATATCAAATATAATTTTAGGTTTCTTCTATCGTATGATATAATAAGCATTGTGGCTGGGAAGGTTCTGAGCACCCATCTAGAAACAACTTCCATGGAACAATCAATAAATAATGTGTTCAAAAGATTAAAAACATTCTCTCTTCAAAATATTATTTTAGTGTCCTTATGGTTTCAGGTTTATTTCCAGTTGTCAGCACTCAGTTGACTGAAAATAAGTTATTGTGCTAAAAATACAGTGCATTTTCAAATTAATGCTGTAATTCTGTCCACTTAAATTTTGATACAAATAAAAATTATACAGATAGCTACTGCATTTTGTTCTTATTGAAAAATACAAAAATTTTAAATTATTTCTCTATATAAGTAAAAAGTGGTTAACAAATTTAGTAATCAGCCATGTAGGCCTGAGATACATACAGTGTCTCAGCCAGATACTGTTCTTTGTGATCATTCTTTAGGTTCATTGAAATGCTAAGCAAACTGATTGATCTACACTCATATTTCTAAAGGAAATATATTTAAGTAATACAGATTTCTAAGCTAAGATGTGGGAAAGAAAAGAAATGAGAGCAGCTTCTTTAGCGTTTCCATGAGAACTACACAATGAGGGCTTTGAAATATAAAAACAGTAGTACAAGTGAAACTTCATAGAATACAATTGTGATGGGTCAGAAGCCACCTCAGTAGAAATTCTCAGGTAACTGTATCTCTATTAAGCCTTCCAAAGAGAAGCAGAACACAAGGAAACAATTGTATATTGCTGGGTGCTTTCTAATACTTTCACAGCCATGCAGATAAGAACTAGGGTTCAAAAGGATGCCTAGGAGTTTGCATCCAAAGAAAAAGCTATGCCAGTTGTGTTTCCCTAAGCAAGACAGGAAAGAAGCATAATGCATTGTGGATTTTTCTTAACAGGATTGAAAATTACTTTCTGGTGGAAGTCATGAACTAAAAATTAAATCAACCAAAATGCTAACTATGTGAGCATACTAGATAATTAAGGTTGTACTTCCACAGGCCCAATTTCTCTCAGAATTGTACAGGCATCAGGTCCTGGCAGCTTTCCTCTTTTGTACCTTATAAGTGTATTGATAAAAACATGAGAAAATGTACTTACTTGAAAGAATTTCTTCTAACAAATGCATTTGTTTCATAGTGCTTTGTTTCTTTCCCAGTGTGTCTGTTGTTATTATAACTCATTTGAGGAAGATGTAAAGATAATGTCTATTATGCAGTGGGAGTGTCAGAGCATTTGGTTCATTTAGATCAATGACAAGATTCCTAAGGGGAGAGTTTAAATTCAGTGGCTACTGAAGCATGAAATTTCACTGTCTCCCACCCTCCACCAGCTTGGTCTCACTCATCCCTCTCCATCCTGCTATGCTGCTTCCGTGACCCCATGTCCTTGTGCAAATGTTTGTCTCGTCTGTCTGATTTTGTGTCTGTCTTGTCCAGTTTTCCCTGCAGTTTCTTCCTGTGTGTCTGTTTGTAGATGAAGGGGCTGAGGATCAAGTAGGTCCTCTACACAGGTTCCCCAGCCATGAACCTGCCACCAGCGGGGAGAGGCGTAGACTCCTAGCCCCCTCCATCTCGGTGTCTGTGCCTGATGATGACCCTTCCAATTCCGATGAGGAGTACTATGAGCATCCTTTGTTCAGCTCACAATGGACTGCCTCTAGTGTGCTCCCCAGTGTCCCATCGCAGAGTGCAGAGGCCCACTTAGGCCAGGAGAAAGGTGAACCAAGCATGGTCCCCTTTAGCTCCTCCTCCCCAGCCTGCAGCTTTGACCACGTGCATCACCTTAAGTGTGCCTCCATGTGTGGGTGGGAGGGACAGGAGCCTGTTTTTTCCATATGAAAGTGAAGTCCCTATATCGCTCATGTCCATCCAAATGCCTCAACAATTTATATGGAAGACGTCTGATTTAAGGCATGTGAGTGCTTCTTTTTTTTTCTTCAAGGCTTCTGAGAAGGAAGCAAAAAAAGTTCAAACAAAGTATGACTTCTTTCTACCCCTTGCAAATATATCAATAGGGAAAGAATGTATCTTCTTACCCAAACCAAAGAAGATGACCCTTAATTATTACTAGAGCAGACTTAGAGAGTTAGGTTTCTATTTAGTGCCACATTAATGTGATAGCCTTTTAAAAGAGAAATAATTGTTTAGGGTAGAATAAATGTTATGGAATAAATTTATTTCTCCAAATCACTTAAACATCTACAGAAACTATAGAGGCTTCCTCAGGTGACTAAATCTTGGTTCAGATAAGTAGAGGTGGGCTAAAATGAAGGAAATGCTCCCAAGCTTTTGTCATTCCAGTCTTTTGAAGGTGGAGATCTCATGTATAGTTGGCTGTGGAGAGGATAAAATAAGTGGGCAGTGGGCTGCAATTTATCTCATTCTAACAAGGTAGTATTATAAAGAAAAAAATAGGGCTAATTTTTTTTTTTTTGCTTAGGTGAATGTCATTTTGAAATGGGGAAAAATAACTTGCTTAAGCGAAGAGTATATTTTTGTATGGCATAATATTTAATGTAAAGGCAGATAGTCCCAAGGCAAGAGCACCAATGGTTCAGACATTCTGATAGAAAAATACAATGCATATTGAGTAAACTTAAATGGACTTAAAATAATTAAGAAAACGATGTGAATTTTGAATAAATAACAGGTGTGGAAATAAACATGATTTATACGAAATGAGAAACTGGAAAGCTAAAAAATTACATGGATTTAGAAAAAATATAAATTAAATTGATTTCATCCAATAAGGTGACATTAGCAAAGCAGCTATATTAAAAGTCTCTTAGCTTTAATCAAAATCTCTAATTCTATGGCATTGTAAAAATTGCCTTAATAATAAGTTAGAATCTGAATTATTAAAATGTTACTGACATAGTTAAATTACAAAAATGAAAGTATCTGTGCATTAAATGTGAGGAAATAGTAGCAGTTCTCTTTTTTCCCCATAAGGGCTTAATGTTTCTCAAAAAATTTCTCTCCTTTGCAGATATAGTCTTCCTCACAGATCCAATTAAACAATATATGATTGTTCATAGGAATTTCAAAAGAATCATTCATTTGAAGAACTATAAGACAGCTTACATATTTCCCTCTAATTTCTTAAGCAATAAAATGGGATTTATTTTACTGATATTTGAAGTGTAAATGAGAAACAAATGAATAGCATAATTCATGGCTTTTCATAAGTTTGTTTTATTACATTTTAATTGTTAATATTTTTCTGTGTGATATACATCTTTGGGGAGGATATTTTGGCAGTTTTGTTGCCACTCAGCTATCTTTCCTTGGTGGTTTTGTTTTGAATTGCAGAAATGAAACTTTATAATATGCACATTTTCTTTCTTTAGTGTCAAAGAGAACTATACAAGAACTCTATTACTGCTATTTCAGTGGTTTGAACAATATGATAACAGTCGTGTCCTAGAGGCAGACTTTTCTAAATTGCAGTGAAATTAACTTTTACCTGGACCTTGTTTTTCAAAATATTTTACTTCTTGAAAAATTTTACATTCTCCAATCATATAATGCAATGAAGGTAAAATTAATTGAGTTAGATAGTCTTTGGCCTTAAAAATACTAAATAAAGTATGTCTTAAAGAGTTTTGATGGATTTCATGATAAAGTTGATAATAAAGTGGCTGATTGGATATTATTCTGAGGCCAGGCTTTTTACTCCCAAAGATCCCTTTAGCAAAGTTTGCATGTTTTACATTAAGTAATCAGGAATTCGTATGTAGGGGCTTCCTGCATTGGAGAAAACAGCACATGACTTACAAACTTAAAGGTCTGTTGCAGCACATCAACGCATCTATCTTTTCACAACCATCTGTTATCTGGCAGCGCCATCTCTTATTTCCAGCCAGCTTTCCACATTGTGTGCGACTTACTGCCATTTCCACTAAGGATAATAGAGCAATAAAACCCTTTCAGCTCTCAAGTTTTAAAATAAATAGCCTTTTAATGAGACTTTAAAAGGCATCATTATTAGTCGATTATATTTACTAATTTTCCATTGCGTTAGGATATTAATTTGTTCATCCAAACGATAAAAGAGGTTCTTGTGAGGTCAATAAAATAGAGCTGAAAGCGTTCCTTGAATAATATTTCTGTTGTTTCATATATGTTTCTATGGTCATGATGTCAACATCTTTTTCATCCCTAAGAAGAAGAAACACTAGAGAGTCCAATGGCTGAGGAAGAGAAACCTGCCACTCTTCCTGAGAAAGAGTGTGGGGCTGCCAAGGTCTCAGACCAGCCCAAGGGCCTCAGTGAGGGCCAAGTGGAGTCTAGTGCGGTGGCCCAAGTAGTTCCTGCAGACAGCGCCCCAGCAGGGGCCCCACAGGAGAAAAGTGTAAAAGAGGTCACGGTCACGGAGGTGTCTCCAGAAGTAAAAACCCCTTCCTCTGCCGGGGAAGGTGTGTCTTTCTTAGGATTTGCATGTGTTTGTTGCAAGTGATCTCTCCAGCAGCTTATCAATCTGATGCCTTTCCAATGCTATTCCATCGCTGGGTCGTCTCATGATACCAAGACCTCTGTCTGAGACTTAAAGAGCAGAGTGTGGCTTGTGCAGGTGCTGTGTGGCAGCTTGGTTTTCCACTGCTGGCAGCTGATTCCTGGTTTTACTTTGCCATGATACAATACGCTTTGCAGCCAGGCTGATGATGCTATGTGAGCTTTTTTTCCGCCCCCGCCCCTCCTCATCTCAAATGTTTGCCAGTCACATTGCTAATACATGTATATTTTTATTTTTATTTTGGGGGACAGCAATTCATATGCTTTTCTTTCAAATCGTAGAGGTGGATTTTGGCACATTATTACAGGCTTCAATGGTAAAATGGTTTTTGTTTGCAACCGCAATGTGCTATATTTTTTTTTATGCTTCAGTGAATACTGGTTTAGTTTCTTTAAAAGCACCTGCTGATGCTTCTCATATCATTTCCTTTCCATGGCAACCAACCCCTTTGATCGTCACCATCTCTCTTGAGTTTTCATTCATCTAAACTTTACTAGAAAAGTCATAAAGTATTTATTTTCTACTGTGACAAGACAACACACAAGTATTTAAGTTAATGATCCATACACTTGCCCTTCAACTTGCCCATTCAGATGACTGAATTTTATTAATTTTCCCCAAATCTTCTCCAGACAATTACATTTAGCCTTAGTGACCACAATGAAATAACTTTGGCTGTAAAATACAAGTGACACTCTGGAGCCTTTTGAATTGGTGAACAAATAAAAATTACAAAGATTCATTTAGTCTCTGTGAAGCATCTCTAAAGCCAATATTGGTCAGTGGTTCACCTGTTGGTCACATTCCAGGAAATGAGGTCATGACCAAGGAGAAAAAGACATTTTAATAGTTGACTCTTATTAAAATTTTGTTATTCATGTAACTTCCCAGTATTAACAGTATAATTCAGATTTTCTTATATCTATCGTACAGACTAAGTAATGATTAGGATTTAGGAATTTTGAAATTTAGAAATTTCTATAATTTTGGTAGAAGTTGTCTTGTTAATATTTAGGTCATATCAGACAAAGTCTATAGCAATTATTTATTTGTATTACCAAAATTTAATCTTAGATGACTTCTAAAACTTTATTCTAGGAACATTTCAATGCCCCCAAAACTGGTCTTGGCATTTGTTGGTCAAGTTAGCTGAAATTATTTAATGCATATTATTAGAAATTAATTGGCCTTCTGCCCATGGGTTACCAATTCACTTTACAATGAGAAAAGAAAAAGTTTGGCTGAAATCAGTTCTTTCCCATATTTAGATTATAGATTATATAGATTATTTTGTACCCTAATGTTAACTACTTATTAAATTTTCTTTAATTTGTAATTTTTATCTGTAGAAGGCATATGACATTTTTTTCTACTATAGTACACATCATGAACTGTTTAGAGAGACCAAACAAACAAAAAAAGAGTATTCAAAATATACTCTTATTTCAATTTCTGTATACATTAATCCACAGTGGGAGTTTATTGTACCAATCATACAAATATATCTCAGTCCTGACATTTTCATTTTAATTTTTAAATGAATAGCATGCTTGCATGTTTCATAGTTTTTCTTTCAAGCCTACCATTCATTTGCCATTTCAAAAAATAATTTTAAGCTTACTGCCTGAAAGCCCTTGCCTATTATGTTTAAAAATCAACCCAATTACTTCAGGTTTACTTACAGCCTCGAAGATGGAGTTTCATGATCAACAGGAATTGACTCCCTCTCCAGCCGAGCCATTAGACAAGAAGGAAGAGGAACCAGAGACACAAAGAAAGCCTGGTGAAGACCTTAAGCATGCTGCCTTAGTTTCTCAGCTGGAAACAACTAAAACTTCCCCTGATAAAAAGGACGCACAAGGCACAGAAGAAGAAAAAGCACCTCCCACTCTGTTTGGGCACACTCTTGGTGCCAGCCTAGAAGATACAAAACCCAAGACAGAACCAAGCCTAGTGGTACCTGATATTGGCCTTCCTGCAGAGCCCACGGCTGCAAAAGAGCAGAAGGACTGGTTCATCCAAATGCCAACGGAAGCCAAAAAGGACGAGTGGGGTTTAGTTGCTCCCGTGTCTCCTGGCCCCCTAACACCCATGAAGGAAAAAGATGTACTTGAGGATATCCCAAAATGGGAAGGCAAACAATTTGATTCTCCCATGCCGAGTCCCTTTCAGGGTGGAAGCTTCACTCTTCCTTTTGACATCTCAAAGAATGAAGTAGTTGCAGCAGCATCACCCTTTGCTCCCGCCCTGTTACAGCCAGATGACCAAAAATCTCTGGAAGAAACTGGTAGCCCAGCAACTGCCAAAGATAGTTCTCAATTTGAAGAGCCCCAGAAGGATCAACCTGACAAAATAGCAGAAGCACCAGCCCCAGAGGCAGTTGCTGCACCCAAAGATGCTCACATTTCAATTGTGGAAGAGTGTGTCCCAGAGAAAGTTTCAGGAGAAGAGAAAGGGGTGATAAAGGAAGAGAGTGTGCAGATAAAAGAGACTCCCACCCTCAGCGGACAGGAATCTACACTTGCTGAAATGGAACCTCACCTAAAGCTGGAAGGAAAAACAACCATTTCTGACAAAGAAGCCATGCCAAAAGAGAGTGAACCCCCAAAATGGATAGATGAAGAAACAAATATAATTCAACCTTCCACAGAGCACACTTACTCCAAAAAAGAAGAGAAGGGCGAGGAGCCTCCCACAGATATATTAAAACAGGACTCATTCCCTGTAAGTTTGGAGCAAGCAGTTACTGATTCAGCCGTGACCACTCAGACACCGGAAAAAATCATGACTGAACCAACTGCGCTAAGTGAAAAGAGTGCCACCCAGGAGCTCTTTGAAGAAAAAGTTGCTGACAAAGATCATAAGGTAGAAGTTGGAGCTGTAACATCAGCTGAGCTTGACATGCCATTTTATGAAGACAAGTCAGGAATGTCCAAGTACTTTGAAACATCCGCCCTGAAAGAGGAAGTGACCAAAAGCATCCAGCCAGTCAGTGACTACTATGAACTCAGTGACACAAGAGAAAGTGCCCAAGAGGCTTTTGATGCTGTATCTCCCATGCATAAAGATGGCGACAAGACACTTCCAGAAGAAGAACCCCAGCCCAGTGCTCCGGCCCAAGAAGCAGGGTATAGCACTCTTGCACAGAGTCATCCAGCTGACTTACCAGAAGAACCCAGTTCTCCCCAAGAGAGAATGTTCACCATTGATCCAAAAGTGTATGGAGAGAAAAGGGATCTCCACAGTAAGAATAAGGATGATCTGACACTAAGCAGGAGCTTAGGACTTGGTGGTAGGTCTGCAATAGAACAAAGAAGCATGTCCATCAATTTGCCCATGTCTTGCCTGGATTCCATAGCCCTTGGGTTTAACTTCGGTCGAGGGCATGATCTTTCCCCCCTGGCTTCTGACATTCTAACCAACACTAGTGGAAGTATGGATGAAGGAGATGATTACCTTCCAGCCACAACGCCTGCTGTGGACAAAGCCCCTTGCTTCCCAACCGAAAGCAAAGAAGAAAAAGAACAGGTAAAGGAAGAAAAAGATACTGGAGAGGAAAATGCCCGAGTCGAGACATCATGTGAGTCGCCTTTCCGAGCCAAAGATTATTACAAAAATGGTACTGTCATGGCCCCTGACTTGCCTGAAATGCTAGACCTGGCAGGCACACGGTCAAGATTAGCTTCCGTGAGTGCAGACACTGAAGTTGCCAGGAGAAAATCAGTCCCATCAGAGACTGTGTTGGAGGAGAGTAGCACTGGCTTGCCCCCTGTCACTGATGAAAACCACATCATCGTTAAAACTGACAGTCAACTCGAAGACCTGGGCTACTGTGTGTTCAATAAGTACACAGTCCCCCTCCCATCACCTGTTCAAGACAGTGAGAATTTATCTGGAGAGAGTGGTTCCTTTTATGAAGGCACTGATGATAAAGCACGAAGAGATTTGGCCACTGATCTTTCATTAATTGAAGTCAAGCTGGCAGCTGCCGGAAGAGTAAAAGATGAAGTCAGTGCTGAGAAGGAAGCATCCCCACCTATCTCTGGTGACAAATCAGGACTGAGTAGGGAGTTTGATCAGGAGAAGAAAGCCAATGATAAGCTGGATACTGTCCTAGAGAAAAGTGAAGAACATGCTGATTCAAAAGAGCACACCAAGGAAACAGAAGATGCTGGTGATGAAGTTGAAACTCTTGGATTAGGAGTGACCCAGGAGCAAGCTTCAGCCAGAGAACTGATGATCTCTAAAGATGCATCCCCTGTCATGGCTGAGAAAGCAGAGAACGTTCTTAGTTCAGTGCCAGAGGTAGCTGAGGTAGAACCGTCCAAAAAAGCTGAACCAGAACTGGATTTGGCTGTGAAGAAAGCTGAACAAGGTCAGTTAGATATTAAAATCAGTGACTTTGGACAGATGGCCTCAGGCCTACATGTAGATGCTGGAGAGGCAGCAGAGCTTAAACTTGAGGCTACCCAGGACCTTGCCCCCTCATCCACAGCCCCTCAGGAGGTAGATGCATTTATGGGTGTTGAGTCCAGCCACGTGAAAGAAGGCACCAAAGTTAGTGAAACAGAAGTCAAGGAGAAGGTGGCTAAGCCTGACTTGGTGCACCAGGAGGCTGTGGACAAAGAAGAATCCTATGAGTCCAGCGGTGAGCATGAAAGCCTCACCATGGAGTCCTTGAAAGCCGATGAGGGCAAGAAGGAAACTTCCCCAGAATCTTCTCTAATTCAAGACGAGATTGCCATCAAATTGTCTGTGGAAATACCCTGTGCACCTGTTGTTTCAGAGGCTGATGTAGCCGCAGATGAGAGAGCTGATGTCCAGATGGAATTTATTCAGCCGCCGAAAGAAGAAAGCCAAGAGACCCCGGATATTTCCATCACGCCCTCCGACGTTACCGAGCAGTTGCCTGAAGCTGCCAGAGCTGAACCAGCAGAGGCTCAGAGCGAGGAAGAAGAGATCGAAGCCCGGGGAGAATATGACAAGCTGCTCTTCCGCTCAGACACCCTTCAGATTACCGACCTGGGTGCCCCAGGTGTCAGGGAGGAGTTTGTGGAGACCTGTCCTGGTGAGCACAAAGGAGTGATTGAGTCTGTTGTAACCATCGAGGACGACTTCATCACTGTCGTGCAAACCACAACTGATGAAGGGGAGTCGGGTTCCCACAGTGTGCGTTTTGCAGCCCTCGAGCAGCCCGAGGTGGGAAGGAGACCATCACCCCATGCCGAAGAAGAACTTGAAGTAGAAGAGGCAGCTGAAGCCCAGGCTGAACCCAAGGACGGTTCCCCAGAGGCTCCGGCTTCCCCTGAGAGAGAAGAGGTTGGACTCTCAGAATATAAGACAGAAACCTATGAGGATTACAAAGATGAAACCACCATTGATGACTCCATCATGGATGCTGACAGCCTCTGGGTGGACACTCAAGGTGTGCATTCTATTTTTCAATTTTCTACTCCCAGATAAAATCCAGTATCCTATTGGAAAAACTTTTTTTTTTCATTTTAGACATATTAAAATGTCCCTTTATCTCTTTATTTTGCGTTGTGTTAGACAGATGGAGGATTTTGTACATTTGTTACTAATGTTGTCGTTGTTGTTGTTGTCATGGTTTGCTCTGATCCACAGATGATGATAGAAGCATCATGACAGAACAGTTAGAAACTATCCCTAAAGAGGAGAAAGCTGAAAAGGAAGCTCAGAGATCATCTCTTGAGAAACATAGAAAAGAAAAGCCTTTTAAAACCGGGAGAGGCAGAATTTCCACTCCTGAAAGAAAAATAGCTAAAAAGGAGCCTAGCACAGTCTCCAGAGATGAAGTGAGAAGGAAAAAAGGTTCATTTCACAATCACTTCTTTATAAATGTTTTTGAAGTAATTCATTATTACTCTTTTGTAGAAGAAACTGCTTAACCGTGGTAACTAATTATTGATGAAATTTCGTTCGGTTTTGCTCCAAGTGTGTATTTTTCTCCTGATGGTATGCTTTCTGTGTTTTCTTATTCATAGCAGTTTATAAGAAGGCTGAACTTGCTAAAAAAACAGAAGTTCAGGCCCACTCTCCCTCCAGGAAATTCATTTTAAAACCTGCTATCAAATATACTAGACCAACTCATCTCTCCTGTGTTAAGCGGAAAACGACAGGTGACTGTTCAATTCTGCAATGTGGCTGGCAAACATAGACATGTATTTTTTTTTTATCTCATTACCTTAGCAGCTTCATTTTGTTTTTCTTCCAAGAATCTCAGCAGTCATGAACAATTTCACTATTAAGTGTCTTGTATCATTATTCTTTTTTTATCCCCTTCCCTACAGAAGAGGTCATGACCATCTGTTTCTTTGTCATGCTCAGACTTAACAGTGATTGTATCTTGGCATTGTGCTCTAGTGTCACGTTCTGGGGATTCCTGTTTTCATTCTGTGTGTTTGGTTAGACGATGGCGATGAATATAACCGTGGTATGCATTCTCATTATTTTGCTTATTTACTCCCTCATGCTTAAACCCATACGTATTTGTCCTAGTTTCTATATTGTTACTGCCAAATCTGTTACTGATGTTGATGAATTTACTGAGGACCACCAAGAATGCGTAGGGATTTTGAGATGGAGAATGAGAAGCAAATCTGGGATAAAATTGTGGTTGAAAAATTACTTTGCTTTCAGATGAAAGAAAAAAAAAAAAAAAGGAAAAAGAAACTGTCTGGTAATCCCATCAGAGTTTATTTTTCATATCCAAAATTAGCTAGGCTTTCTGACAATACTGCATCTCTTGGTTGACATTTTGTCCTTGGAATCTTCTTAAAATGTGTTGGATTCAAAATATTAAATTTCCCCCTATAATTTAGTGGTCAAAAATTTAATCAATTTAATAAACCCCTTCCTCTAAATATCTCAGAATTTAGGTTTATTTTCTATCTTGCTGTCTTCTTATTGTTCTGTCGTCTTCAAATGTACTTTGTTTTTACTGTTTAAATAAGCAGTGGAATAAGGAGCGAAACATGTTACAAATCATAATAAAAGCCTCTATGTAATATCCATAATGCAAACTCTATTCCTCAATTTCAGTGCAAAGTATGTATTTTAAATGTATAATCATATTAGGATACTCTTAATTATAATACGTTTTATTTTAGTATTGATTAAATGGCACACTTGCAGTCTACAAAGGAAGGTATCAGAGCTTGAGTCAGAAAGCATTATTTTTCATTCCATTATATACACATTAGAAGCACCTTTACATAAATCTTTGGATGGCTTTAAAGGGTTAGCAGCAGCATTAACCCTTGTAAGAAAAAGAATATCAAGGCATTGATATTTTGTGATAGCCGCTAAAAATTTCAAGTATTTTTAATTTGTGTTCTTCATATAGGAAGTCTCTCATGTGCTTCCTTCAAGAACTAGTATATAAGGCAGGATTTGAAAGTAGAAGGTTTATGATTATACACAAACCTTGATGATGAAGGTTTAGAATGAGGAAGTAAGGTAAGAATTATGAATCAACATGACATCTCTTAAGTTTTATATCTCACTTAGTACATTTTCATTAAACTTGGAATTTTTCTATTTAGAAAAATGCTTCCACAGGCAGAATCTCTTGGTTTGGGCATAAAAATCCCATATGCCATCTGAAAAGATGAAAATTATATTAGGATTGTATAATTCCAGAGGAAGTGTCAAATGGTTTGATGAAGTACCCACATGTCATTGGTATTCAGTTTGCCACACTGCGAGTAACTTGCCTTTTACTTCATTCATTAAAGGAAATTTAAGACCTCTAGGCTAAGTTAGGATCTTGCTCTTTTTTATTCAGATATTAAGATACTCAAACAAAAAGCATATGCCAAATGAATGCTGCTGACTTAAACCAAAGCATATATGTCACAGAAACATGAGCTATATTATAGAAATAGTAAAGAGCCATAATTTGCACTGCTTCTTTGAAAAAACAGTTTCAGAATCTGTGAATAATCTTACTAGCCAGTCCTAAATAGCATAGAACATATTGTAGGCCACTATTATTTTTGTGTTAGAACTGCATATGGCATGAGAAACCTTTTTAAAACTCACTTGGAGTGCTTATAAGGATAAGTATTTTTTCCTGAGGATTTCTCTCTTGTGAAAGAAAACTAAAGCAAGCACACCAGCTTTTTATTTTCTAAGCTCAATTGTTCAATAGGGATAGTTTCCCCGAACACAAAAGGTTGTGTTCAATTATGAAAATAGTTAAGTCAGGTAAGTTGTCAACAGAAATATGCTGGAGATAATGGAGTTTAAAATTGAAACCAGAGGTATAAAACAGCAGCAAGAAAAACAACAGTAACAGATGTGGTAATAATTTCATACAGGAAGTGCATGTGTAGAACATGGTCTATTTTATTGAACTTGAAATTCCTCTCCTGTTTTCTCTTCTTGACAAGCTATTTTTCTTTCCTTCCCTTCTCATGTGGCATATTTCATGTCAAACAAGTGTGTCTTACTATTATGAAATGCCAGGGGTGTAGAGGAAAAGGGGTTGGTAGATTGTAACAGTTTAAAATATAAAATGCAGAAATATGCCAGTGGCTACATAGAAGGTTTGGGAATCTCTGTGAGTATTCTTATGTGATGCCCACCCTAGAACCAAACACTCCCCTTTCCTTTAAATTCTGCAGCATTCGGATAACTGTCCTGTGATTTCCATTCTAAAGGATCTGTAGTAATTTAAGGGTACACTGGTAACAGAAAATTACTTGGTGTGCTTATCTGTGCTTTGGTAAACACTGGGTTATATAGTAATTAGCACACTGTGTAGTGGGAGCCACATGCTGTAATATTGTTATTATTCAGATTTCTTTAATTACTGAATTTAAGTCTCAGTGTAAACAAAATTCACTTTACATTAGTCTGTTGACAGAACTGAATATCCAAAAGGTATGAAAAATGCATTTATGTGATCTGTAGCCACTAAGTGTGGGGTTGTTTGTGTCTCCTCTTTCAACAGCAGCAGGTGCTGAATCACCTCAGGCTCCCAGTGTATTTAAACAGGCAAAGGACAAAGTCTCTGTGAGTAAAATACCTCTTTCCTTATTCTTTATTTGAAATTCCCTTTGGTATTAGTGGCAGTATTTTAATAATTTTAGATAAAATTTAGACTTTAGACATCTACTCTTTTACATCATTCGCTCACCCAGCATGATGGCATTCGAGCATGTCCTGATATCTTCTGGAATGTGATGGTAGCTAGTGAGGGTAGAGCTGGGATGAAGGCTGCCTCTGTTGTTAGTAAGAAGAAACATATGAAACACCACAATGATATGGAGAAAAATGAAAGAACTCAATTTGCTTTTCATAGAATCGAGATAAACCATTGTAATCAACACTACACTATATTTTATAGCACTTTTTCATTGTTATTATTTTACATTAAGAATATGAGAATTTTAAACAATATAGATAAGTAAAAATACATTATTATCTCCTTATCTAAAGACAACTGCAGTTACCATTTTGATGCAAGATATTAATTTTTCTAAACATTTATAGGTTTAATAACAAAGATGGAAGATGTGTATCAGTTTTTTAATTATTCACTAAAAATTTCTATGTCATTAGACATTTTTATACATCATTTTAATGACTATATAATGTTGCATTTTACATTTTTACAGTGATATGCTTTATCAGTTTCCTGTTATTTGGTATTCAAGCAGCTTTCTGTTATTTTAGTGGTATTACTGTAGAAATCTTTTTTGGCTGAATGTGTCCATATACATTTCCTTGGTAGTTTTCTATTAGCGAAATCATTGTTTCAAGAAGAAAGTCTGCAGAATTGTCTTGTAGAAAGGTTCTAGACTTGTATGTACTCCAGCTTTATATGAACATGCTTGTATTCATTATTACTAGATATTGCTTTTTCTTTATTTAACAAGTGATAGAGATGAAATATTTTGTTGTTTTAATTTGGTGTAATAATGATGTTTAGCTTCTTTCATATTTATAAATCTTTTGTATTTCTTATTTTGCAAATTTATTTTTATATTATTAATCATGTTTTTTAAACTTTCAAAAGACCAAAGACAATACAAAGTGTTTTCTTTCTCTCTTGAAAGGAAAAAAGGAATCTAATGAAAGGAAAAAAGGAATCTAATGAAATTTTAAAATTATGACAAATAATTTGAATGATATCACAATGTTCTGGGTCTAGCCATAATATATAACATGTAAATCACAATTCTTTGTTTAGCTTTCTAAAATCTAATAAAATTTTAAACTTCTACTTTTTGTTTATTATGAAAAACAGGAATTCATTTTGGTGACAGCAGAACCTTTTATATCATCTTGAAGCCAAGGCACTTTATGTTGGTTAAAAAATTATTTGTATATCTGATTATTGTATAAATGTTTTCAGACATATTACTGAAAATAAGGCAATCCATTTATTGCATTGGTAATTTTATTTGACCTGCTGTTATTTCAAGATTTATATCTCTTTACCTTCTATTTCTAATAGAGAACTAGTGTATTGTGCTAGTTAAGAGCAGGGCTATGAAACAAACCAGATCTATGTTTTGAACATTTATTAACTATATATAATCTTTTTCTTCCTGTGTCTTAATTTACCAAAAATAAGGGGCAGAGTAAAAAATCCTATATAATAAGCACTCTATAGTGCTTAGAACATAATATTTATTTCAATAAATAGCAATGGTTATTATTATTATTATTTAAAAAGTAGAACTCTTTAGGAGCAGATACAGAAAGTAAGTGAGTTTTCTCCTGATTATAAAAACAATTTTTCAGTATATCCCGTTTGCAAAACCTTTAAGAAATTTTCAAGTCCCTTGGTTTTATTTTGGTTTGGCTTCCTTTTCATTCAGTTTTTTAAACCCCTTAATACTTAATTTTACATTTTCAAATAAAACATTTATTAAAAACAGATTGTGTTTAAGAATTAGAAATTCAGACTATCAGTAGGTACAAAACAGTTATTTGAGTCAAAACAACTGATGGAAGAAATGAATACTTACTACCTTGTTATCCATTAAACAGAATTGAAATAAAGTCATTTTCAGAATATATTTTTTTCCTCTTTCAAGTTTAAAGTAAAAATGAAAATTCAAAAGAACTAATTAGCATAGAAAAGCAACAGTCAGGGATTTTTTTTTAAATATGAAAGCTTAACCTTTGTTAGAATTACTGGTCTTAACATCTAACTAGAAAATCAACCATCAAAATCAAGGATCCTACTCAATTTGGTAAGAATTTGCATTCCAGTGAGGCTGTAAACATAGCACATTCTGTGCAATAGCTTCGGTTTCTTTTGATTTCATAATGTAATGGTCAACAATTATCACAGTTCATGCAAAGAATATAAAAATGCTCCAGTCATTACCCACTTACCATGTTGTGTTGCTTCCAAGACTGTCAAATAATTCAAATTATTTTCATAAATGTGTTTCAACAAGAATTAGCATTCAGTGCCCACACTTGTACAGAAACCAAACAAAACCTAAATTTTTTCCTCATGAATGCCCATCTCAATCTTCTGACAAAGAGAGATTAGACCACCATTCTTTCTAATTGTTCTAATTTATTCTCTTTTTCCTTATAACTTCATCCTCTTCCTATAGTTTCCTAAAATCCCAGGATTAACTCTTATTTACCTCTGATATTCACTGTATCTATCAAACAGTTCTCTCCAATTTTTCAACTGATCTTTATTGTGAACCTGATCTATCAATATAATCTTTCATTTCATTTGAGATTTTTTGTTTGTTCATTTTATTTTGGTTTTGTATCTAGCATGAGATTAGTAGATGTCTTTCATCATTCATGGCAATCCAGTTACTTCACTTTTCTTCCCTATACCACACTTTTGAAACTTGCTTATTTGTGGATAATGTCAATCAAAAAAGAATGACTTATGCTGACCCAGTTACACTTCCCACTTAAGGTGCAGGGTCTGTAAAACAAGAAGTGATTTGTGCAATCTGTGAATACTTATGCCCGTGTCAAAGTGGTTACAAAGGTTAAAACTTGAGATTAGAAACGTTAGTTTCAATTGCTATTATTGTAACAGCTAAATAATATTAATTATTGGAAGATTAGAACCTCCTTGGCTTTGTTATACTGGTCTATATTTTTAACAGTCTCCCCCCGAGACATGTAGCATGCTAGCATAGTTTTCTCCAAAAGCTGTGTATATACATCCAAAGCACTTACACTTGTACTTGACAACAGTCTCCCCAGGGATTATCGACACCTGTGAAAGTGTGATTTTCATGGGCAGTCTAGTCAGTGCTGACTTTAATTTTTAGAATTTATAACACATAGAAAACGTGTGATTTATTAACATAAAAATGTTACTAATTCTGTGGTACAACTTGGTCCCTGGTGTGCATTTAACTCATAAAATGAACTCATTGTATTTAAAATCTGCAATTTTCTGATGAAATCAGTGTAGACAATCTAAAAATACATTTTCTCAGCTTAAAAATATATTTTCCATTATTAGGCCTTAAATATACTTGTTCGACAGTTATTGAAATAGACTTTGTTCTACAGTTCTTGAAATGCAAATCAAAATATTGATTATATATACCATTTAAGTGCTGTGTTTATTAAAGGAATAATTCTAGTAGAGTCTCAAGATATTTTCCAAATATGGTATCATTATAAGTTCTATGGCTTAATCAGAGACGTTATATATAGCACTTATAAATAATATTTTAATCTATATTCTCATTTTCTGAATATTCTTAGTTCCAGTTACAAAGAGGTATTCAATGAAAATCTCTTGTTCTCACATAATATACGTGTCTGTCATTGATTATAACCATTTATCATGTGTGCTTATTAAAAGTAGACATTTAATTTCTTATATGTTTATGTGTTTTTTTAATTTTCCTTCTGCTTCATAGTTTGGTTTATTTTGTGCTTCTGTTTGTTTTCTTCCATGGCTAGAATTCTACCTTGTCAAAGATTCCTGCCTTACAGGGTAGCACAAAGTCCCCAAGATGCAGCTCAGCCTGCCCTAGCGCGACTAAAAGGGCTACATTTTCTGACAGTTTATTCACACAGCCCACCTCAGCGGGCTCCACAGGCCGCTTACCATACTCAGAATCAGGGAACAAGGTAAGGCAGCAAGCCAACCAAAGGTGCAGAAAGGAATATAATTTGGGAGAAGGACGCAATTCAGTAAATGTCTGAAAGCCAAGAGTTTCAATCCTAAAGTGTTTGACATATAAACAATATGCCCTATTAAAAAACTAATACCAATTAAATGTTTCAGTAGTTATAAACAGCTTAATCATTTAAAAAAGCTGTGTTTTTATAAGATATACAGTACATAATTATTTGATATTTAATAAAATTTCATATATAAACAAAATATATTTGATATTACGTATGACACATACAATCTCAGGATACCAAATTATATAAAATATAATAGACAGTTTGGGCTCAGCATCAGACACATCAGGATTTAATACTAAATCTGCTACATCCCAGTTCAGTGATTCTTAAAAAAATTACGTAGACTGTTGAAACCTGTTTCCTCAGCTCTAAAATGCATATAATATTTTGGGGTAAAAATTAAATAATCAATGAATGTAAAGTGCTTAACGTTCTCGTCACATAAGTGCCCTATATACAGGCGTGATCATAGTTAAATACTGCGCATGCAGTGCCCTTCTGCCGGTCCTTTCTTAGTGACACAGTGTCATGCTGATGAAGACTTGTCAGTAGAATTATTAATTACCTGGAGACTACGTCAGCACAGTTTTACTCATGTTATCACTTGGAATTTGAGTTTCACAGTCAATTTTTAGCATTCACTCCAAAATAATATATTTTTGTATTCTGAACCCTTTCTGAGTTTTAAAGAAGAAATACTTATAAAGTGTGTACAAGTCAGTAGTGTGGATTAAAAGAAATTCCTCTATTGGCCCAAGAGGATAATTAGCCAGAGCGATATAACCTCTTTGTATATGAAGATTCACAGGAACCCAACGTCGTTCTGTTTTCTCCAATCAGGATGGAGTTACCAAGAGCCCAGAGAAGCGCTCTTCTCTGCCGAGACCTTCCTCCATCCTTCCTCCTCGCCGAGGTGTATCAGGAGACAGAGATGAGAACTCCTTCTCTCTCAACAGTTCTATCTCCTCTTCTGCACGGCGGACCACTCGTAGGTTTATTTTGGTTTGGCTTCCTTTTCATTAAGTTTTTAAAAATCCCTTAAGTGGAGTAGCTTATAATGTACTTATATTTTACATTTTCAAATACAGCCTGTATTTTACATCTGATTATGTTTGTCCTAAGAATCAGAAATTCAGACTATCAGTGGATCCAAAACACTTAATTGAGCCAAAACAACTCATGGAGGAAATGAATATATACTACTTCGTTATCCGTTAAATAGGATTGACGTTAAGTCATTTTTAGGATTGGTTTTCTCTTCTTTCAAGTTTGAAGTGAAAAAGATAATTTGAAAGGACTAATTAGTACAGAAAAGCAATAGTCAGGGATTTTTTTTTAATATGAAAGCTTAACCTTTATTAGAATTCCAAGTCATAAAAACTAACTGAAAAATCAACAATCAAAATCAAGAATGCTGCTCAATTTGGTAAGAATAGGGGCTTCCCTGGTGGCTCAGAGGGTAAAGTGTCTGCTTGCATTGCGGGAGACCTGGGTTCGAACCCTGGGTCGGGAAGATCCCCTGGAGAAGAAAATGGCAACCCACTCTAGTGTTCTTGCCTGGAAAATCCCATGGATGTAGAAGCCTGGTGGGCTACAGTCCATGGGGTCGCAAAGAGTCGGACAGGACTGAGCAACTTCACTTTGACTTTGACGTTGCATTCCAGTGAAGCTGTAAACGTAGCATGTTCTGTGTGATAGCTTCAATTTCTTTTGATTTCATAATGTAATGCTCAGCAATTATCATATTTTATGTAAAGAATATAAAACTGCTCCAATCATTACTCACTTACGTACTGTGTTACTACCAAGACTAGTAATTCAAATTATTTTCCTAAATGTATTTCTATTACCACAAAATAGCTACTATTTATTAATCATTTATAGATGCTGAAATCTTAAGATACATTTTTCAGTCAATTCAATTAAAATGCTGATGGTCAGGGATTAACAACCTCATTAAATCTACTGATGAGAAAAACTGACCTTTTAAAGACTTGGCCAGTACTACACAGCTAGAAAGTGGTTGAATTTGATTTTCAGCCTACTGAATAATTCACAACCTGTCCTCTTAATGTCTTTTATATATTTATTTAGAAGAAATAGTACTAGGGAATTGTTCTATAGAGTCACTCAGAAAATAGTATCCCTGTCATTTAGAAACTATTACAAAATGGTAGAAACATTTGGAGAATAGCATATCTGTCATTTAAAATTCATATGAAAGTGGTGGAAATTGCTACTAGTATCACATTACAGTTGATTTCACCACTTATTTTTTAAGTCTTTAATAGTAATTGCCCCACAATGTGGGCAATTCAAATGTGGCTATTTTGTATGACACTTAAACTGTTGTGTGTTTTTTTTGCCTATAATGAAAGTATTTATTGTAATGAGAGCAATTGTGTCCTGAAACATTTGGATTTGTGAAGCATTAACATCCTTTGAAATACATGCTAGGAACACTTTGAAATCACTAAAACTCTTTTCACCTTAACACATGTAAAGTATTCAAATGAACTAGCAAAGAAAACCTTTAAGAGTGAGTTATCTTCAGAAAGGAGAATTTAACTCCAAATATTTGGAGTTAGAATTGGACATCAACAATAACCCCAGGGATGCTGAGCCAACACAAAGGCACCAAGTGTTCCCCAAAAGCACACCTTGAACTGCACTTGCGTTTGTTGCTATGGAAGCAAAATGGCACTTTCTCACACAAATCCCAACTTTAAGCCACTGTGCTCTGCTTTTAAAATGGCATGCATGCTAAGTCGCTTCAGTCGTGTCCACCTTTATACAAATTGCTTTTTATGTCCTGAGCTTACTCTATTTTGACTTTTTAACTTTACTTACATTCATAAGCATATGGCATTGCATTATTTGGTAATGAACATAATTGATACTCTGATAATATAAGGATATAGGGTATAGTTTATCCTGACATAGCAATAGCTAAAAGACATAGGGACAATTAGGAGAACAAGCAATTTGCCTCCTCCCATTTGTCTATCGTCTCCTTAAGGTAAAGAATCTGCCTGGAGGAGACCGGGGTTCAAGCCTGGGTTGGGAAGATCCTCTGGAGAAGGGAATGGCAGACCACTCCAGTATTCTTGCCTGGAGAATCCCATGGACAGAGGAGCCTAGCAGGCTCCAGTCTGTGGAATCACAAAGAGTAGGATACAACTGAGCAACTGACACTACTACTGCTTAACTGCACAAGGGAATGTTCTAGCATTTTGTACTGCTATTGAAAAGATTTGAAAGAATGCTGTGCAAGAAGTTTATTTAGCCGAAAGGGAGGGAAAGACATTGTCATTGTAGGCTTGACAAGATAAGTAAGAACAAACTGTAATAGAGTAACTCATATATATTTTTGAATCATTTTAGTAACTTAGATTTAATCTTTTCGATTTCAAAAGACATAGGAAACACTCAAATTTGTCATTTTTGATGACTAATATAATTTATTACAATAAAAATTGATTGATATCTATTAAACAGCAATATTAAGAGCTTCTTAATACTTGTGACTGATTTTTTCTCATTTTCCAGATATAACACAGAACCTTCCTCCTTTACATATTCAAAACATAAAGCCATTTACTCTTGTTGCTATTGAGTCGCTAGGTCATGTCCAACTCTTTGCAACCTCGTGGACTGTATATATAGCACATCAGTATCTTGTGTCCTTCACTAGCTCCGAGTTTGCTCAGATTCATGTCCATTGAGTCACGAAATAACTCTTAAATATTTCTTTTAGTTAATATTGTTATGCATATCTGGAATATTGCTTCACCTCAGTCTCTATTACAGTAAAAAGTACCTCTATACATAGAGAAATTTTGAATCAAGTTTGTAACATTAAAAAAGAAAATATGTTGAGCTTCTGCTGTGTTCAGGCCCAACAAAAGACACCAATGCTAGGCAGAGGGACAAAGAATAAAGATATGATTCCCCTCCCCAGAAGACCTGAGATATTCAGGAAAGATGAAATGATGGAGAATACATTTGAGGGAGAAATAAGTTTTCTGAATTTTCAGAACATACTCACTGACTCAAACCAAGATCAAAACCTTGGCCCATAAACAAACTTTGTAGCCAGGAATCTACAAAAAGCCAAGTTGAATGTGGTTGTATTACCCTGGTCTTGAAATGTCATATTTGTGGAAAGCAATAAAAATCACTAATTTATCACTTTACTCTTCTCAAATCCCATTTCATAGTTTCCATTGAAGCGTCTACCTATGTCTTTCCCTTCTACTAAAAGACCAAAAGGACACAGGGCAACTTTCCTTTGATATGTGAAAACTGTTCACTGAGAGAGGAAATAGAATTGTTCTGTTTCTCCAGGAGATTGAGCCTGGGTAGATTATTTTGTCTGCAGACTTGAGCTCACTCCTTGTAAATATTTAAGCAAAGATTATTAATAATTGTCCCCCTTCTCAGGAAGAACTTTCTACATTGATGATGAATTATATCAGATGACTCTAGGATTCCTTCTACTTTACTGATTTTAAAGTTGATGAGTTATATCTTTATCTTCCTCAAAATTTCTAGAAGATTCATTGATTTTACAAAGTTACATTGCTGTCATTTAGTCACTGAGTCCTGTCCGATTCTTGAACCCCCGTGTACTTAGTCCTCCAGGCTCCTCTGTCCGTGGGATTCCCCAGGCAAGAATCCTGAATTGGGTTGCCATTTCCTTCTCTAGGGGATCTTCTTGACCCAGGAATCCAACCTGCATGTCCTGCTTTGGCAGGCAGATTCTTTACCACTGAGTCACCAGGAAAGCCCCACAGAGTTACATACTTAGCAGTAAAAACTAAAAACCATACCCTTTCTATAAAATATTTTTAAAAGTGAGAGAATTTGTATAATATAAACAATGTAAGTCAGTATTCTATTATCGGAATCAATGTATTATTTTAAGAGAAAAGACTTCAATTGAAGAGGAAAGTTCAACATATATTAAGAAGCTGAGTATCATATCTGTCTTAGAATTTAATGTCATCTGGGTAAGTGAGCCTTAATGTCCTTATTACTGAATAAGAAATAACAAGAGCTGCGTCTATTGTGTATGCACTTGTTTGGTTATCAAATGTTTGGTATTCACAAAAGTTCTTTGAAAAGGCGAGAATCTCCTATTTTAATGAGAGTCTCCTAAGGTGTGTCCTCTTTTTTATATCATTATTCTTTTAAAAAAGCATTTGAAATGGCATTTAAGCACACATTTTAAAAGATAATATGAAAGAGAAACACAGGAATATGGGGGAAAGAGTTAAATGATAAAATGAGGGTAACATCAAGTTGAGGCAAAG
The DNA here is from genome assembly GCF_001704415.2 of Capra hircus. Lineage (NCBI taxonomy): Eukaryota > Metazoa > Chordata > Mammalia > Artiodactyla > Bovidae > Capra > Capra hircus. Next base: position 38,326,204 of record NC_030809.1, on the reverse strand, counting down.
AAATGCATCTTACGGCATCTTGTATAATAGTGAGGGACTATTGATTTGACTCCAAACTGCAAACTAATACTGAAAGTATGGGAGAAAACACAATCAGGTACAAGGTTCATGGTGAATAAATTGTTGTAACATCCCACTTTTCAAAAAAGAGAGCTAGATTTTTTTAAGCTAAATGATTTTCTACACAGGCCAAAATCATGTGATCTAAATACACTGTTTTGTGTTGTATATCCACCTGGATCTCGGAATAAACTTTCTGCACAAAGGAATAAATAATCCACATATTATTCAAAGAATCTTCAGTTTATATGAGTCCACAAAGAATATTAAGTGCAGACTCTTTTTCCAACTAAAAGCAGATCCATATGCTTTAATGATCATGCAAGCAGAAAATGTTTTTGACATATTCATAATGAAAATTCAGAGTAAATCAGGAAAACCCAAGTATTATCTTTACATTGATAGCAATGCATGTTCAAAAGAATGTCATCAGTTTGTGAACCTAAAAATACGAGATTCTCACCTTTTCAAGCATTGTTATAATTTGTAAATATCCTAAACCCTTTAGAAATTTGATGAATTATAAGTTCTAACAGTGGATGGGAAAAGGGATGTCTCAGGGGAGAACTTGCTGACACTGCGGTTTTCGTTCCGTTTTGTTAATACAGGGTCAGAGCCAATTCGCAGAGCAGGAAAAAGTGGCACTTCCACACCCACTACCCCTGGATCAACCGCCATCACTCCTGGCACCCCACCAAGCTATTCTTCACGCACCCCAGGCACTCCTGGAACCCCCAGCTACCCCAGGACCCCTCACACACCAGGAACGCCCAAGTCGGCCATCTTGGTTCCCAGTGAGAAGAAAGTCGCCATTATACGCACGCCTCCAAAATCTCCTGCTACTCCCAAACAGCTTCGGCTTATCAACCAACCACTGCCAGACCTGAAGAATGTCAAATCCAAAATTGGATCCACAGACAACATCAAATACCAGCCTAAAGGGGGCCAGGTAAGAATCATACGAACACACGTATTTGCTGCCAAAGTAAAATCCCCGTTACTTACTATGTTGCCATCCTTACCTTACAGGCTTACAGTTGTTAAAAGAGAGATGGAGGTTTTATAGCGTTACTGGTTGTGATTTATTATTAATAGTTTGGATCTTATCTGAGAAAGCTACCTTATAAAATATATTGTAAGTAATATGCCATGTCCATTCCTTCTGGTTATTATTAGATAAAAATTGATTTACCCATAGAGGAGAATCTTTTAGTTGATTACCTAATAGATCCTTTTTGAATGTTTCTCTGTTGACTTGTGGATTTTAACTTAGGAGATATGTTTCATTTCTCGCATAAATTTGAGTGTTATCTGGTATGAATGTCTGGTATGATACTGGCTTTGAGCTCATTTGACCATCTTTTAGTGATACTACTTTTATCAGCTTCCTTCTCCTTAAGGATTTCCTATGATATTTCCTACCATTTGCCCATGTTCATTCCAAATCAGAGCATGGTTCCCCAAGTTGTTTCTCAGCCTGCTATTGCCTAAACATTGCAAAGGGCAGATATTCACATTAATAATGAATAGATGACTCTACATAGGTCTATAAGAAATTCTGTTTCAGAATAATTGTGTTAAATAGAATTGTTAGTAAAACTCTACCTATTGACTCTTAACTTCAGCTTCAGAGCAAACATTTATATGTATTTTTTCTAACCAGAGAGCTTGAGTTCTACCTTAACCTAAACATTGCTTATACACTGTATGTTTGGACAAAGCAATTAGCCTGGAAGGAGATAAAACAAATATCACCTAATGTTTCCCTTGTGATTTGATATGCCCAAAGTTTGACTTTTATTCTAAATGAAGGGATGAAACACCCATCCTTGAGTAAACGAAGAGGAAAGCAATAATTTCCTTTATACATTAACAAAGTATAATGCCCTTGTTCAATATACCAAAAACAACTTAAAAAAATTTTTTTTCCTCTCTTTTACTTGTCTCTTATATTTTCTGCCACTGATTTCTGGTATCCCTTTCTCACACCAAAGAAAATACATTTTCAGCAGGTTTAGAAGAAATGTCTTGCCAAAACATGAAGCTGTCAAAGACTCCCACTCAGCATTAAAACAAAAATTTAATGTTGCTTTTTCCTTTAGCAACAGACTTCTCTGCTTTCTCATTATGATTCTGTTCAAGAAAGTCCAGTTAAGAAAAAATCAATCAAAGAAGGGAGGAAGGACTCAGAAGTCCATTTTTAGAACAACTGTAACATTCTATAATAATAGAGTCACAGAAAGATGCTTTTTTTATAGAAGAATGTAATTAAAATATGAGCTACAAGAAACCTTTTTAAGCAAAAAAAAAAAAAAAAACCCACAAAAAACAAATTATATCACATTTAAGCCTGTAATTCCCAAAATCTCATACTCTTGCCTTTGTCATAGTTTTGCACATCCAAGAGAAGGAAATATTTCAAGCCTTTTGGAAATATCCAAATGTAATATTTTATATTTATACATAAATAATTGAAAAGAGTAAGTTGAATAAAATAAGTTTATACCAGTTTGCAAGTTTATCATTTTTATTCTTTTGAGCTACCTCCTAAAATAGAGTAGTTATAATGATATTTAAAATCAGTTCTCTTTTTGTGAATATCCTAATGTTCTAATATTTTCCTTAATTAAATGTGAGGTTTATTTGCCTATCTTCTAGAAAATATTGATACTTAAAAGAATCTATTTCTTCTTAGAATCACAAGGGAGTTAATTATCTCAAAGATATTTTATTGAAACTAAAAAGAAAATTGAATAAAAAGTAAATGCTTATAGATACAATTTGACAATAAAGATTTTATTCAAAATACTTTTAAAGGTAGAAAGACAAAAAGTGCTTTTGGCCTCAGCTTTGCTAGAATCATTAAGTTAAACAACTGCCAAATGTGAAGACTTAAATTTATTTTCTCTTTCTACATCTTTTTATCTTGTTGTGAATATTTCTATGTCTAATTTTGATTTTCTCCTATATTTGTTAATTCATAAAGTTGATATAAAGACATTCTTCTGAGGTGAACTAGTGCTGCCCTAGAGATTATGGTAATTAAGGACTAGTAAATACATATGCTGGGAGGGATTGGGGGCAGGAGGAGAAGGGGACGATAGAGGATGAGATGGCTGGATGGCATCACTGACTCGATGAACATGAGTTTGGGTGAACTCCGGGAGTTGGTGATGGACAGGGAGGCCTGGCGTGCTGCGATTCATGGGGTCGCAAAGAGTCAGACACAACTGAGCGACTGAACTGAACTGAAATACATGTAACACAGAAAATTAAAGAAAGAATAAAATTAGCCTCAAAATCACCATGTCAGTTGAAGAAAATCTTTTGTTCCATGAGGCCAGTATTAAACTAATGCAAAATTATCCTATTGCAACTTCAGATGACTTGGAAAAATTCTACAATAGTGGAGTTATAAAGTGACTTTTGTTGGAGAAATGGGAAGTGTTTCCTCACCAAGATAAGACATAAATGGAAGGAGTATATTTGCCTACTGTTTTGTGATAGATGGCATCAATGTATTTAAATTGGAGAGGAAAATGAATTAGAAAATGTGGATGCACTACAGCTGAACTGTCTTTGTAGGGAACATATTTTACTCAACATTTAATACTATGCTCCTAAAAGCCTCCTTATAGTGTATGGTCTTCTCACACACAGAGGTTAAAGAGAGTTTCTTTTTCTTTACATGTTAAACTGGGGATTTTTGCTGGATTTTAAAGGTTCAACTTTATAAGACAACTAAGAAAAATTTTTATGTAAAAGTTTCTTAGAAATTATCAAGATAGTAATAATATGCCGAAGACCCTTGTTATTAATATCTGGTTAAGAATCCATAAACTGGGGAAATCAAAGCCAGTAGTATGTTGTCTCCAATAGTAAATTGTATATACTAGCACCCTACTCCAGTACTCTTGCGTGGAGAATCCCATGGATGGAGGAGCCTGGTGGGCTGCAGTCCATGGGGTCGCTGAGAGTCGGACACGACTGAGCAACTTCACTTTCGCTTTTCACTTTCATGCATTGGAGAAGGAAATGGCAACCCACTCCAGTATTCTTGCTTGGAGAATCCCAGGGACAGGGGAGCCTGGTGGGCTGCCGTCTATGGAGTCGCACAGAGTCAGACACGACTGACGCAACTTAGCAGCAGCAGCGGGATATTTGAATGGACAGTGACCAACCCAGAATCACTGAAAAGAATAGGACAATAGCAATATCATCTGTTGGAGCCCAGTTTTGTAACAGGCATATGTCATCTATAGTTAGATGACATCTATAGAAAAATAGTCACACAGCTCTTATTAGTGAAGATGGGAGTAAATAGGTAGATATAACCTTAATTCATATAATTCAGACCATCTCCACAGACTCTGTTGTCATAAAATTTGGAGTGGTTTGACTGTATGTAAATAATTTAATTTTTAAAGCATTATTATTTTTGTATTAAAGTTTGTACAGTCACTAAATATAAAGAGAAGAAATCTCTAATGGAAGATATATGTGTCTTAGGGAGTCAACAACAACCTTTCACATTGGGAAGCTTTTATTATTTGCCCCAATTTCAATGTTTATTGCTCTTCCATATGTATAAGTTGTATCCTTATGGCTGTTATCTCTTCTGTTAAAGTCCAGTTTTCTTTTGGCAAAGAGGCTCAACTCAGAGCTCAGTTCAGTGAGGCAGGTCAGTGCCTAATGGACTGGATACGCTAGGTGAAGCTGTGAGGAGCTTTTGCAAAAAGCAATAAAGTTAATCTTTTCAGCTGTGTACTATATGACACATGACATGTGGCCTGCACAATGTAAGCAAAAGTGTTTGTTTTTCTTGTCCTCTCCTGGTGTCCTGCCTTTATTTGATTTAAAATTTTTTTCCAAGCCATTTCTTTCCATCACCTTAGGGCTACAGATAAGTACTAATTAAAAAGTATAATAAAATACCCCACTAATTGTAAAATACTGTCAGTCAACCCAGCATGAAGAAAAGCTGTTCACCAAAATATATTACATAATATTGACAGGAAATGTTTTTTTTTTGCAGCCAAAGTCGTCATTATCTCAAAATGAAAGCTCCTTGAAATCAGGGACTCTGTCTTTATGCAATAGAACTTTAATAACTATAATTCAAGTACTTTGCAAGGTAATGAAAAGTTTTCAAGCTAGGCTTCATAAATACTAATTATTAAAAACTATGGAAAAATTATTACTTTGGGTTTACAAAGCTGAGACCTGTAGACTCTTTTTGTTTGTTGTTCATTTACAGACCAAACAAGGACATGGGAGCAGCCTTGAATCTCAGGTTGTTTTCAAACAATTGAACGGACTCTTGAAAAATTAGTTTATTACCAGTGTGGCCTAAGATTCCTTACACTACCTTAAAGTTTTAAAGTAAAGAAAAAATGTAATGTCAATAAGTTATGGCATATGAACTTTATAAACCTCTTTGTATGTTAATTTTCATGAGTCACAATGACTGTCCTGTTTGTAACTTTCCTTCCAGTGTCCATGGACAGACCACTTAAACTATGTAACAATGGGTCTAATGGCTAAACTCAATGTCTGTTCACCAAAACGTTATTTCCAAATTTTTCAGCGTTATCAATTCATTCCAAGATTTCTGAATGTAGTTCTACTTTCTGTGCTTTGTGACACAGCCTACACAGGAAAATTGAGCTCTCACCTAAGTGGATCCGCTACCATGTTCTTTTTCCTTAGAGCTCTGTGGAATTGTTTGCTTTGACATAAACTATTGTTTCTGTTTAAATGTGTATTGAAATATTGTTTATATTTGATATACTTAGTTTTGAAGATGTTGTTGGTCAGTGTCGGTGAGTGTTAATTAAAATTCAGAATGGACTATAATGTTTATATACCTGTGTGCATTTTGACCAGAGCACCAGGTTGTTCACAGATGAATATTTGAAGAGCACTATCCAGAGAACTTTTAAATCCCATGGTTGGAGGAGCCTGGTGGGCTGCAGTACATGGGGTCGCTACGAGTAAAATATGACTGAGCGACTTTACTTTTACTCTTCACTTTCATGCATTGGAGAAGGAAATGGCAACCCACTCCAGTGTTCTTGCCTAGAGAATCCCAGGGACAGAGGAGCCTGGTAGGAGGTCGTCTATGGGGTCACACAGAGTTAGACATGACTGAAATGACTTAGCCGTAGCAGCATCCAGAGAACTTTTAATCTTCAGGAATATATATGATATAATAATATTTTTATTTTGACATATGATGCCTATGGACTCTATAGAGGCTAGATAGTTTTCATTAAAATTGAATGTTATGGAATAGGAAATACTTTTGAGAAAAGCAGAAAGTGTTTTTATTATGCAAGGATAAAGAAAAACTTGATAAGCATTCCTAGGAAATGAGGCAAACTCAAAGGAAAAGCTTAATGCTCTATAAAGTTGAAGGGAAGTCAACTGAATGTCACTCAATTCTGTGTAAGACTGCCTTGGATGGGGAAAGAAAGAAATGATTTTGTAATTGAGGTTCATACCTAGAGGATGCCTAAAGGGCCTAGCACCAGATTGTAAAGGAACTGAGAACAGAATCCAACTTTTAGACACCAAGTTACTTTCCATATCTTGCTATCTTGAGTTGACATGTGGATATTTTATTTTTAAAAAGCAGCAGCACAGAGTGTCAAAAAAAAAATCAGATTCCCATTGCTCAAGGAACCCATGTTGACATCACGATTACTAACTCTGTTTTATAAACTGTTTTACTCAAAACTAAAATTGGGATTGTATTTTCTTTCGTTTTTCATGTTTCGTATTTCCAACTAATCTCTAGTGAGAGAGATCTAGTCCTGCCTACAGGCATATCCCACATTTTGTGTTCCCACTCTTTCTTAGAGTAACCCCATTTGAGAGAGAAAAAAAGGTCATTTCTCTACAGGAGTGATTCAGCTTATATGCAGAGAGAGTACAGTGGCAGATCGTTTCAATTGAACTATTTATGATAAAATTCAACTAGAATCACATCAGGAATATCCAGAAAGTAACTCTTCTGTTCTTTCCTAGTGTAGTGGAGGAATAGATAGAATTAACTAAGTTAAAATTAAATATTCAGTTGTATTAATCTGTTCTTTATAACTCTTCATGCTTACAAGACCCTTATATGAAAGAAAAATCAGTGATGTTTGCATATAAGTCACCAATATATGTCCAAAAGAATGAAATCCTTTTCTGCCAACCCCACACTGAGGAACTGGTTTGACTGAACCTTGAAAGATGATCTGTTACATACTCAACTTGGAGTGAGGGCATTCTGTCAAGAGTTAATAACATAAAGACATCATGGGGATGAACTTGAAAATATAAACAAGGCCCTTAAGGTACAGACTATAACACAATCTGGACAAAATGTAAAGTATTAAAAGAGAATTTAAACATCAGTATTGCTGCGAACCTTGGTTGCCTGGTTGTAAGTTTTATATTTTGTCTCATTTTATAAGAAATAGGAAATTTGGTAGAATTTTTAATAAGGCATAGCTTTTGGAAGATGATCCAGTTGCTTGATATAATAATACATTTCACTGTGCAATGAAATATGCAGAAGGATAGATTCATTCTTTGCATTAATAGAGCAAGTAAACTTTTTGATGGAAAAAAATTAACAAAGATTAAAATGTGGTTTAGAATTAATGTCGGATAATGATTATTTGACTATTTTTCCTTTGTATCATGAATATAAGAAATTATTTCATTTGTAAAATAGAAGTTCATTATATTTTTTTAGGCAGTCTCCAAGATATTAAAGTAATTTTCCCTTGACATGGGCTTAAGGAAAATAAAAGTCCAATGAAAATTTCTTCCCAAAGAAAGCAGTTTTCATTTCAAGTTATCCATAGAGAACAGAGAGTTAAAATTCAACTCTGATTTAAAAAAAAAAAAACTGAAATAAAGCTCTACCCTTCATACCAGCCATCTGTTTTTCTATTTTGTGGGTGGGATGGTTTCTAAGGACTGCCAGTATTTGTGGAATCAACTCTCTAAGGTGTTATTTGTCAATGATCCTAGAGATGTTTGGCATGAAATAGTTTGTAATTGTGCTAAGGCATAAATGTGAATTACATGGCTCAGGTACAAGTTGTCAAGCTAGAGTGTAAATCTCACTGAACATCAAACATTCACAGCCCTGAGTGGTTTTATTTCTGTCCATTCAACCATTAAGCAAATGGTGAATGTCATACTTTGCCTCATTTTAGACAGAAGCAGTATACTATGAAGTTTTTGCAATTATGAAAATATGTAAAGGCTGTGCTATAAATGCAAACATAGGTTAGTAAAATCTAGGTCACAGTGAGCAAACTTAGGTTAGTAAAATCTACTATCAAAAAGGCCAGTTAGTTTTTTTACTAGAAAATCTATGATTCTCTTGAAAATCTGAAGAAAAGCAACAGAAGTTGGCCTTGAAGTTTTAGGATTTAAGATTTGAATCATCTTTAAGTAATACTGGCAATATGTCCTCTTTGGTTTGAATCATTTGCTTTGGAAAATCATAAAAAATGTCAAACAGTTGATTAAATATTAGAGTCAAACAAATTTATGCAACTGAATTTGGAATTTCCATTTTTGCAACAAGTGAGTCAGATTTAACATTTGGCTTTTGATCACTTGATAATGAGTCACTTGATTGGGACTCTTATGATCTCTAAATTAAAACTTGTAAATGAAATATGAGACTCTGCATATCCCAAGGATTAGAAAAATGGCTTGAATGAATTCTTTTTCATTTCCAAAATAAATAGATCCTTATGCAGAATAATTTAAAGTATTATTATTAGGAAAAAACAAATCAGAACTATTTGCTTTCTAAGAATAACTTATCTGTGAGGTTTGAAATGTAATGGCCCTTATTGACTTATTTATCTGCATTTACAGTTTACTTGAAACTCTTAGAACAGCTATGCTTTTTGTTAGATACAGACTTTGTGACATTGCCATTTTTTTTAATTGGAATATTTATTATGCCCGAAAGAGTGGCCACATCATCCTGTCTTTTGAATTCAGATTTTGACAAGAGTCTCTTCCCTTGGGCTGCCGATGAGAGCTGTCGATGATGCTTCCCTGTGAGGAACAAGCTATCTTGTCAGTGTTAGGCAGAAGCTGCAATTTAAGCTTTGTCTAGTTAAAAATAGGCAAGATTCAGTGTCCTTTTGAATTTTCTACTCTTTTTTGCAAATTCCAAGAGATGTGATACCATTCTTGCAGAAAGCTGTATATCTAGGGTAAATTTATTTTGCTTTTTTTTAATGTATAAGAGGATAAACTGTCCCCTAAAATACTGGAAATGTGACATCTCTCTAGCTATTGGGGGGTACTTGTAGTCAAAATGAAATAAACAAAAAAATAACAAGCCTTTCCTTCCATTCTTACATTGCTTGTTTTGGAGGGCTTTCCAAAACATTCAAAATTCAGAAGATTCATGAAAGAAGCTACAAGAGTTATAACTTTGCACATTACTTTATACCTGAGTAATATCTTTCCAGATCTGGATTTGCTGTTGTCAAGATGAACACTGGACTTCCTGAAAATAGAAATGAAACACCTAACCTCAAATCTGTTGGGCCCAGTCCAGACCTGGACTACCTGTACATGACCTGGTTCAGGTCAGCTAGTTAATAGTCCTTGGTTTTCTCCCCTATAAAAATGGAAAGGATGCTTTCACACCAAAGTCAAGGATATTGGCTATTTATGAGCAGGTGTCAGAAAGTGGCCTTTCAGAAGGCTACTAAACCAAACCTGCAAGGGAATCATGAAGCCTTTCAGTAGAAGAGGCCCAGAGTCTCCTTGTTGATGATCTTGGGAAAACCAGAACCTCTTCCCTCAGATGAATGAGAACCCTAACCTGTAGCAGTCAGCCAGACCAATGTGAACCTCATCATTCTACATGGGCCCAGTCATAGTCAACTCGAGTGGACCAGGTGATTTACAGTCAGGCTAACCCTCCAGAAGTTGGGGGGTGGGGTGGGGAGAGCACTGGCACATCCTTCAGAAACCAGGGCTGCACTATTGCACCTTCCATGGAGGGGACCTGAGTCCCAGTGTTGCCCACAATATCGGAAACCTCCTCACAGATAATTCAGGTTTTACTTTTTTGTTCCTGTATTGTTTCCAGATTACAGCAGCCTACAGCCAGGGTATCAGGCTCTCAAGCACTGGCCCTTGGAGATGGGGGTGAGGGGTGCAGGAGAAAAACACTTCATATTTACATGATAGGTCTGCCTTTCAGTTTCAGTGTTAGTTTTTTCTCATAAGTGATAAATGTAAGTGGAAAGGAGTTTGGAGCCTCTTTGGTGCTAACCCATTTCTGGTTCCCTGGTTCCCAATATTCTGTCCCAGAATTTTGAAAGAAAATGCACAGTGAAGTTACTTCCAATTCCTTTTAGGTTAGGATTTTAAACAAGAAGATCGATTTTAGCAAGGTTCAGTCCAGATGTGGTTCCAAGGATAACATCAAACATTCTGCTGGGGGCGGAAATGTAAGTAGAAGCTTGTGTCAGAAGCTGTCCTGAGTGTGTGGAGCCATCTGCACACTGGCGCTTCGTCTCCTTTCCCACCTCCTTCCCATCACCTCCCAGCACACTCCCCACTTCTTGTTGCTGCACCGCAAGTCCCCCTGGTTTGGGAGCTTGTCAGCCTTGCATTTTCAGTAATGGGCTTTCTATCCTTCCCTCTGAGATCACTGGTGAATTTCTCGCTTTTTAAAGGGGGACACCATGGTTTTCAGGAAGATGAAGAGCCCATTTCACCTGCCAAATTGTTTGCTGGCCTTTGTCTTTAAGGTATTTTCTCATGCTGTCTCTGCTCCCTTGCGAAAGTCAGCTGAGCACACACTTTTCTAGCTCCATTTAAGTTACTCCTGAGGCAATGACTGATGTATGAAAGTATCCAAAGTGTATAATGTCTATCTTTTGTGCTTCATTATTCATGAGAGTTGGGATATCATTTGGAATAATACAAACCTGGTGAAGCATGGTTCATCTGTAATTCAAAGTGAAAGGATTCAAGTCCCAGTATACTCTTTGTTTTGATTTTTTTTAATCCCTGTCTCTTAAATTGGGTGGAAATAATATTCTCTGAGAGGAAGAAAAAGATGAATTCATGCTTCTCAAAAGTATTTGAGGAAGGGTTGAAGCAGGCAGACTCAAGCTAAAGTAGGCATGGTTCTTTGTTAATATTAGAATAATAAAAAAGGTGAATAGGGTGAGTATACTACAGATCCAATCACCTAGACTTCGGATTCTAGCCATCTGTGACTCAAGTAACTTACAGAGTATTAAATCCAGAATTCTCCTTGATCTAATAACTCTTGGTTTCTTGCTCCTTGGTTGGACAGAGATGGAGTCAAACAGTGAAAAAAGAGACAAGCAAGTGCCTGATGTTCAAAGCAGCTCCACTGAGCATGAAAATGTGCTGTATGGGAGAACCACAGCAAGATTTGCTGGGCTCCTTCTAGGGTACAGGGCTAAGCCTCAGGCTCAGTATTTACACTGACAGGCTCCCCTCATCCCTGATGCACGGACTGTAAGTACACACCATGTACTACTCTCACAGAAGCAATCTTAGTCCTGGAATTAATAGGTAATTTTGAGAGTATCAGAGGATTGACCCAGCTGACCTCTACAATAGGTGCTGCTGGTCAAAACACCTATGAAGGAAAGGATGATTTTAAATGTATTAGAGAAGCTTCCAACCTCCAAATCAATAGTCTGAAACTTTCCCCTAGAGAAGAATCACTTGTTCAAATGTGATTGATTTGATTGGGGAAGATTCCTTAGCCCCGTTTCCAGTGCTAGATTACATAATTCCCATGTATTTCTGATGTAAATGAACCAGGAACCATGCTTGGAAAGCACTCTTTCAAATATTAGAAGATGAATTGATTTCAGTAAAAGCCAGAAGAAAAAAAAATGCTATTTTTTTATCATTTGGTATGCAATAAAAATTGCATTTAGCCAAAATATGACAAGAGTGTTTTAGAAAAGCATGTTTAGAGCTTTCTTCTTGTATCTTAAAGCATTGTTGGACTTCTTGCTTGTATGAGCTGTTTTGGTCACTTTCATGTAAAAATCACTTTCTAAAGAATACTTTCCCTCTTCACTTGGTTCTTTGCTTATGGAAAGGATTAACACAGTGTGACTTCTTTCTCTGAGTGGAAAACTTGCCTTCTTAATACAGAAGTTCTATCCTTTTGCGGCATGATCTGTTTTCTACTAATAAAATCTTCTCTTCTAGGATTTTCTTTCACTTGTGTTTTTCTTTCCAACCAAACATATGGGAGGACGTATGGAAGATTGGGTTTTCCCATGTGTGTGTATATGTTGTTGTATGTTGTGAGTTTGGGTATATTTCTAGATTTTATATATGAGCTTGGGGGCTTATTTACATCTAAACTTTTTTAAGCCTATTTTCTGTGGTTCACACAGGTACAGATTGTCACCAAGAAGATAGACCTAAGCCATGTGACATCCAAATGTGGCTCTCTGAAGAACATCCGCCATAGGCCAGGTAAATCAGTATTTTTAGTAGTCTGAGAGATATTAGATTGAATTCAAAAAATCAATAAGCAGTTTTTTTTGCTGTGAGAAATCTGATTGGAAGGACCTTTTCACATGCGAATACTTCATGCTTGTGTTAATAGAAACTTAAATTAGAAATTTTGAGGCATCGTCATATGGACAAGTAAACTCAGTTACCACAAACAGGCCACATATCCTAGGACATGTTAGAAATGAAAAGATACAGGAGATGCATTTATCTGTATGTACTCAACATGCTTATTGGAGCTCTTTTGAAATACATAGTCTATAAAATAATATGGGGCTATGTATTCTTACGTAATTCATGGACTAAATGCAGCATTTCAAAGGTTTTGCAAGAAATTGTTTTTCTACATTATGTGGGGGGTGAGGGGGAGGATTGTGCTTTTTAACAAAGCTGAAGAAATTTATTTTTCTGTTGAATTTCTCAGATCTAGGTCAATAAGCATTGTGAATCTCCAGAATGCAATGTCTCCCCAACTTATTTGACCATAGACTGCTTGTTTTTCTGGAATATCTCATAAGTTTAGTTCAGTTCAGTTTAGTTGCTCAGTCATGTCCAACTTTTTGCGACTCCATGGACTGCAGCACACCAGGCTTCCCTGTCCATCACCAACTCCTGGAACCTGCTCAAACTCACGTCCATTGAGTCCGTGATGCCATCCAGCCATCTCATCCTCAGTCGTCCCCTTCTCCTCCTGCCCCCAATCCCTCCCAGCATCAGAGTCTTTTCCAGTGAGTCAGTTCTTCACATCAGGTGGCCAAAGTATTGGACCTTCAGCTTCAGCATCAGTCCTTCCAATGAATATTCAGGACTCATTTCCTTTAGGATTGATTTGGTTTGATCTCCTTGCAGTCTCTCAAGAGACTCTCAAGAGTCTTCTCCAACACCACAGTTCAAAAGCATCAATTCTTCAGGACTCAGCTTTATTTATAGTCCAACTCTCATATCCATCCATACATGACTACTGGAAAAACCATGTATCTCATAATATTTCATTATTATGAGATATCTCATGTCTCGTTATTATATCTTAGGATAACCATAATATATGATATATTATGATATTTTATGATACATTATTATGAGATATCACATATCTCATAAGTCTAGTGCCCTAAGGTAGAGTGTATATTCATATGTGCTAGTGATTTTTCCCTATTTAACTTGTGAATTTAATGTATTATGTGTCATTTTTTCTGAGTATCATGTACTATATGTTTTTGCTAAATTCTACCTCCATGCATATGTAAATAATAGACAGTTGTCAAATTTGTAAATTTTCTTGGGACTATTTTGACACAACTTATATATACCATTGAAGGTATATTGATTTATTGAAGGTAAAAGATTGATTTTAACCACCTATTCTTGGCATCTTAATTAAACCAGGTAATATCTTATTCCCATGAATCATAATCTCAAGTGTTATCAGAACAAGGTAAAAGAACAACTGACCCCAGTGAGATTTCTGACCAGAAGATTATTGAGAAGAATTTTTTTAGTTGAAAAACAAAAGGTTTCAAAAATGAATAAGTACTGGCAATATGTCTAGAAATTGGGCTTCCCTTTGGCAAAGGGTGTTAATAAAGCAAGTCAAGGAGATAGAAACTACATATAAGGAATTTCCATTACTGATTTCAGAACTGTTATATGGAATTAGCTGTCTGTCATTCATGAGAGAGAAGAGACATGGTCCCAAATGGGTATCTTCACAGCCCCCCATCTATGCCTTATATCTACAGACATTTAGCTGATTTAGTATGATGGAAGTATTTGGGTACACTGCCTACCTTCTTCCAGAATACAAAAGAAAATATTGGGCTCTGTAATTCCAGATGATAAGTATACATTTAGTTCAATTCACCTAAAGTCTTGATGCACAGAAAACTCTTCTATATACAAGGAAATATCATGTGTATGTTTTACGGGTCATAAAGACTATTGCCATGGACTCCCACCTGTTTCTCACTCTTACTTCATAATGAGTGAATCAGATGACCAGGTTCATAAAGACATGTTAACACAATGATCTTTGACAATAGTAAGCTTTTCACAGAATTACTTTGGATTGTGGAATGTCTCAGAAGGAAATAAAGAGGAAACAATTCATCACCTGGAGGCACAAATTGAAATAGCTAGTCTTGACTTCACTTTGGAACATAAGAAGCTTGATGGGGATTATAATCCTCTGCAGTTACTGCTAATGGGGCCAGAATTTTTCAGAACCAAAGGCAGAGATCTCTGATTTCAAATGAACTTCTCTAACAGTTATATAAAATTACCTAGCTACCCACTCTAATATTCTGGCCTGGAGAATTCCATGGACTATGCAGTCCATGAAGTCGCAAAGAGTCGGACACAAATGAGTAACTTTCACTTCACTTCAGTAGGACTGTAACAAAAGTAGACTTCTCAAGCTTCCTTTTCTGAATATAGTTTGGGTCAATATTACATTGTTTTTCCCCTCTCTCTCAAAATATAGTCTAACAAAAATTTTAATAGGGTTATATTGGCACAATATATAATCGTAAAACTTGAAAAGACAGTTTCTATCAGAGGCTATGAAAATAGAAAAGTAAGATCCCAAGAAAGTTGATCTCCTGTAGTTGAAAATTCAGTATCCTCTAGCCTCTAACCAATATAACTGTTTTTTATGAATCACACTAATCCTGTCACAACCAACAGTTGAGACCCATGGGGCCAAGTAAAATGTTGGTAGAATAACACCCCTGCAATAATGCATCTTTTGAGGGAAGGACAGCTTCATGTCTCCTACAGGAATGAGTTAAATAGCATCATACACATCCTAAGTCTTCAGAAGGAGTATGAATGAATCTTCAAAATGTAACCCAGGGACTTCCCTAGTGGTCCAGTGACTAAGTCTCCATGCTGCTCCCAATGCAGGGGGCCCAGACTTGATCCCTGGTCGGGGAACTTGATCCCACATGCTGCCGCTAAGACCCAACACAGTCAAATAAATAAATATAAATTTTTTCAATGTAATCCAGTAACATCATACGATTTCAAGGGGGCCCTGGCCAGGTAATTGGGTGTTAGTATAAATTTCTAGGTATCACATGAGAAAAACACCACAGGAATAAGAGACCTGGGAAGTTTTAACAACCCTTTCTCTTTCATCTGTGGAGGTAAATAAGTATCAAGAGTCCAAAATTGAAAAATCTTTTCCATGTTTCCATCGAGTCCCTCAGGTATTTTTTACAAATCAAAATCCCAAAAGAGATGCAATTAATAATAGAGGATCACATGGCTTACTACTGGCCTTATAAAAAAAAAAAAAATACGTACAGCCAAAACCAAGTTGCTAATGAAAGTGAAAGCCAGTCTCTTAGGTGGGGACAGGGAAAGGTATCTAATCCAGATTCTTCCAAGGTCAAAGACATCAGCAGACAGGCTCAAGAATAAGCTAAAGAACAGATACCTACTCGACATAGAACTGCTTGCGTTCATAAGCCTGAAAAGGTGTGCAGAAATGGAGGTGCTGCAGAAGGGCGGCTCATGGCACTGTCATCTGTCAGCAGATCCTCGATTTTCATTTCATTTCATTTCGACTAATTAACATTCAAGAAAATGGCATGGTCAGAACTCCGTCTCAATCTTATCAGATCAGTGTCTAATTAGTCCTGTGGCATCTGGACAAGAATGGGATCTCTAAGACTCCCTTCCTATCACTCCATCTACTAATTAAAATGGAAGCTTTTAAGCACTTCAGCCTCTGACTCCAGTTTCATCAGTCAAGGTATCAATGCTGAAAATTTAGAAGTGGCAATATCACCCATATGTATACAATTGCTAGCCTATAAGTGACCTATTACCATGAAGAAAAATAGAGAAGTGCTTCCTTGCAATTTAATTTGCTCCCTTAAGAATAAGAGACAAAATGCTCCAAGTTTGACAAAGGATACATATGGTACTTTCATTGTGTTATTTTTTGTTTTTATTACACAGATAAGAAAAATACCTCTGATATTTTAGGTTAGCCATGAGTAGAGAAAAGAATTAATATGTAAAGCAATCCAGGGAATGATACAAAAAAGATGTCACTGCCTTAGATGGATATATGAATGTGCGAGTTGGACCATAAAGAAGGCTGAGCACCGAAGAATTGATGCTTTTGAACTGTGGAGTTGGAGAAGACTCTTGAGAGTCGCTTGGGCTGCAAGGAGATCGAACCAGTCAATCCTAAAGAAAATCAATCCTGAATATTCATTGAAACGACTGATGCTGAAGCTGAAGCTCTAATACTTTGGCCACCTGATGCGAAGAGCTGACTCATTAGAAAAGACCCTGATGCTGGGAAAGATTGAAGGCAGGAGGAGAAGAGGGTGACAGAGGATGAGATGGTTGGATGGCATCACTGACTCAATGGACATGAGTTGAAGCAGGCTCCGGGAGTTGGTGATGGACAGGAAAGCCTGGCGTGCTGGGTTCCGTAGGGTCGCAAAGAGTCGGACACGACTAAGTGACTGATCAACACCTTACTTAGATGGTATGGGGAAAATGGTATAGACTAAAAATTCTAAAAGATTCCTTTCCCATCTATGGTCAGAGGGTTAGTAGAGTTCATTAAGTTTGTGATTTGCCATGGTCTACCTGCTATAGTCATTTTGGGGAACTAGTCACCAAAATAGAAGATTTAATGTTAGCAAAGCATTTATAAGCCTTTCTCATCTCCTCCGTAGGTGGTGGGCGTGTGAAAATTGAAAGTGTGAAGCTAGATTTCAAAGAAAAGGCCCAAGCTAAAGTCGGTTCGCTTGACAATGCTCACCACGTTCCCGGAGGTGGTAATGTCAAGGTAAGACACAAGATTGTGAGCCGATCCTGCCTTTTTAAAAAATCCTTTTGAAATACTCTTCATCAAAATGGGTCCCAGATTAAAGACCTGGACACCCAGGAAGTAGGGATGGCAGAGCTGAATAGAAGTGACATGAACATCAGCTCTGAGATACAGAGAAAGAGCTAGGGGACAGTTTAAGATGTTTGAGTTAACCAAGGACTGATGCTTGTCTTAAACAGATTGACAGCCAAAAGTTGAACTTCAGAGAGCATGCTAAGGCCCGTGTGGACCATGGGGCTGAGATCATTACGCAGTCCCCAGGCAGATCCAGCGTGGCTTCCCCCCGACGACTCAGCAACGTCTCCTCTTCTGGAAGCATCAACCTGCTTGAATCCCCTCAGCTTGCCACCCTGGCCGAGGATGTCACTGCCGCACTCGCTAAACAGGGCTTGTGAATATCTCTCATTTAGTATTGACATCATACTATTTAGGCATGAGCTCTGGCAGGAGTGGGCTCTGAGCAGGTGTTATATTCATTCTTTACAAACCATAAAATAAATAATCTCATTCCCAAACTGTAGTAATTGTTACAATTTTATAAAAAAATAGTATATGCAGAAATTGACTTGATTTCCATTTGCAACAGGAAGATACTGGCTTTACATGAGTACAATTGGACAGTTTGTTTTTTCGCTCTGCTGTTTTGCATGGAGTATCATTATTTTAAAAATTGCATTTCTACCTTTCATGTGCCTGAAGGCTATCTACTACATTCTGAAAGGCCTTGTTAAAAATCCAAGCTGCTCATTTCACTATTCTGTTGCTGGGTGAAAAGATAAAAAGTTGCCCCTTGTAACTTATTACAGGTTAAATTAAATCAAGGAGTCATTGCAGGAAGGGAAGAGCATGTAAGAAATGGTTTTTTTTAAAGCGTTATTTTGTATAAATGGGAAGAAAGATTCAATTAAGTTATTAACGTTTGGGACCCGGATAATTATATCAGAGTATAAGTCAATCCAATAAATTATTTAATTAATTAAAAAATAGTTTCGAAGCATTTGAGCTGTGGTTGAGGAAGTGACATAAAGTGCATCTCCTAGGAATGAAGCACTTTCTTTAGGATCGACTTGTGTCTGGTTAGGATGTCGGTTGATCAGCTAGATTTGTGTCCACACTACCAGTTTCACACCCCTTTCCATCTGTTTGATACAGTATTATAGATATAAATATATATATATTTCTCTGTGGCCATTTGTGATACTTCCTCATACTTGAATATTATACTTCCTTATTCACAGTATCTGTGTCTCCTGCACCCTTTGGTGTTGCAATTTTAGGTATGTGAAAGTAGATGTTAGCAGGGTTCTCTCCCTATTAAAAAAAAAATAGTTAAAAAGACAAAAAGTTTTAGCATGAAGTTGCTTTCTGTAACAACTCAAAACTGTAACCCTGTTTTAGTGCCAGATACAAGTTTCTCCCATTAAAGTTTCTCCCGTGATGCTAGAAAAAATTTATTTTTCTTTGCTTTCACCAACATGGAGTTTGTAGGGGTGGGTCCAGTTATACATAAAAGGGGTTTACAGATTGTTGGTTTAAGATTATGGGTTTGTCTTATTTTGAATCACAGAATATTTTGGAGTTTACTCCTATAATCATTCATGGAATAGACTTATTAAGATTTCTTTTTCTTTTTTTTTTTTTTCCATTTGCTAAAGTTGAAACTAACAGTGGGAGTTTGGGACATGATATTCCATTCTTCCAAGCAGTACCTTTTTATTCAATTATCTGATAGAAAATGTTTGGCCTCCATACCCAAAGTAAGATCCCTTGATCAGAAAGGGAAAATACAGTATTTTGAGAAGCTACAAAATATTGGAGATGCAGATATCTAAATCAGTTTTTTCATAACTCCAACATTGCACTCTATAAAGGAATACTGTATTACTATTATTTATCAGTAGCTAATACGGTTCTGACTTTATATACAGTCTAGACATCACAAATCAACTAATTCTTCTTTAAGAATCATTCATCTTAAACTTACAAAGAAGCAGTGAAATAGTCATTATTAGTCTGAGTAGGGAAATGGGTTACTAGGATGAATGGATGCTTTTTAGTATTTTATCTGTTCTTTTTCTTGCTCAGGGCTGGTAGGCTGGATCTGAAAAGTTAAAGGCAAATGTTTCAATAGGGTTTGATCTCTTTGAGTCAAATCAGTTCTCAAGCATAAAGGAGGAAATGATGTACATGGACTGAGGCAATAAGCGAGTATGGTAGCATCTAAGAAAGAAGCTAAAGGATGGAAAGACAGAGAGACACGGGTGCCATGTTGTGACCCATTGGAAGTTACAGCCAACATGACTTCCGTGAAAGAAGCTCTGTGAGCAGAAGTGCACCATTCACTCTCAACTAAGAGATTTTACGTAGGCAAACATTTCTGAAACTATAGATCAGTTATTTAGGATAGTCAGAGATTTAGAAAGGACTGATTAGGACTATGGGTGTGTCTATTTTCTGCCTAATTATTGCTGTGAGATTTGATTTGACCAATCTGGGCATTTTATTCATCAGCTTCCCTTGAAATGCACCAGGAAATAGGAAAAGAAAGAATAGCTGTGTGGAGACTTAACAGTATTTTCTTATGTGTTAGGTAGTGTTAGTTAGTGATTAAAGCTCTAGAAAGAAGTTAACAGCTGGTTAGAACAATTTTAACCTGTGAAACATGTATTTTTTTTCAACTTGGTTTAAAATTTTTATAAACACTAAGGAACTATGTTCTACATATTAAAATTGTTTTTTTACAAATACATGTCTAAAATAAAGATTATATAAGGTACCCAGTGGTTAGATTTGGCATTAAAACAAATGTTTGCTTCAAATCACAGCAAAATTATAATGACTAAATACCCTCACTTTGTACGGAAATTAATAATTCTATAAAATGAAATTGAAAATTGGTAGCAGTAAAAGAAAGAAATACAGGCTAAATGTCTTCTTTGGGGGATAAGGGATGGAACCCATCTTACCTTTACTCTCAAGATTAACGACACAAATTAAGCTTTTTGAACACCACTCTTGTGGGGACATCCATACGCTGATCTAGAAATTAAGGCTTCATAGTCTCAATTCTAGATCAATTAATGCCAGTTTCTCTCTGGCTTTTGCCTTGGAGAACCTGTTTAAGGAAACATAAGTAATCCAGAGCTGTGAAGAGTTAAAAGGCCCACTCACTCTCTCTGGGTCACCTGCAGCCAATAATTGGGTACCTTTCAATGATGCAGGAGAGATCCGAGTTCATGATGAGTTTCAAAGGCCATGTTCATTTAGGAACCAACTCTCTCTGGATTCTCCTGCTGAGTTCCAGCAGGGTGATGGGCTGAAATCCCACCCACAAGCAAGACACCTGTGGATCACCAACAAGGTGTAGTTGAAGAAGGCTTAAGTGAGAACTTGGTTAAATGGAAAAAAGCACTGACAGTAGCTGGCCTTCTCCACATACTCACATAGTTTTAGAGCAGGAAATGGGGTCATCAGGCAAAAGAAGAGATCAAGTCACTCTTATTAAAGAAATCATCTCAATGTGGTTGATTTTTGACATAGCTGCAATTATAGCATTTTCTCCTATTTTTTACACTATGAAAAGGAGGAAAACAAACCATTCATGGTCTAAGTAGCTAGAAAAGGTAGATTCATGGCTTGAAAAGGCAAATTCTAGGCATTCCTTCAAAGATTAATATGTTAAATCAGTATTGATGTTTGGTTTTTTAAACCTAGGGTTTTTAGCCTGGGTATGTAGGTTGAGGCCAAGTCCCTCTGCAGGAAAAAGTCCCTCTGAGTTTATTTTTAAACTCAGAAAATGTCAATCATGATACTTCAACTTTAGCAAAAAGAAAAAAATCAACAAAAAGTATACTCTGTATGCTGGGATTCCAAGGTTCCAACATGCCGCTACAAATCTGTGGGGGGTTTCTTTCTTCTGATAATTCTAGAGCCTGTTACCATAGAAAGGCATTTCTTCAATGGCTGGTTGTAGTTAGTTCATGTTTTTCAATCAAAATTTGCAAATGTATTTGTTGCTGTATAGTGATTGTTTTGCAAAATAAAATTGCTTGTCACCTATCTGATAGTTTCAGACTGTTTCTTCTTCTTTTCTGGGAAAAAAAACATAAAACATAATACATATGCTCAATCCAACCAAAGAAAAATTGTGAAGAGGAGGCTTCAGTTATCTGCTGAATGCTGGCTGTGTCAGGCCCTATCACCACAGCATTAGCAGGATGCTATCTGTTGCAAGTGACAAACTCAAATTGGCCTAAGCATAAAGGCTACTTTATTGAATCAAGTCTCCCATCAAGGCAGGAGTATCTGCCTCAGGCGAGGATGTGTCCAGTCACTCAAAAAAATGTCTTTAAGAAGTTTGCTTTCTTTAACGCTGGTCCCAGGCTCTCAAAAGATGTCAGGAATTTTTCCAAAGTTTAGTTCTCCTTCCTTTATGTTGGCTTCATCCTCAGACTCCCCTCTCATAAGGAGCACTGGAAGCTCCAGGTCTCATACCCTCCCAAAGAAAGCCTCTCTCCTGGCAGCTCTAGGCAAATCCAGGGTGTGAAAATCATTGCATTACTTGGGTCACCTGCTTGCTGTGCTGAAGGGCAAGGGGAGGTCACATACCTAACTCTATCACAGATGACTGGGGTAGGTGGAGACTGAAGAGAGAGGGGTCTCATCTGAACTATCAATACATAAACTTAACGTGGAGAGAAAATATTTCATCCGAAGTCAGGTCAGGCTGCTCCTGCTAGAAGAGAGAGAAAACCGATGCTCATCGGCCATGGAAACAGACCTCCTCCCACGCATGCACCCTGTGCTCTATGCATCCTTTAGCTCCTTGCTGCTTAGAGTGTTCCCAGCTTCACCTGGGAGCTTGTTCAAAACGCAAAGCCTCAGGCTCCACCCCGGAGAAGGCAATGGCACCCCACTCCAGTATTCTTGCCTGGAAAATCCCATGGACGGAGGAGCCTGGTAGGCTGCAGTCCATGGGGTCGCAAAGAGTCAAACATGACTGAGCGACTTCACTTTCACTTTTCACTTTCATGCATTGGAGAAGGAAATGGCAACCCACTCCAGTATTCTTGCCTGGAGAATCCCAGGGATGGGGGAGCCTCGTGGGGTCGCACAGAGCCGGACACAACTGAAGCGATTTAGCAGCAGCAGGCTCCACCCCAGACCACTTTAACACTCCCCTAGGTGATTCGTCTTCCCTTTAAAGCTTGAGAAGCCTCAGCTCTTCCAGTCCTCTCTAACGTGCCTAAGGAGAAGGAGCTCCATGGCAGACCACTCACAGATAAAAATTACCCCTAAAACTGAGAGAATACCATCAACTCCGCTGTCAGCGAGTTCAGTTATCAAGTGGTAGAAATGTGTGACTGGCGAATGGCTTTTGTCCTAGAGACTTTGCAAACACATGTCATTGTCCCTTGGCTGAAACCTACTTCTACCAATCACTATTCAGGTCAATGCCTTCTTTTGGCCTGCCTTTTGGCAATAATGCAATTTGGTACAATTAGATAAATCACTAATCTTTGGTTAGTAATTTTTTAAGACTAGCATCTGTGTTTTCCTTCATAAAGTATATCTTTACACCACAAAAGATTAAGACATTTGTCTGGTAGCACAAATCATGATAAAAATCTTTTTTCGTTGTTAACTGAAGTACAGTTGATCTCAATAATGTATTAGTTTCAGGTGTACAGCAAAGTGATTCAGTATTTTTGGCAGATTATATTTTATTATAGGTTTTTTTAAGATGAGTATAAGACCCTGTGCCGTACAGTAAATCTTGTTGCTTATCTATATTCTATGTATAGTAGTTTGTATCTGTTAATAGCACATTCCTAACTTGTCCCTCCCGACCTTCTCACTTTCCGGAACCATGAGTTTGCTTTCTATGTCTGTGAATCCTTTTCTCTTTTGTAATACATTCATTTATATCATATTTTAGATTACACATATAAATGATATACATTATTTTTCTTTCTCTGTCCATCTTATTTCACCAAGCATGATTCTCTCTACATCTCATCACTGCTACAAATGGCAACATTTTATTCTTTTTTATGGCCAGTATTCCTTTGTATATGTATACCGCAGCTTCTTAATCCAGTCATCTGCTGATAGGCACTTGGGTAGCTTCCATGTCTTCGCTACTGTAACTAGTATTATGAACATTGGTGTGTATGTATCTTTTAAAATTAGTGTTTTCAATCTTTTCAGCTATATATCCAGGAGTAGAATTGCTGGATCCTATGGTAGTCCTGGTGGCGCCTGTTAAAGCACCCACCTGCCAGTGCAAGAGACTTAAGAGATAGGGTTTGATCCCTGGGTCAGGAAAATCCCCTGGAGGAGAACATGGCAACCCACTCCAGTACTCTTGCCTGGAGAATCCCGACAGAGGAGCCTGCCAGGCTCCCTACAGTCCACAGAGCTGCAAAGAGCCAGACACCACTGAAGTGACTTAGCACACAATGCATGGTAGTTCTATTTTTACATTTTAAGGAATCTCCATACAGTTGTTCATAGTGGCTGCACCAATTTACATTTCCACCAACAGTGTACGAGGGTTTCCTTTTCTCTACATCCTCTCTAACATTTGTTATTTGTAGACTTTTTGATGATGGCCATTCTGACAGAGGTGAGGTGATACTTAATTGTGGTTTTGATTTGCATTTCTCTAATAATTAGTGATGTGCCTTAATAAAGGTTTTTTAAATCATTATTAACAAGGGAAAGAAGAGAAGAAGAGATAAGTAACTCAGATGTAAGGTAGGATGGCAGGATAGCTCCTTATATAGCTTATGAGGGGAAAATGTTCCTCTTTTATAATGTGGCACTTACTTGTAGAACTATGACCCAAATAATTCAAGGCTGGAGAATCCCATGGGCGGAGGAGCCTGGTAGGCTGCAGTCCATGGGGTCGCTAAGAGTCAGACACGACTGAGCAACTTCACTTTCACTTTTCACTTTCATGCATTGGAAAAGGAAATGGCACCCCACTCCAGTATTCTTGCCTGGAGAATCCCAGGGACGGGGGAGCCTGGTGGGCTGCCGTCTATGGGGTCGCACAGAGTTGGACACGACTGAAGCGACTTAGCAGCAGCAGCAGAATGTTGTCCTTGTCAAAGCACACTTTCTAGTATCCTAAAATTGTTTCAAAATACTGCCCTTCTCTAGGTTTTCTTAAATACCTTGAAGGAACATTATAGACATACCCTTAAAGCCTCCTTTTTTCCTTTTATGCCTTTTCCATCGCAAATGCACCACAGCTGTTCCCACTTCATCCTCATTCCATTCAAATCTTCTCTGCCCCAGGCCTCATTGAGGCAATAGACCTGTGGCCTCCAGCTGCACTTTGTTTGGCTTGTTTTCAAACTCCAGAAGGTTCACACACACAAAATCCCAGATATGAACCTTTGAAAAGTTAAAAGATCTGGCAACAGTGGGCCCGCATTCATTCGTGATAATGATTGTCTGGAGCTGGTCCACGAATGATGAGATGAATCTCTTCCCTCCGTTTGTCCACAACACCCACCCATTTCTGTTACTGCTCCCAGTCCACATTTATTCCCTGTCACTTATTACTGTGAAATTTAGAAGTTGTAACCTCTCCCCTAGATCCACTTGTCTCTCTCCCTCCCTATTTCTTTCTCATTTCTGTGAAATAAAAGTCCAAAAGCATAAGCCCCAATCCTGGAGTAGGAGAGAGGAAAGGTCAGGTTGAGTAGGTCAGGTCAGAATCGACTGGGAGCCTGGGAAACCAATATTTAATAGATTTTACCCTGTCTCAAGAAAAAAGAAAAAAAAATAAATCTTAAGCAATATGTTCATTTGATGGTAGCAACTGGCAATTTTCATGTCCCTGATAAATACATTTAAGATTCTGCCCTCATCTACATTTATCAAAAAACAGAAGAAAAACGCATGTTTGTTTGTGTCCCCGCCCTGTGATAAATACAAATACTGTCAAGTGAGAAAAGGCAGAAACTACCATCTTACTCAGTAGGCCTGAACTTATGAGATGTCTGCCTGTTACTTTTAGAAGTAGAAAAAAGATATTCTAACCGAGTAAGTGAGGGGCATGTTCTTTAACCCAAGGCTGATTTTCAGTCAACCTGGACCTTATTCAGTTGCATACGTTTTTATAATATTAAAAGACTTGCTTTCCAAGACTCTACCTTATCAATGCCTGCCTTTTGCTCCCCAGACCTGTTCCCCCAGGTGTCACAGACCTCCTGCAATTCTAGCCGCTATGAGGTGAATGCTGGGTACAGCAGAGAGCTTCCAAGATCCTGTTCCAGGGTCCCCAAAAGTCCTGCCTTCCAGGCACCACCAGTTGCTATGATGCCCTCAGGGGCTCTGAAGGGCTGGCCTGTGCACTCCAGCTGTTCAGGAAAGCCCAGATGCTCCACACAGGCTTCTAGCAGCCTGCTGGCCCGCCAGCCAGCCCACCACAGCTTTTACTTGACGACCGCTGTGCATGCATTGTCCTCCAAGTCAGAAGAAGACTGGCGTCCTACAGGGGAGATAACAGTTTTGGGCATCCTGAGAGTCAAGTACACGGTGCTCATGGAACCATACTTTGGCTGTGGCCACAGGCTGCCAGTCTCGTTTTTCCCCAGAGCCCTCCTATGAGTTGCATGTAGAAACTACAGTCACCACAAGATGAACTCTCACCAGAGTAAGGAAACAGGTAGCAGGCACTGAGAAGGTAATAGGAGCTTCTGAGGCCAGCAACAGGAGGTTGTAAGCAACAGATGGGTCCCGTGGAGCCATGCAGGGCACTAGTGCCTGAGATAGAGACTTTAATAGTGCCTGTTGAAATTAGCTTCCATTTAAAACCCACCAAAAGCCCAAAGGAAGTAGGCATTAGCATTAATTTTATACTTATTTAGTGATTGTCTCTATAGGCATACTTATATCCTTATGTTAACTCCTATAATTAAATACTGTAATTCTCAGAATCCCCATTTTACAGATCAGGAAACTGAGGCATAGAGAAGTTTAAAACTTAATGTACCGAGCTGGAATTTGAACTCAAGAAACCCAAGATGTCTGATCTGGCCTAATGGATTAGGTCTGATCCAATTAAATATTCTAATAAAGCAATTTTCTTGACAATGATAAAGATACCAAACTAGTATTACATACATAAAAGAGAAAACTCTCAGCAAGCTGTTAATTGAGCAAATGATGACAGAGAATTATGGATTATAAACAATCTGATTTATATAAAGAGAAATTTTCTTAAAAATCATTCAATAACAAGTGGGAACTTATTGGAACAATTTTCTGCCATTCTCTATGTTAGGTCCAGGCCCATACATAGGCATCATTTAGCAAGTGACATGTATGTCAATCAAAGATCAACCAGATATTTCTAAAAGTCAACAATGTATTATATTTGAAAATTATTAGGAAAATTGGATGAATATTTGGGCCAAAATACACATCACTTGACAAGCAATTTCACTATTCATACTTTTTAAAGAATAAAAGCATTTTTTCTACATATTTGTTTAGATAATGTGCTATATAATTGGTCTTCTGTATCCATGATGTGTCCTGCATCCCGAATTCTACCAACCATGAAACCCACAGATGCAGAGGGTCAACTGTACCAGGACATTTTGCATAAAGGATGAAAGCATCCAGATTTTGGTTTCCGTGGATGGGGCAGGTCCTGGAACCAGTGCCCAACAGATACTGAGGAATGACCATTTTAACATCACTGTTGCTTTCAGCACCATGTAGCTTTCTGAAATGCTTCTTTTCTTTCTCTTATGACACTAATAACTGAATTAAATTTCTTGCTTTCATTATAAGCATGGCATGCCAGTTAGATTTTTTCTTGTAAAACCAGGATCTGTAATTAATAGCATAAAATGTGAGAATGCCTAATCAAAGCTTTAGATGATAGCTTGATTTTTAATATTAGTAAGCAAAAGGTTTTTCATTAACGTCAGAAAACCAAGACACAAATACATCCCAAGAGGGACTTCTCAATCTTTTTTTTTTTTTTTTTTTTTGCTTCAACTGTAGAAAAATCAGAAAGCACCCATTATGTGGACACCCAAGTATTAATATTTTTTCTTTTCCAGTATAACCAACATATTGAACAAGCATGAATCATATAAGTTGTGAGCGGAATGCACATTTATTTTTGTGTCTCACAGTTCCTTTAAACATTAGGCAGGGCAGAAATCTTCCCTTTCCCCATGCTTAAGACTTGGGCAGACTCGTGACGTTTCACTCCCTCTCAGATAAAGTCCTTCTGGCTATAAAAAGAATCTCAATTATTAAAAAGTCTCATTTCAGAAATTAAAATACCCAGCCTATGGAACGGTCAAAATTCCGAAGATAATGTCGTAAGAGCTATACTTCTTCAGCACAGACCTGCCTCAGGCAGCAAGCCTGCTTTCTGCTCCATGCACTCGCTTTCTCTTCTTCCTGACAAAAGCTGTTTTTTCTCCCTCAAGGAATAATGCTGGGAGAATAAACAAAAACAAGGGAATAGGAGATATCTTACTTGACTGGAGACTGGGCATCCTGTGACTGGCAGGTGGTTTAAGCAGATTTCTTCTCTTTTTCTGTGGGCTTCCAATGGTATACCTCCAGCCTCTTTCTGCTAATTCTTCTGTCCCACTCAGGCAGCCTTAGTGGACAGGACCTAAGGTGATTCCCCAGGTCCCTCTCCTGCACAGCCCTCGCCTGGCCCTCTTGTATTACCAGTTCTCCGTACTCTGGGAGTTGAGGCCGATCCAACTCAGAAGCACTCCTAGGGTTCCAGAACCAAAGCCATCAGCCCTTCTTTGGCTGCTGAATTTCTCCAACCTGCAGAAATTCAGCGTCTCCCAATATCTGTCTCCCAGCATCAAGGAACACACTTTAATGTTTAATGTTCTCCAAGCATTTAAATCCTCTTTTTATTAAGCTTAGGATTAGAAAAGGAGCTTCCCTAAGGGTGCAGTGCTAAAGAATGCAGTGGGCACAAGAGATGCAGTTTCGATCCCTGGGTTGGGAAGATCCCCTGGAGTAGGAAATGGCAACCCACTCCAGTACTCTTGCCTGGAAAATTCCATGGACAGAGGAGCCTGGCGGGCTACAGTCAATAGGGTCACAAAGAGCTGGACATGACTGAGCAACTAAGCATACATGAGGGCTAGAAGGCAAGACCTCCCCACAGCTCCCCTGCACCAAAATAAAAGTGTGACTTGGCGCATGACATCTCTGTCCAAAGAAGTGTCCTCATCAACCTCCTCTCATCTGGTCTCTCTTTGTATCTTTAACCTGACAGAAATGAAGTCCTGGAGATCATTTCCTTTATAAAGCATCACATGGGCAGGAACAGTTTTTTACTCTCACTTTGACAGACCTGCAGTAGATTCTCAGGTAAAAAATAAATAAATAAATAAATCCAGTTTTAACATTCTGCTCTCTCTTCTTTTATGCTCTATTGGCTAGAGTAGTCTCAAAATGTGGATGCCTTTAAAAATAGGAAGTGAATAAATCCACAAACACTTGCTGAGTGCAACATCCTTATCTGGTCCAATGGCCTCAAGATATCCAGAGTCAAGTGATACCCAACACACCACAGCCCAGGATAAACAAGAATACGAGGTGGAAACTCAAGTTTACACAAAACCTATCGGGGGAGGGGGGACAGGAAGGAGGATAGGAAATAAAAAGGGGGAGATTTCTAAAGCAATTCAAAAGCATGAGTGGAGGACACATTCTGAGAACATGAAACCTTTTGGTATATCTGGAGCATAGGTGGGTCAGAGTAAATGAGGCCAAGGGGGAAAAAAAGGAAGGTTGGAGCTAGATGCTGGGTCTTCTGTCATATTCAGAAGTTTGCATTCTCTTGTGTAAGCTGGAGCAGTCATTAAAGGTTTCTGAGGAGGAGAAATGATGTGATCATTTCTGAGGTTTAGAAAAATCATTTTGACAACAGTGTAGAAATTAAACTGGAAAGATGAGAGTACAGCTGAGGGAACTAGGGAGAGCTGACCAAGACCCTGAGCCAGGAGAGTAGCAGTGACCATCTCTTGACATCAAATGGACAGAACCAGGGGATGTGAATTGTAAAAGAGAAGGAGAGATACAAACTTGAGGTTGATAACTTGGGTAACCAAGTGGATAATAATATTGATGCCAGTAACAAAGATGATGTATGCAGGTGAAAAACACAAGGTGTCGGCGGGGAGTATTCATAAGGCAACCTCAGAATTTTGTCGATTCATATCCAGATCTTAGAAGTGGAATCATGACCAAAGACGGATATGAGTATCACTCCAGATTCTGGAGCGTCCCAAGGCAGGAAGGGTAAACAAGAAAAGGAGAGTTAGCTTGCCCTGGTCATACTGAAGCCAACTGTACTGCTCAATAATGAGCAATGCTCTCACCGATCATCCCAGAGCATGGGTCTCTGTAAATTCAGGCATTATCCCTTAGGATGAATGAATCCAGCAGCTGTGAATGCAGTGTTGGTGACCACCCCAGGTCCATGATTCCCCTGTTGTAAACCTCTGCGTGCATTGCTAGTTTTAAGGAAAACCTCATAAATGGGTATGATGCAGGTTACGACAGTTCCTCCTGATATTGGTTCAGCGATTTTATACTTAACTCTTCCCCTGTGATCAGCACTGATTCTTAATGTGTCCCTTGCCCCTAAGACTGTTTCATCTTAAGTAGGCAAAAGGTCTTTTTCCTACAGTTTTATTTGTTCTTGACATCCCTCCATTAAACACCAGTTACGTTGGCTCCATTTATATCGTCTATGGATGAACATCAAGTCATCCAGAAATAACATCCTTCAAGTCATCAAGGACCAGTACAGTGTTATTAATTTTGCCATCTTCCCATAACACTTAACATTTGCTCTCCTTTCCTCATAACCTGAAACAGAACTTTGAAAAATTCCTAACATACAAATGACGGTATTCGTCCTGGAGACTGGATGAGCTCATGCAGGCTGGGCTCACAACAGAGAGAAGAGTTAAAAAGTCCAAAATGAAACTTTGTGTAATTCCTATATTTAAGGGATAGAGAGGGGAAAAAAATGGGGAAAGGGAGGAGACTAATACTAAAAACTGAGGACCAGTGATTTGAGAAAGGGGACTGAGAAATCTCAAGCGTAGATGTTAAATAGGGCTAAAATCTGCAAGGAGTCTGCCAGACAGGAGAAATGAGAAGCTGATCACTCAGTGACTTTACACAAAAATGGTGGGTGCTGAAGCTAGAACAGGCTTCTTGGGCTGTAGTTCTTTATTTCTTTCACATATGACCAGGGGGAAATTACATAACTAAGCCTTTGGCAAAGAAATATCTTCTCCAGCTCCCAAAGGGCAATCTGCAATGAATTTCGCACTCATACCTTGGGGAACTTTGAATATAAATGTTTTCTTCTGTAAATGCCTTTCATCCAGGGCACACAATATTTGTCAGCATTGTCAATGATGAAAAGGCAATTTCTCTTCACTTTGGCAACTCCTCCTAGCAGTCAGATGACTATTTCTGAAAACAAGTTCTATTTCCCCTGGTTCACAAGCACTTGTATTTGCTACCTTGCCAGCACATGGTTGCTAACTTTGACACTGACTTCTAAATGAACATAATTAGGTTTAGTTCTTTTGTAATAAAAAGCATGAATACAAAATTTCATAGGAGTAAATAGACTGCTAAGTATATGAAGCATTCCAATAGTATCTCAAGGGTTAAAAGAAAGTGATTATGTCTGTTCATAACTGATTCATTTGTTGGTTTTAGATTAAATCTTTTAACTAAAATTTTCAGCCACAAAAATGAAGATAATAATTCTTTCTTATGTCCTTGTGTTTTAGCCAATTACATTCACAGAGTGATTTATGATTCTCAGATAAAGATTACTGAGTTTTCTAATTTAAACATCATAAGAATAATAGGTGATGAGTCGATGAGTGTAAAACCCTCTGCCCTCAGGACCAGTCTGGAAAACCACAGGAGATTAATTTTGGTTATATAATTTATTGTGATTTCTTCTCTAGATAGACTTGAATATATTACACAATCATGCAATCATTTGTACATAATCGCCTTTGAATTATGTTCTATTTTGATCTCATTCCTGTTTTTGCACATACATAAGTGAAAGCATGCTTTAAATATTCTATGACATGCCCATTCTAAAATTAAGTTAGTTTTCAATTTCTTAGGAAATGAGGAGTTTCTGATGACTCCGGAATAAAAGGCGGGGGACGGGGAGGTGAGGGGGCGGGGGGCTCCGTTGGCAGCCAGCTCTTTCTGCAGACTTGTAGTTCTTCCTAATTATGTTGCCTGTACTTCCATTCCTGATGCCAGAGGAATCATCTTTATCAAGCATATGCGTGCATGTGTGCTAAGTCACTTCAGCCGTGTCTGACTCTCTTGACCCCATAGACTGTGGCCTGCCAGCCTCCTCTGTCCATTAGATTCTCTAGTCAAGAATACAGGAGTGGGTTGCCATTTCCTTCTCCAGGGGATCTTCCCAACCCAGGGATGGAACCCAGGCCTCTTCCATCTCCTGAATTGGCAGGCAGGTTCTTTATCACGGTGCCACCTGGGAAGCCCCCTGATCAAGCACTGCCGCTGCTGCTGCTAAGTCACTTCAGTCGTGCCCGACTCTGTGCGACCCCATAGATGGCAGCCGGCCAGGCTCTCCCGTCCCTGGGATTCTCCAGGCAAGAACACTGGAGTGGGTTGCCATTTTCTTCTCCAATGCATGAAAGTGAAAATGAAGTCGCTCAGTCATGTCTGACTTTTAGTGACCCCATAGACTGCAGCCCACCAGGCTCCTTCGTCCAACCCGGAGTGGGTTGCCATTGCCTTCTCCCTAATCAAGTACAAGGTGCTTAATTAGAGGAGAACATCAGCAGCAATACAACTTGCCTAAGGAGATGGGGTATTTATCTATACTTTATAAGGGAAATTTTTACCAACAAAAAATGAAATCATATTAAATATCAGAGCATAAATGGGTGGCTTCTACACATTTTTAGAACATGGGTTAAATATAGGAGAGCAAGTAGAAGACTTCCCCTTGACTTTCACAGCCACATCCAATGTCATTCCATTTTTATAGCAAAATTTCTCACCAATTTTCTACACAAAGTTTCACAGCATCAATTTTGTACATTGGAAAGAAAGATCCTAGCTGTGAGATCAGTAAAAGAAGTAAACACCAAGAGAAGTCTGTTTGGTTTGTTTTCAAAAAATGCTAGAAAAATAGAGATGAAAATTACCCAGTGTGACACAGCACAAACCATGGAACAAGATGAAACTCCCTGTTGTTTCAAAAGTATATCAATCACAGGCGCCATTATTCTCTATTCAAGACAGTTGACAGAATCTGTTTTCTTATGTTTGAACCAAGGAGTAGAATTGTACTCAGCTATTTCTGGACCCCAGCCCTGACACCCACAAGAGAAACCCATAGCAACCGCTCCCCAATTGGTAGTATTTTTCTAACTCGCTAGGCTATAGTCCTTAACACTATCAGAAAGGCAAGTCATTCTTTTGAAGAATTAGGATATTTTTCTTGCCAGCTAACATATTTTTTTTTAGCAGATGAATGTCATTCTTAAGCACACTAGGTAATATCTCTAGATGTAAAGAGCTTGTCTGTAATGGAAGGGCTGTATACATTTTCATCAGGAACTCAAAGAATGGTTGCTGTGTGTGAGGGAAGTCAGACTTTCCTTCAGCATCATTTCCTTGAAAATGACAAACTAATGATCTCTAAGTTAGTGGCTATAAACTGACAACCAGTCTTAAGATGCAAAAGTAAATTACTTAGCCACTGCTTAGTATTTTAGCAATCCATATGTAGATACCCATAGGGAAATTCTAGTGTTCATTGCTTAATACCTTTTTAAGGAAATCAGTTTATTGCTTTTCTAGTATGTCTCACATGCTTTTTTAAAATATGCTTTCTTTTAACATGGCTTCTTTTAGTCTCCACAGTAACTCTATGAGGTAAATATCATTATTTTGATTTTAAGGAAAGAAGAACTTATAGGGCTAAATTAATTTATCCAGCATCACATAGACAGTAATGGTTCAGCAGTGAATCACACAGATCTCTCTGATGGGAATTCCCATACTTTTCCCATTAAACTCCAGAGAAGGCATCAGTTATTTATACTAAAAGGACACACTAAAGTTGACTGTTTTATTTTATATAAAAATATGTAATAAAAACAATATTTTAAAATAATAATATACAATAAATTATGTTTTATTTATTGCAATAAAATATCCAACCTGATCCTGAAAGGAAACCATAGGATAGGATATAAAGTACATGAGCTTCCTGGGACGTCCCTGGAAGCCCAGTGGTTATGATTTCAACTTCCAGTGCTGGGGATGTGAGTTTGATCCCTGGCTGGGAAATGAAGATCCCACATGCTTTGTGATCAAAAAGCATATAAAACAGAAACAATATTGTAACAAATTCAACAAAGACTCTAAGACTGGTCCACATTAAAAAGAAAGTAAAACACATAAACTTTCTAATCCTGGCCTTACTGCTTCCTGGTGATGTAACTTTGGGCTATTTACTTAAGTTTTTGTGCCTCAGTCACAACACATGTAAAATGGAGACAATTTTAAGCATATTAAAAATGTAATTAAATTAAAAATTAGTGAATAGCTCACTGGATTGTTGGAGATTTTAAATAAAATAATGTGTAGGGTTGTTTAATAGAGTACCTAAAACTGCAAATGCTAAATTTTCTGCTGTTTCACCTTCTACATTTTTCAAAATCAAATTTAATGAAATAGCACAACATATAATTTTACTAAAAGAACATACAATACATGTTCTTGTGTACCATGCTGTTTTCCCCAAACATGTATATATCTTTCAACTCAGTAAATGTAGGTTTGCATGGTGTTTTTTTAATGATTCTATTCCTTTCCATTTGATGGATATACAGGTTACTTAGCTAATAATATATATTTGGACATTTGCTCTGTTTATAAAATTTCACTATTATAAATGATTCTCCTTTCCTACATCTCTGCACAGATATCTATTTCCTTGGCAAACACTTATAGAAATGGAATTATTGAGTCAAAAATTATTCAGATTTATAAGAGCTTTTTACATATGTAGCAAAGTTGCCTCCAGAAATCATGTGCCATATTTTATTCCCCAAATAGAAGGATATTCCCCAAGGCAATTTTTAATCTTCGCCAATATGTTGTGCAGACATTAGTTTTTCACTTTAAAAGTTTGTGATAACAATTAATGAGACACTTGTTTCTTACTAACAAGAAAACAAATGAAAAGCAGCCAGTAAGTAAGACCAGGAGTCTGTAAACGTATTCTACAAAGAGACAGATAATATTTTAGGCTTTTTCTCATCCTACATTCTCTGTCTCCTCAATTCTGCTTGGTAATGTGAACGCAGCATCCAAAAAAAAAAAAAATGTAAAAAACTATCAACATGGAAATTTAAATTGTGTATAATTTTCACATCCCATAATTTTACTCTTATTTCAACATTTTTCATTTAAAAATGTAAAAACAATTATCAGCCCACACAGACAGAGGACTGGATTTGGCCTACGCTGTCATTTGCAGACCCCAATTTGAATAGATGTAATGTGATTACATGTGACTCATGCTACCTGATATTAACATAACAAAAGTAAGGGAGGAGACAGCGGAGACAGGTGATCAACTGGTTGAAGAGACTGGTGCTGTTTAGTTTTAAAAATAGACCTGCACCTTCCCATAGGCCCAAATGACTCCAAATCCTGCTCTGTAATTTATGACCAGGGTGGACTTCAGCTTTTCCTCACTTATAATGAAGTTGGAATCATCTATTTGGTATGCTTAATTCACGTGAAAACAATTAAATAATAGCCAATATTCATTCTTCAGTGTTCTGGAAAATTCACACATGAAGTATTGCATTAATATATTGAATACAATAGTTAAAATGGACACTCAAGCTGATACTTATTCATAAGCAGTCGCCTTGCATTGCCTTCCTTACAATAGTAATGAACCTGACATTCTGGTCCGCTGAAGTGATTATTCCTCTATATTTGTCTTCTGCTTTAAGATTTACTAAGCTTTTTTGGCTCAGTTCAGTTCAGTCATTCAGTCGTGTCCAACTCTTTGTGACCTCATAAAACCAAGGAAATTTGAATCAAGTACTGACTTTAATTAAAATAATCTATCAATATTGGTTCATTCAGTTCAGGTCAGTCACTCAATCATATCCAACTCTTTATGACCCCATGGATTGCAGCATGCCAGCCTTTCCTGTCTATCACCAACTCCCAGAGATTTCTCAGACTCATGTTCATTGAGTCAGTGATGCCATTTAACCATCTCATCCTCTGTCATCCCCTTCTCTTCCTGCCTTCAATCTTTCCCAGCATTAGGGTCTTTTCAAATGAATCAGTTCTTCACACCAGGTAGCCAAAGGATTGGAATTACAGGTTCAGCATCAGTCCTTCCAATGAATATTCAGCACTGATTTCCTTTAGATTGACTGGTTGGATCTCCTTGCAGTCCAAGGGACTCTCAAGAGTCTTCTCCAACTCCACAGTTCAAAAGCATCAGTTCTTCAGTGCTCAGCTTTCTTTATGGTCCAATTCTCACATCCATACATGACTACTGGAAAAACCATAGCTTTGACTCAATAGACCTCTGTTGGCAAAGTAATGTCTCTGCTTTAAATATGCTGTCTAGATTGGTCATAGCTTTTCTTCCAAGGATCAAGCATCTTTTAATTTCATGGCTGCAGCCACCATCTACAGTGATTTTTAAGCCCCCAAAAATAAAGTCTGTCACTGTTTTGTTTCCCCACCTGTTTGTCATGAAGTGATGGGACCGGATGCCATGATCTTAGTTTTCTGAATGTTGAGTTTCAAGCCAACCTTTTTACTCTCCTCTTTCACTTTCATCAAAAGTCTATTTAGTTTCTCTTCACTTCCTGTCGTAAGGGTAGTGTCATCTGCATATCTGAGGTTCTTGATATTTCTCCCTGCAATCTTAATTCCAGCTTGTGCTTCATCCAGCCTGGCATTTCACATGATATACTATGCATATAAGTTAAATAAGCAAGGCAGCAATATACAGCCTTGACGTACTCCCGTCCCAATTGGGAACCATTCTGTTTTTCCATGTCTGGTTTGAATTGTTGCTTCTTGACCTACATACAGGTTTCTCAGGAGGCAAGTAAGATTGTCTGGTATTCCCATCTCTTTAAGAATTTTCCACAGTTTCTTGTGATCCACACAGTCATAGGCTTAGGTGTAGTCAATGAGGCAGAAGTAGATGTTCTTCTGGAATTCTCTTGATTTTTCTATCATCCAATGGATGCTGGCAATTTGATTTTTGGTTCCTCTGCTTTTTCCAAATCCAGTTTGAACATCTGGAAGTTCTCAGTTCATACTGTTGAAGCCTGGCTTGGAGAATTTTGAGCATTGCTTTACTAGCGTATGAGATGAGTGCAATTGTGCAGTAGTTTGAGCATTCTTTGGCATTGCCTTTCTTTGGGACTGGAATGAAAACTGACCTTTTCCAGTCCTGTGGCCACTGCTGAGTTTCCCAAATTTTCTGGCATATGGAGTGCAGCACTTTCACAGCATCATCTTTTAGAATTTGAAATAGCTCAACTGTAATTCCATTACCTCCACTAGCTTTGTTAGTAGTGAAGCTTCCTAAGACCCACTTGATTTCATACTCAAGGAAATGTTTGGCTCTAGGTGAGTGGTCACACCATTGTAGTTATCTGGGTCATGAAGATCTTTTTTGTATAGTTCAGTGTATTTTTGCCACCTCTTCTTAATATCTTGTGCTTCTGTAAGGTCTATACAATTTCTGTCCTTTATTGTGCCCATCTTTGCAGGAAACGTTTCCTTAGTATCTTTAATTTTCTTGAAGAGATCTTTTGTCTTTCCCATTCTATTGTTTTCCTCTATTTCTTTGCATTGATCACTTAGCAAAGTTTTCTTATCTCTCTTTGCTATTCTTTGAAACTCTGCCTTCAGATGAATATCTTTCCTTTTCTCCTTTGCCTTTAACTTCTCTTCTTTTCTCAGTTATTTGTAAGTCCTCAGACAACCATTTTGTCTTTTTGCATTTCTTTATTTGGGGATGGTTTTGATCATTTCCTCCTGTACAATATTAGAACCTCTGTTCATAGTTCTTCAGGCTATGTTCACAGTTCATAGTTCTATCAGATCTAATCCCTTGAATATATTTGTCACTTTCACTGTGTAATTGTAAGGGATTTGATTTAGGTCATACCTTAATGGTCTAGTGGTTTTCCTTACTTTCTTCAATCTTAAGTCTGAATTCTGCAATAAGAAGTTCATGATCTGAGCCACAGTCAGCTCCCAGTCTTGTTTTTGCTGGCTATATAGAACTTCTCCATCTTCAGCTGCAAAGAATATAATCAATCTGATTTCAGTATTGACCATCTGGTGAAGAAAGGTATTTCAACTATTTATTTAATCCTTTAAATCAATCCTGTGGGGTATATACTCTTGCCACATTTTCTGTAGTGAAAACTGATATAAAATAGTGTTGTATTATACAGAAGACAGCTAGTTAATGAAAGAAGTCTAGTTGAACAGGTTTTCTAACCCCAAGTCCAGACTTCTTGTTCCACACCCAGATGGAGCCTCTCATATTTGAAAAGACTAGGCAGCTGGCTTCTCTGCTGTCCTCTTATTCTGAAGCAGTCACTTATGGCCTGACTCTCCCAGAGATTCAAAGAGGGTCTGCCCCCTTTGTCCACAGTTCCTGCTGTCATAAATAATCATGGTTTAGAACATGATCTTTCTCCTCCCAGCTCCATCATAGTTTGTGGAACCACTAAGGACACTGCAAGTTGAAGATGGCTAAACCCTAGGCTAAAGGATGGTGGGGTTGGGGTGGGAGGGTGGGGCAGACCTACAGAGTGTAGCCAAGTCTAACTATGGAGCTATAGCCTGAACTGATGGTCTGGTCCTTGTCACACCCTTTTCCTCACCTAATCCCCCTTCACTGAGGCCCAGACACAACTTCTGTGTTTATGAGAGTCACGTGTCCCTCTGTTTATGTCTCTTTCGTCCAACCAGATAAGCTCAAAATAAAACATACTGGATGATCCATGTAGCATTTTTCCCCCTCCCAACAATATGTAAAGACTCATATAGATCCATGAAATTTTCTATCAAAACCTCATTAAAATTTACATATCTGTATAAGAGTGGGCATGTTTTAAAAATATCAAACTAGTCAAATTAGATTTTGAATTATTTCTCACAGAGAGTAAAGACCATTGATTATTACTAACCATCCAATTTATTTTGGATGACGCCTAGTCCATGATCAAATGGTGATCAAAACCTTGAAGGCAGAAGTTAGAGGATTGTGTTTTCATTTATGGCATTTTTTTCTGGTTTTTCTATGATAAACACTACTTTCTTCATTAATCATATTTGTTGGAGTTCTTTTTTTCATTGTTTTATGTAGTCACCTTTTCTACATTATATGACTATAATATATACAATATATATGAATATATATAAATATATGTATATTTTTTCAATTTATTTTATTGACGTACAGTTAATCTACAATGTTGTGTTAATTTGTGCTACACAGCAAAGTAATTTAGATATATGTATATACACACACATTATTTTTCATATTATTTTCCATTATTATTTATCACAGGATATTGAATATAATTCCCTGTGCTATACATTTATGACGTTGCTATTTATCCAT
Source organism: Capra hircus (assembly GCF_001704415.2). Classification (NCBI taxonomy): domain Eukaryota; kingdom Metazoa; phylum Chordata; class Mammalia; order Artiodactyla; family Bovidae; genus Capra; species Capra hircus. The sequence continues at coordinate 38,286,983 of NC_030809.1, read as the reverse complement.
TCTGCATGTAATCGTTGCATCTGCTAATCCCAAACCCCAATATATCCCTACCCCATTCCCCTCCCCCTTGGCAAATGCAAGTCTGTCCTCTATGTCTGTGAGTCTGTTTCTGTTTGCAGATAATTTCATTTGTGTCATAATTTAGATTCCGCTTATAAGTGGTGTCACATGGTATTTGACTCTGACTTCACTTGGTATGATGATCTCCAGGTCCATCCATGTTGCTGCAATGACATTATTTTATTTTTATGGTCTAGCAATGGCACCCCACTCCAGTACTCTTGCCTGGAAAATCCCATGGACGGAAGAGCCTGGTAGGCTGCAGTCCATGGGGTCGCTAAGAGTCGGACACGACTGAGCAACTTCACTTTCACTTTTCACTGTCGTGCACTGGAGAAGGAAATGGCAACCCACTCAAGTGTTCTTGCCTGGAGAATCCCAGGGACGGGGGACCTGGTGGGCTGCCTTCTCTGGGGTCGCACAGAGTCGGACATGACTGAAGCGACTTAGCAGTAGCAGTAGCAGTATTTCATTGTATATACTTATCACATCTTCTTTATCCATTCATCTTTTGATGGACATTTAAGTTATTTGCATGTCTTGACTATTGTGCATGGTGCTGCTATGAACATAGGGGTGCATGTATCTATTTGAACTATAGTTTTGTCTTTCGGCTATATGCCCAGGAGTGGGATTGCTGGGTCAACTGGCAACTCTATATTTAGCTTTTTGAGGAAACTTCTTACTGTTTTCCATAGTAACTGCACCGATTTACATTCCCACCAACAGTGGGGGAGGGTTCCCTGTTCTCCACACCCACTCCAGCATTTGTTATTTGCAGACTTTTTAATGATGGCCGTTCTCACCAGTATGAGATGGCACCTCACTGTAGTTTCAGTGTGCATTTCTCTAATGATTAGCAGTGCGGAGCATCTCTTCATGTTGGTCAACTTTATGTCTTCTTGGAGAAATGTCTACTTAGATCTTCTGCTCATTTTTCATTTGGGTTGTTTCATTGTTGTTGCTACTGATATATTTTGGAAATTAAGCTGTTGTTGGTAGCACCATTTGCAAATATTTTCCCCTAATCTGTAGGTTGTCTTTTCATTTTGTTTATGGTTTCCTCTGCCGTACAAAAGCTTTTAAGTTTGATTAGGTTTCATTTGTTTATTTTTGCTTTATTTCTATTGCCTTGGGAGATTTAAGAAAACATTGGTCCAATATATGTCAGAGAATGTTTTGTCCACACTATCTTCTAGGAGTTTTATGGTATCATGTCTTACATTTAAGTCTTTAAGCCCTTTTAAGTTTTTGTTTATGGTCTAATATGGGCTTCCCAGATGGCACAGTGGTAAAGAATCTGCCTGACAATGCAGGAGATGCAGGGTCCATCCCTGGGTCAGGAAGATCCCTTGGAGGAGGAAATGGCAACCCACTCCAGTACTATTGCCTGGAAAATTCCATGGACAGAGGAGCCTAGTGGGCTACAGTCCTTGGGTTGGCAAAGAGTCAGACATGACTAAACACTCATGTGTATATAGTTTAATACATGCATATTTTTACTTTAGTTAGATTAGAGTACAGTGGTTCTTCATCCAGTTTGGACATTAAAATCACCTGCAAAATTGTAAAAACATTTGCACATTTTCCTCTCCCCAGTGATCTGATTTAATTGATCAAGGATGGAATCCAGATATTAATATTTTTAAGCCCCACTGGTAAGATTCTAATCACGAGAATTGAAAACCAATGGTTTCAAGAAATCTATCAACTTCTTCTAGAATTCAATTAGTCAGCACTAGGGTTGATAAATGTATAGTTTATTTCTTGATCAGATAAAAGGATATTGATCCAGATGCAAAACATTTTGGATCGGGAAACAGGAGGAGAGCTGAGTTTTGCTGTACCTGTAGCTCAGAAGTGCCGTGTGAAATGAATCCCCAAGAGCGTCTTGGGCAGGCTAGGCTGATCTTGGTTCCATCAATAGGAATGATTATGCTGAAAATAAAGAAAAATTAAAGTATTTGATCAATGGTGACCATTTACCTTTTTTTTTTTTTAAAGAGAATATCATGAGCTGTCAGAGTTTGATAGCATTTTAAATCAAGTTGCAAACATTTCTGCAAATTGGATTCCCTTCCTTTGGGGAGGAAGTGCTGCCCAAGGTCACGTTGCTGGGTTCTCTGCAAGCAGATTCCCAGATGCAGTTGGGGTGCAAGAAATAATGGTATTCGCTGGGGAACAGAGAAAGCTCTCTCTGCAGGGGCGGGTCAGGGTCTGGGGTCTGTGCTGCTGTCTCATGACTGAGTTGGGGACAGATTCCCGCCTTGAACCAGAGAACAGATGGAACAAGGCGTAAAAGCAGTGACACAGCGGTATGGAGAAGTGTTACAGTGAGACTGCTTCTCCCTGCTTATTTCCCAAGGAGCCCAGTATTGACAGGTTCCCTCACACCTGTGCCCATTATTACAAATTACAGGGCACACAGATTAAGCTATTTCTGAAAGCTTGGCCAGTTACACACAAACAAACCTTTTATTAGCAAGAAAATATCCATAGACTATTAAGTGCAGATACTGCATTTTCCACATTTTAAAAGGACATGCTTTCTAAAATGAACAAATTTTTCTTCAAAATTGGTTCCTGTGCAGAAATGGTTTAGACTGTAGGAAAACATGAATCTATTCATTCTAAGATTGGTGGTATTAAAGATTTTTAAAAATATTTTATCATATACTTCAGATAGAAAATTAAATTGAAGAATAATTTTCTAAGGGGCTGCTCAGCATTTCCACCTTAAAAAAAATAAAGCTTCCTTCATTACCTTGCAGCATAATATAAAGTAAAAATATAAATATTTTCATCATCACAATATAACAAACTGCATAATAATGAAGCCTGAGAATTGAAAATATTTTAAATATTCAACATACCTATGTTAAATTAAAATACACACACAGTGACTCAGCAAATATGACTTCTAGTATCAGGAAGCTTTCCTACTCTTTCAGCCAAAGACATGTGATTGTTTATAAAACTAGAAACAAGCAAAAATAGGCTTTACGATATTGAAATGTACTTGAAATACAAGGTACTTATTTCTTCCTGTCTTAAAGCTGTAGAAGAAAAAGATGTTTGCGTTCTTGAAACAGAGCTGTCAGACAATTGATAAGAATCAGAGGGTTGACATGAATTAAAGTTAAAACAGAAATCTGATCTATTAAGGGACTGATCATTCATGTGTTGTGATTTCAAAAAAGTGGATTCTCAAGTGATGTTAGCAGCTAGCGTTCATCCCCACCCCCCACAAGCAGCAGCGAGTGATAATGTGCCATCTCACCCTGTGCTTCAGGGATGTGTTGACTAACAAGATACCAAGCGACAGGGAAAAAATTAAATGAAAATGCTCTAGTCATTTTCTCCACATAATTGCAAGGTTTATATAATATCAGCTCTGATAATTATCAGCATTGTTGTTTGTACATCTTCCCCAGTGTCACTCCATGAAGAAACATCATGGATTATAAAATCAAGACAAAATTAAAAAGGCTAAGCAACAGAAGAGTTCATTTAAAAGGCTAAAAGCCTATGACATCACATCCAAAGAATAATACCAATGATAGAGGAGAACAGGCACTGTTCCGAGTACTATACTTATATTGTGGTTATTTTGAAAGACGGCTGCAAATTCTTTGACACTGTTCCCATTGAGAGGTGGAATCTGTGTTGCTACCTCTTGAATTTGGAGGAAACTTAGTGACTTACCTATAATCTATGGACTGCAGCAGAAGTATTGCTACATGGTTTTTGAGGCTAGATCACAAAAGACTAGGCAGCTTCTACCTGGTTCTCTTGGGATGCTCTCTGGGTGAAGTGAGCTGTAAAAAATCCAGCTACCCAGAGACTGACACTCAGGAGAGGCTGTGCATATTTGCTCCAATGGACAGCCTGAGCTGAACTCCCAGCTAACATCAACTGTTGGCCATGTAAGCGAGCTGTCTTAGGCATATAGACCATTTAAGTTTTCAAATAACTACAGTCTCAGCTCATGACTACCTGTAACTGCGTGAGAGACTCTAAACGAGAACTACCCCACTGAGACTTCCTAAATTCCTGACTCATGGATCATGAGCCCAATAAAATGGTCATTCCATGCCATGAAAATTCAGACTAATCACTGGTTATGCAACAGTTGGAATCAGAAACTATACTGATTCATTTAATTTAATCCTCACAACAGCTGTACAAAGTAGTTATGCTTGTTATTCTTGTTTTTCAGATGAAGATACTGACTCCCAGAGACGTTAAGTGGTATTTTCAATATTACATGGCTTGTGAGCTACAATGCTGGTATTTGAATCCAGGAAGGACCCAGGTTTCAGGGTCCTAGCTTTTAAGAATGAATAGTGGTTATCATTTCTTAACTTAAGTGCCATATCGAATCCTCTTGGCCTCACCTGTTTCTAGAGCCAGTGACCACTTGTTCAAGCTCTAATCACTTCTGCAGAGACCAATACTATTTGGACTCTTGCCAACTTTATCTTGACTGGTGCCCCCGCCACATACACAACTCGTAACCCAGAAATCCTTTTGGATGCTGAAGCATGAGATGCTGCAGGAGCCTCTCTGTGTCCACACATACATGTCCAGGGAGTGTGTGAAGGTATCACTGAGTACAAGTTTGTGTGCTCAATGCACAGTGAGCCCAAACACACTGAAATATCAAAGTCTGGAGCAGAGGAAGGTTTATCTCAGTGCCATGCAAGAGGGTGAGGGGTCAGGCCCCTTCCCAAAGCCCTCAGCTCTAAGAATTTTCAGCAGAGCATTTTTAAAGAAGTAGAGAACAAACATATGGATACCAAGGGGAAAAGGAGGGGATGGGATGGACTGAGATTGACATATATATCTTACTGATACTGTGTCTAAAATAGATAACTAATGAGAACGACTGTATTGTACAGGGAGCTCTACTCAATGTTCTGTGCTGACCTAAATGGGAAGGAAATCCAAAAAGGAGGGGACATATCTACATGTATAACTGGTCCACTTTGCTGTACAATACAAGCTAACACAACATTGTAAAGCAACTAAATTCCAATAATTTTTTTTTAAACAAGGTGAGGGAGGGACATAGTTGGTTGTTAGAAACTTCCTGATGTAGGAATCCTTTGTTCTTGCAGCTGTCCACATAGGTCAGGTCACAACGTTCCTGTAAACCTCCAACAAGACAATTGTTATTCTCTGTTCTGCACCTTTTTATCTCTATATGAATGGAAAAGTGTTATAGTTTTAATGGTCAGAGGCTTGAGAATGGGCCATCCTGTGTATTTCCAGCTATCGGCGACATTCTTAACTCAAAGCAAAAGCAACAGAAAATGAAGATTAAAGTGAAAGAAACAGATCTCATATGGAGTCAGATTTGTTCTTCCCTATTTCAAAGGAATTAATACTTCTTAGAGCAAACCAAACCTCCAGATACACTTTTCTCACTTCCTTCTGTAGAAACACTCTCTTGACAAGCAGTTATTCTGAGAAGCAGGTTCTCAGAGAACAGTTTCCAGATCAAGCAGTCAGTTGCTCCTGTTACAAGGTAGTACTCAGCTTGGTAATGCACCATCCTGTTAGCTTTCCTCCTTCCCTAGCTAGTCTATTTTTAGTTCACTTCTACCCACCTTGAATTGCACACCATAGAAAGAGGCAACATGTAAACCATTATTTCAGGCCCTGTTTTCGGTGAAACAATAATGATGATGTCAAACATATTCACTATGTTATTATACCTGCCTATAAATAATATATATAGCATTATTTTGTGATGTTATTATTACCATAATTCTGCATGTTTTTTGTTCATTCAGCACTGTATTTTGGAAAGTTCCCCATGTTGATACATGGAACTCTATACACATTAAATCCTATATATAGTACTATTCCATCATGTGACTATGTCATAGCTAATTTACCCTCCTATACATGGATATGCATAGGATGCTGAGAATTTACTACCAAAATATTGTTGTGATGAGTAATTATTGTCCTTATCTTTTTGTTCATAGAAGTGATATATCCTCCAAAGTCTGCTTCAGGAATTTTGTGCATATATTTTAATTTTCCTAGATATTGCCACATTAGTCTCTAAAATTATTTTATAAATTAAGTCCTTGCTGGCAGTTCTATTCTTGGCAAAACATAGTATTACAAGACTTTTTAGAAGACTTTATTTTTAGAGAAGTTTTAGATTTACAACAAAGTTGAGAGATTTCTCATTTTTCCACTGCCCCCAAACCTACATAGCTTTTCCTATTATCCATATCCCCCATACCCTACTAGAGTGGGATATCTGTTAAATTAATGAACCGACACTGACACATGATTATCACCCCAAATCCACAGTTTACCTTACAGTTCACTCTTGATGTCACACATTCTGTGGTTCTGGATAAATATATAATGACATGTATTCGTCATCATAATAGTGTATGGAGCATTTTCACTGTCTGAACAAACCACTTTGTTCTGCCCATCTGTCTCCCCTCCCTCACCAACCTCTGGCAGCCGCTGATATTTTCACTGTCTCCATAGCAAATGACAAATAGCTGAGGTCATACAGTTTATCGCCTTTCACATCGGCTTCTTTCAGTTAGTAATATGTGTTTAAGCTCCTCTATGTCTTTCCATAGCTTGATAGCTCATTTTTAGAAGAATAACAAAATATCATTTAAAAATGACTCTCCCTACCTAGGAACATGGTATTTTAGCCAGTCTCTATGCCTTGAACAATTTATGGTATCTTTTCCACAATGGCATCAACTATTTTTGTTGGATTTATCCCTGAATATCTTAGAGATTCTCTTGCTATCCTGTAGATGAAACAGACAAACCTTAAAACATAGATACAACATTCAGAGAATGATAAATTTTATGAAGCAAAAAAACAGGGGAAAATAATAGCTTTCTGGAACAGGATAGGGAAGACAATTTCAGGCAGGTTAATCAATAGTCTTAAATGATGAGGTTATACTTGGACTGAGGCCTAAATGGTGAAAAGGTGCCAGCCTTGTAAAGATATAGAAGAAGACAGACCAGTGGTATAAGATTCTTGAAGGGCTAGTAAACATAGGGCAAAGTGGAGTGGTTAGAGTTGTGTGTAATGAGGTCAGTCATGGAGAACCTTGCAGTCCAGAGTAAGGAGCTCAGAAAAGTATGAACTTGGGCTTTGGAGCTTTGCTCTGCTCACTGAAGGACCACTGGGACTGTTCTCCTCAGAGACAGCAGCTATTGGGCTAACAGTGCCCAAGACACCTGGGCTATATCCATTCCTGTATAATGAGTGTGAGCTTAAAGTAAGTGTGGTCTCTCCCCTCAAATTCCTAAACTGCAGCATCAATATATTCATTGTACACTTTGACTGATAGACACATGACCACAGCAATCATGCCTCATCTTAAAATTCTAGTGAGTTGCTGCAGAGTAACAGCGGGCTCTTGCCAAAACTGTTTTTATTAATTACTATGAGTGCTTATATTACTACTAACTCTCAGATACTTACACAGCATTCTGGATTCTGCTTACTAAAGCAATATTTTCCAAAATCCAGACTGTTCTTCTCTGCTCAGTTTATTTGCAAAGAATGTTTATTTATACACTTATCTGACAACTTGGCACTGGGCCGCTATTAAAATTTGCCCTTCCATTTAAAAGAGAGGATAACCTTCAAGGCTGACATACATTTGGTTACATCTGTCTGGATCTTTTTGCAGTTCCCTCTCACATGTTTCCTAAAGCCCTGTAGCCAGATTCTTCTTCTGACCCAAAGCCACTCTATCACTGGGTACCATCTTTGGGAAAGCTCCACGTTCAATTCAGTGTCTTACACAGTGAGATGACAACATAAGAAGTGATTATCATGGAGTAGTTTGTTACTTTCAGTGGTATGATTAATCAAATTAACTTAGTTCTTTGGTTTCTTCCTCTGAATTAAAGAAAGCAAGGTAGAGAAAACCATGCAGGGAAGGCAGATCTCTTACCCAAAGGCAAGAAATGTTTGGAGGTTTTCAGTGAGGTATGAGAAGTAAGCCATCGTGGTAATCTTAATTCTCCACTAAAATATTATTTTGAAAACAGATCTTTACAGTGCTTATTATATATTTTTTCCACCTCCATATGACTCATTACCTTATGGGGAGTTGGGAATGGAAAGGACCATTAGCTCTTCTTCTAAGAATGATTAGCAGAGTTCTTTCACATGTCCTTAAGCAGCTCTCACTTGCATAATTCATAGCACTTCTTCCAAACCCTGACAACTTCACAATACTCAAGACTGTAATAGAAAGTTACAGTATGACTTTGAAGCCAGACTTCACAGTTTCTTTTAGCACTTTTACTGTGTAACCTCAGGCAGGTTATGTAACCTTTCTGTATCTCATTTTTCTCTTCTTAGTTTTTTGGATCAATTAATTGATATACTTAAAACAAACCTGGACATATAACAAGTCCTCAATGACATATAACAAGACTGCTATTAATATTTTCCTGACAGGTATCCAGCTTTTTCTACTTAATATCATTCTTTAAAAAGGACCTAACTGATTAGTTCACAGCTTTATACAGGCCATCAAGACTGAGATCTCTCATATTCTCATTCTTCCTCTTTTCCTTCTAAGTTAGCCTCTACCATTCTTCCTTTTAATCTCCTTTCTTAGGAATTACTCTTCCACCAAAGAATGATGATTCCAGCTGTGCTTCAGAACTTTGTTAACTATTCTTTCTCAAATATATCCAGCATTTTCTTCTAAAATGACCCTTTAATTTTGGCCCATACGCATTTCCAAATCTCTTATTTTAAAAATTTCCATGGTACAGACACTTTGAATGACAGCTTGACAGTTTCCTACAAAGATAATCAGTCTTAAAGTATAGTCTAACAATTACACTCCAGGGAATTTTACCAAATGAGTTGAAAACTTACATCTATCAAAAACCTGTACACACAATGTGTATGACATCTGTATTCATAACTGCCAAGGATGGGAAGCAGCCAAGGTGTTCCTTCAGTAGATGAATGGATGGGGAATTCCCTGATGGTCTAGTGCTTAGGACTCCACACTTTTACTGCCAAGACCCAGGTTCAATCCCTGGTTGAGGAACTAAGATCCTACAAGCTGTTCGGTGCGGCCAAAAAAAAAAAAAAAAAGGATAAACAAACAGTGGTACAAATGGAATGTTAGTTAGCCATGAAAAGAAATGAACTATCAAGTTACAAAAATACAAGGAGGAAACTTAAATACTAAGTGAAAGAAGCTAATCTGAAAAAGCTACCCACTATATTATTCCAACTATAAGACATCCTAGGAAAAGTAAAACTATTGAGACATTGAAAAGATTAGTTGTTGCCAGAGGTTGGGGAGGCATGGGAAAGAATGAATAGGTAGAAGAGAGAATTTTTAAAGCAAGACACTGCTCTGCATATCACAATGATGGATGCTGCTGCTACGTTGCTTCAGTCATGTCCGACTCTGTGCGACTCCATAGATGGCAGCCCACCAGGCTCCCCCGTCCCTGGGATTCTCCAGGCAAGAACACTGGAGTGGGTTGCCATTTCCTTCTCCAGTGCATGAAAGTGAAAAGTAAAAGTGAAGTCGCTCAGTTGTGTCCGACTCTTAGCGACCCCATGTACTGCAGCCTACCAGGCTCTGCCATCCACGGGATTTTCCAGGCAAGAGTACTGGAGTAGGGTGCCATTGCCTTCTCCCTAATGATGGATAGATGACATTATTTGGAAAAACCTATACAACTATACAGCATAAAGAGTGAATTCTAATGTAAACTATCAGTTCAGTTAATAATAACCTATCAAATTGGCTTATCAATAAAACAAATGCACCACATCAATGCAAGAGAAACTGTGGGCTGAAAAAGACAGAATAGATGAGAACCCTCTATACCTTCTGTGCAAATTCTTCTTTAAACCAAAATTCTCTGAGAAATAAAGCCTATCAATAATTTTTTTTTAATTTTAAGGGTATACAAATTGTTTCACTGCAGCACCTAAGATAGTATGTTTTTTAATGAAAAACTTGAAGAAGATGTTTACCAGGGGGCAGGAATCTTGGGGGCCCTCTTAGAATTTTGCCTACCCTACTCTGTGCTGTTACCTCTCAGAAACATCTTTTGTGACAAAAAACTAAAATTGATGTCCCCTATACCTCCAAACTGGGATCTTTTTTTTCTCTCTCTCTTTCTGTGTGTTCACCTGAATTACTTCACATATTGATACTTCCATAGTTTCAACTACCTTTTCTATCATGTTAATCCATTTATCCTACCCTGTTAACTTTTCTGAGTGCTATATCCATAGTTCTAGCTGTCTCTTCATGATATCCATTGGAATTGCCAATAGATACTCAAGGAAAATTCCTTAATGCACCCACACACACTCATAAAATAAGAACATGATTCTCCTTGCCAACTTTTTCTCTCTTTGAATGAGATCATCATTACTCAGTTGCTCAAAATAGAAAATTTAGAGTTTCAATGGATGTTTATTGAAGGCTTAGTATAGTTCAGGGACTGTCTTAAATTCTTTACAAGTGTTAACATTAATTTCACAACATGTCTATGGAGAAAGTACTATTAATTGAAAACCTTGGTGAAGAACCTTTCCTAGGGCGTTATAACTTAACTATTTTTTTTGGCCGAACTCCTAAGGTTTTAACTACTGTGATATTTTTATTTCCTCGTGCCCACTTTGTTATCAAGTCCTAAATATTCTGCCTCTGCAAGCCCACCATCTCCTTATCTCTAGCTCTATTGTCACGTCCTTAGTTCAGGATCTCATAGGATATTTTCCTAATATTCAGACTTAGATGTCCACATGCAATCTTGCCTATTTCAAATAAGCTCTCCATTCTAGTCATATCAGTCATTTTTAAATGGATATGAAGTCTTTAGTTAGTTAGTTCAGTCGCTCAGTCGTGTCCGACTCTTTGCGACCCCATGAATCGCAGCACACCAGGCCTCCCTGTCCATCACCATCTCCCGGAGTTCACTCAGACTCACGTCCATTGAGTCCGTGATGCCATCCAGCCATCTTTCATCCTTTGTCATCCCCTTCACCTCCTGCCCCCAATCCCTCCCAGCATCAGAGTCTTTTCCAATGAGTCAACTCTTTGCATGAGGTGGCCAAAGTACTGGAGCTTCATTCCTTCCAAAGAAATCCCAGGGTTGATCTCCTTCAGAATGGACTGGTTGGATCTCCTTGCAGTCCCAGGGACCCTCAAGAGTCTTCTCCAACACCACAGTTCAAACGCATCAATTCTTTGGTGCTCAGCTTTCTTCACAGTCCAACTCTCACATCCATCCATGACCACAGGAAAAACCATAGCCTTGACTAGACAGACCTTAGTCGGCAAAGTAATGTCTCTGCTTTTGAATATACTATCTAGGTTGGTCATAACTTTTCTTCCAAGGAGTAAGCGTCTTTTAATTTCATGGCTGCAGTCACCATCTGCAGTGATTTTGGAGCCCCAAAAAAATAAAGTCTGACACTGTTTCCACTGTTTCCCCATCTACTGCCCTATTAAAGTCTTCCTATCCTAACCAAATGTTATAGCCTGCTGTACATAACCTTTCTCCATCTTATTCCTGCCTATATTTTATGTCTTGTCCTTTTGTTTATAATTGAATTTGTATCATGTCTCCAATTGTACACTTTTCTTTGCCTGTCTTCCCTTCAATACTGTGAGTTTCTTATGGCCAGGAATCTATATAAATTAGTGCTTGGCGTATGAAACAGACTCAGTAAATATGAAGAAACTATTTAGAATATATTTTTCTTTATTTCAAGATTCATATTAAAAGATGATTTCAAGAAGAGCAAAACTGGAGTTAACCTGTACTCAGAGCTTTAGTCCTGCCCTGGCAGCTTTGAGATCCTAGTCAGAAGGCCATGTGGTAATAACGCAGAAGCCAGAGACATTTAGCAACATGAGAAATTGAGAAACAACTCAAGAAAACTCAATGAAGATCCCAACACTGACACTAACGTATTTCCTAGTGATCAAATCTAAATTTGGCCCACTGAGACATATTACCTCTCTTAGAGTAGAAAACCTTTGACAGCATAAGTAACATTGTTAGTGATGGCAGCTACAAGCAAATCAGAAGAAATATTGAAAGTTTAGCCTCAAGGATTGTGTATAAAGAAGAGTTTTGAAAAGACATAACAAACATTTGTTATCCCCCCCATGCTGTTCACATAGCAGACAGCACTAATCAATAATAGCAGTTTTGTCTTAAAATACCTGCTTTAACTTCACAGTCTTTCACAACAGAAAGGCCTTACCAATTGATCTGAGTTGACACAAGAAAGAAAACCTATTTAGCATCTAGCCTATAAAAGAAACCTGGAGGAGAGCATGGCAACCCTTCCAGTATTCTTGTGTGGAGAATCCCCATGGACAGAGGAGCCTGGCGGGCTACTGTCCGTGGAGTGCAAAGAGTCGGACATGACTGACTAAGCACAGCACTAAAAAAAAAAAGTTCTGTGTCAAGAATCATGAATATTCCTTCTCCTTTGGGATCTAGCATTAGCCAGCTAGAAAGTCATTTTATAACTCTAGGCCTCCTTACCGTTATCAGTCAAATTTGGAAGTAGAGGTAGATAATCTCTAAGTTTCCTTTGTTTGTCCTAGCTCCAAGCGGCTCAGTGGTAAGGAATCCACCTGCTAATACAGGAGATGCAGGAGACTCAAGTTTGATCCCTGGGTCAGTAAGATTCCCTGGAGGAGGAAATGGCAACCCACTCCAATATTCTTGCCTGGAAAATTCCATGGGACAGAGGAGCCTGGCGGGCTATAATCTATGGAGCTGCACAGAGTCAGACACAACTGAGCACAAACGCACTTGACTTAAGCAATGGAAAGTATTTGTGAATTATTGAAGAAAGCATGATTATAATTCTAAGAAATGAGATTACTTGTTGTTATAAAACATCATTGTTATCTTTTTACTCCTGATAGAGCTGCTGATACTAATTATAAAATTATTTGTCCAATGATGGTAAAAAAAAAAGTTCAATAAATTAAATGAAAACTGAAAATACCAATAAATGCAGTATGGTTCTCTCTATATGAAGTAGACACACATGTGGTTAACAGAAACTATTTCTATCTGTTGAGATTAGGCTTTGGGGTTTCTGATTCTCCATTTCATGGGTCACACCAGTATCTTTGTTCAAAATGGTGTGTGGCTCTGTTCACTTGCAAATATTTGAATCCACAGCAATGAATTTTTTACTCAAACTGCTTCACTTGACCCCATCCCTACTTGTTTTACTACCAGATAAAACATCTAACAATCCACTTATAAACTGTTGTATAGGGCTTTGACTATGACAACTTAAGTAAAATGGCAGTTATCAATGAGATAGAGTCACCCAAGTTCACTAAGGGACTATAAACAATAAACCACATTTTCTAACACATGATTCAATTGTTCTTTTTCTAGTTGTAATAATTGATACCCATAACTTGCTGGTTTGGCAATATTTCTGCTTTGGCAGAACAAGCATTGTTACTTTTTGTGGTTACCATTTTACAGTAAATTCTCCCATCAGAACTTTCAAGCTTTCTCTCTCTGTCTTGCCAAGCTTGCTTCCTTTCTGGTTTACACTTCTAAAAATTTTCAATGTGCTCCTTCTGCTAAACCCCAAGGGTGGACTTCTGACCTCCTTGCTAGAGGTGCGAATGATGCCAGGCTTAGTGACTGCTCTGCGGTTTCCCAAAGCTCCTCCTCCCTAGACCTTGACAGTTCTTCAGATGCCAAGGTTGGGAAGCAGGACAGGGTACACTCCTAGGGTGCAGTTCCGAAGGGAGGAAGCCGGAATCTGGGGGCTAAAGAGGCTACGCAGGGAACCTGCGTGCGATGCGGAGTTTGGACCCTTTCGGCCATCCCAAGTCTACTCAACCTGCCCCCTGCGCTGGTCTCCCGCCCGTGCGTCCGGCGCGGGCCGCTGTCCACAGTGGGAGGTGCTGAAAGCAAGGAGCGGGCGCGGGGGCGGCGAGGCGGACTGCTCCTCCGAGCGCCCCCCTCCTCGCTCCGCGGCTCCTCCAGCCCTCCCCTCCTCCTGCAGCCATGTTCCACGCTCGAGGAGGGGCGGGGGAAGGGGAGAGGGACGGGGGATCAGGGCGGAGAGAGTCTGCTCTGCCTAGGGGAAGGAGGGGATGAGAGTTGGGGAGAGCAGAGGGAGGAAGAGGCGGGGGCAGCGGCTAGCGAGGAGCCAGCGCTGAGTCCTGCAGTAGGACTCCCAGGAGCCACCATCATGGTGAAGAGGAAGAGCTCCGAGGGCCAGGAGCAAGACAGCGGCCGTGGTATCCCCTTGCCCATCCAGACCTTCCTGTGGCGGCAAACCAGGTGAGGGGCGCAGAGGGCGCACCGCGGGCGCCCAGGGCTGGGGGCGCTCCTGGGGCCGCCTGGGTTGTGGTCGCTGCTGCTGAGGCCGCGCCACAGCTTGCAGCTCCCTCTCTGAGGCTGGAAAGCAAGCTCTCCAAACCCGCTTAAAAACACGCATTTAAAAAAATATTTCAGTGAAGTTTGACGACAAGCTGATTGGCAATATACGTTATTTAGGGGGTGAGAGGGCAGAGAGCCTAGGAGGAGGGGGCGGGGAATTAGGGGAGATAATTATGACTGGTTGTGCTCCTGTGTCCAATTCCCCTTCCGTCTCCTGCTGTAATTCCAGCCCGTTGACCTGTTGTTTTTCCAGCTCCTGTTTGTCGAATATCTGCTATGCCCACTTGTTAACCATTTTTGCTCGGATCCAGCCAGTGTAATCTTCCTGGTTAAAGCCTCTGAGAAGGCTCATTTTTAATAAGAATTTTCGTTTTCCAAAAAAAAAAGCCAAAAAACCCTGAAACCTATTCCAATAAACAGGAAACAAGGTGTCCATTATTATTCTTGTTGTTAGAGATTTATCAGATAAGAAATTAGATTCTGAAAATCATAACCCACAAGCTGGGTTCATTTTTCAGTTTTGAGTAAGACTGTACGCATGAGTAATGCAATACTTCTGACCACTGGCAATGTAGAATCCAATTAGATAAAAAGTCTTCAGAATAAGAGCTGATACAGAAAATGTAGAAATTCACACCTTTTTCATGTATGTAATTGCACGTAAAAAAGCAAATGTCAGCTGTTTAACACCTGGTCACAAGGCATAGGGAGGCATGAAATTTGACTTTTGCATGTCTTATCCGTTGAAAAATGTCATAAGGATGCTCTAATAATAATTTTGCATGTGTTTATAACAATTATCTCTCTTAATTTTTCAGTGCATTTTTGAGGCCTAAACTGGGAAAGCAGTATGAAGCCTCTTGTGTGGTATGTGATATTCATCATTTAAAGAGTATTTCCATATATCATGTGGTAATTTGAAAGAATGATGTTAAATGTACTCACTATACATGTTAATTCACTCAGCGAACATTACTGAGTACCTACTATGTGCAGACACAGTTCTAGATGATAAGATGGAGCAATAATCAAAACAGATAAAGGGTTTGTATTCTACTGGGAGGGGGATGGGACCCTCATAAATAAATAAAATAGATAGATAGCCAAATGGTGATGTATACTATGGACAAAATTTAAGCAAGAAAGGAAATTATAGAGCACTAGGGTGAAGTTTTCATGTTAGATAAGGTTTCCCTCCTTATGTGACCCTTGGACAAAGATTTGAAGGAAGGTACTGAGGAGTAGCTGAGAGAAGAGCAGAGGGAAAGTGAGTCTGAAGGCCCTAAGTGGGGAGGAGTAGAACAGAAGAAGAGAGAGAGGGGAAATAACAGAGAATCAGGAGACAGAGGGCAAGTATAATAGTCAAATCCTTAATCAACAAAATTGAGAAATGTTATCAAGTCAACAAGACATTATATTATGTAGTATAAGCTCATAAAATGCAAGCCTATGAACTGCTCAAAGTAATATGCAATATTGAACTTTTATGTCTTCCATTTTTTGTACAACTCCAAAGTGGATGATATGAAATAATTATAATAATGCTATTAATATTTATGCAAAATAGAGTGCACTTGTCCTGAGATTCTAAGGGAATCTCATGACTTAAAAATTGTCTTTTTACAAACTGAGGACAAGATGAAAAACTGAAGCAAAATTAAAATGGGTTTTTTTACAGACTTCATTAAAAATTGGAGCTCATATAAAGGTCATTATATTGTATATGAAAATGAAAGTCACTCAGTCATGTCTGGCTCTTAGCAACTCCGTGAACTGTAGTCTGCCAGGTTCCTCAGTCCATGGAATCCTACAGGCAAGAATAATGGAATGGGTAACCAATCCTTTCTCCAGGAATTGAACTGGGGTCTCCTGCATTCCAGGCAGATTCTTTACCATCTGGGCTACCAAGGAAGCCCCACATTGTATATATTATAGCTTAAAAGTAGAAACCTACTTATTTGGATATTGCCATGATATTTGCAAACGACCAGATAAAGAGTAGATGACCTTCTAGTAAGGAGCTCTGAAATGTGTTAGGGCCACAGACTATTACAGAAGCCAACTGGAAGATTAAACATCCCACTGACACACAGATGTATGTACAAAACACACTCAAATAGGAATTTATTTTATGCATTTCCTGCTCTTCAAATTGTCACATATATTTTTTATATCTAACTTTTTAATGGAATTTATTCTACTAAGCTCAGGTTAAAGTAATTTGACACTTGAAATCTCTGAATCTTCCTCAAACCAAGCTTACAGTTATACTAGCTTAAAATAACCCAGACTTTTCTCTCTTCTTGGCAAAGATATGTCTGACATTTTAATGTAGTCACATAATATCAAGTAACTAAGTCATATTCATAGCTGCAGATAGATAGTGATATACATATAGAAAACAATTTCCCTGGTTTAAAATGACAAAAAGTTATATTAGTAACATTTAAGAAGAAAATGACAGTAAGTATCTAAAGCTTCTTGAGGTTATAAGGTATATAACTCATCCTCTAAAAGTGCATTCATCCAGACTGTATAAATTCTGTATAATTTTTTAATGTCTAACATATACACCCTTTACTTAATGAATAGTTAGGAACCAAAGGCTGAGGAATTTTAAAGTGTTTGGATCTGCCTTTCCCAAAGACTACATCTCTGATAGAACTCCTTACCAAACCCTAGCATGCCTTTCATTATGAAAGTGAATTTATCTTTTTTCTTGAGTCAAATGTAAATAGCTTTCTTTGGAAAATCTCTGTATTAAGTCATATTTTTCTTATATATCCTAATAATTCCAATAATACAGCTTGAGCACTTGGGACTGGTATTATGATCGTGGAGAACACAATTCTCTAGACCATTTGGGACAGCAAGTAGCAATCAGGTTCTGTTCATACAAGTCAAGTGTTTATTAAATTTGTTCTAATATTTGGTAACTACACTTTCTCCAACACCTTACAGTAATATCTTCCTCCACCTTCAAAAAGAAAAAAACAACTCAATAGGTCAAACTTGTTCTGGGGGGAGGGGTAGGTGCTTCGCTTGCTGAAAGTACTGGCCAGGACAGAAGATTTAATAAACCAACAAAGCCAAAAAATGGTTTATTTTCCTCCTCTCTCCTTCCCTTATTCTCTTCCTCCTTTTCTTTCTTTATTCAATAGGTATATTAACTATCTTACAGTTCTAGGCATTATATAAGGGGTGTCCCATTGCCAGGTCATTGCTAGGCACATGGAATAATTCAGAGACCCCAAAATCAGATCTCTTGTAAGAGGTCTATCTTATTCAATATTTGTTGAACATTCACAAAAATTCTGTCCCTCCAGATACTTTTACAAAAGACATCTCACCTTGGTCTGCAGCAGGGAGAGCTCCGGTAGATGATCCAAGAGCATTTTAGAAAATACTACTTCTAAATACTTCATATAGTTAAATGTGTTGTACTCTTTTTGATGGGAGCTTATTTTAGTGGAAGTAAAAAATTATTTAATAATTCAAGCAATATACTTTGGATCAAAAACTTAAAAATGGGTGTGCTCAGTTCAGTTCAGGTCAGTCGCTCAGTCGTGTCTGACTCTTTGCGACCCCATGAATCACAGCACGCCAGGCCCCCCTGTCCATCACCAACTCCCAGAGTTCACTCAAACTTACATCCATCGAGTCGGTGATGCGATCCATCCATCTCATCCTCTGTCGTCCCCGTCTCCTCCTGCCCCCAATCCCTCCCAGCATCAGAGTCTTTTCCAATGAGTCAACTCTTCGCATGAGGTGGCTAAAGTCCAATTCTTTGCGAACCCATGGAGCCCGCCGGTCTCCTCTGTCCATGGGATTTTTCCAGGCAAGAGTATAGAAGTGGATTTTTATTTTCTTCTCCAGGGGATATTATTGATCCAGGGATCAAACCTCTATCTCTTGACTGTTGCATTGGCAGGCGAGTTCTTTACCACTAGCGCTAGGTGGGGCCAGGTGGCGCTAGTGGTAAAAGAGTCTGCTTACCAGTGCAGGAGATATAAGAGAAGCGGGTTCCATCCCTGGGTTGAGAAGATCCCCTGGAGTAGTTTGTGGCAACCCACTCCTGTATTCTTGCCTGGAGAATCCCATGGACTGAGGAGCCTGGTGGGCTATAGTCCACAGGGTTGCAAAGAGTCGGACATGACTGAAGTGACTTAGCATGCAGGCCAACTGGGAAGCCTGTTTGAAAATGGGTAGATGATAGGAAATTATCGTTGACTCATTTCATGTCAACATGTACAATGAAATGCAATGTGAGTGCTCTCTAAAGAATTTGGACTAGTGGTTTGCATCTTTTAGGATATACGATACCTTGTCTATTTTTCCACCCATTAGAATCTCTAATTTCTTAATATAATTTTTTTTTTTTTGGTGTCTATAGTCCTTTGAACGAGTGTTAGTAGAAAACAAGCTGCATGGCCTCTCTCCAGCCCTCTCTGAAGCCATCCAGAGCATTTCCAGATGGGAACTGGTACAAGCTGCTTTGCCTCATGTCCTCCACTGCACTGCAACCCTGCTGTCAAACAGGAACAAGTTAGGTTGGTGCACCTACATTTCTTCTTCATAGCACACCATTGTCCTCATCCATGGTAACACTCATAATAACACCCACAATAGCAACCTGTATTACTACTTTCCCAGGCACTTGGCGCACATTCTCAATTAATTCTCACAAAATCTCCCTTAGTTTCATATCACTGTTATCTCCATTTTGCCAATGAGGGAACTAGCTCCCTTTTAAAATTTTTTTCATTTTACAAGTAAACTGTGAATATGTCTTCCTTTTGGACATTAGAATATTATAGAGAAACTAAGGCCTCTCACCTATTCAAGATGAGTTCTAACCACAGTTGTCCTTTAGTCCTCCCAATGTCTAAAGCAACCACCTTCATGCATTTGGCATGCTCCCCTCCAGATCTTTTCCCAACTTTGTAGTACTATGAGTATGTGTGCATGTCTGCACATATGTGTTATTTTTCTTGCTGAGATTATTTTGCAGATTGCTTTTCCCACATAGCATTATGTCCTAGCCATCTATCTCAAGCTCTTCTCCATCCGGTTCCTTCCCCTTATGTGGATCTTTACTCAAGTGTTACATTTATAGAGGGGCCTTTCCTAATCACACCAGGTCTTCCCAGGTGGCTCAGGGGATAAAGACTCTACCTGCAATGCAGGAGACTCAGAAGACCTGGGTTTGATCCCTAGGTTGGGAGTAATGAGCGCACATGCATGCAAAATGGAGTAGCTATCTTCAGAACCAATATTCTTAACCATTGTGCTCTTTATTTGGAAATATATGTGGGTATCTGGCTGAAGAGATGTGATGCATGCAGTTTCTTTCCCTGTGGCAGCATATTGTTCTGCAAAGACTGCAGCCAGTTAGAAAGTCCCCAAACAATAATGGACCCTTCTAACAGTGGCTATAAGTGGTGCAGAGAAATGCTAGTGTCTCCCAGGAAATCAAGCCACAGAACCTTAAAGCAAGGATGTTCTTCCCAGATGCAAGGCTGACATCATTGTCCTGGTCACAGAGTCTGCCTTAACCTGACTGTGTGGTTGTGCTATGCAGGACACCAGGATAAACTGGGTGTTGCTGAGACAAAGCTCCTTCATACCCTGCATTGGATGCTCCTGGAGGCCCCACAGGACTGCAACAGCGAGCGTTTTGGGGGCACAGACCGAGGTTCCAGCTGGGGTGGCGGCAGCAGTGCTTTCATCCACCAGGTTGAAAACCAGGGTTCTCCAGGGCAACCTTGCCAAAGCACCTCCAATGATGAGGAAGAAAATAACCGAAGGAAGATTTTCCAGAACTCCATGGCTACTGTGGAGCTCTTTGTGTTTCTGTTTGCTCCTCTGGTCCACAGGATCAAGGTAAGCGGAAAGCTGATTAGGGTTAAGAGGGACTAGAAGTCAGGTGAGGGTGGGCTTCAGATGATATTTCCATATTTGTGTGCCCATGTCTTTGTATGAGCTTATAGGAAGAGAGCTTTGTTTCTATATTAAGATGTCAAACATTATGTCAAAACTACGATTCTCCTACTTAAAAATCCTTGATAGTTCTCCATCTGCCCCATGATAATGCCCAACATATTAAATGTGACATATAAAGTCAACCATGATCTGGAGCTGAAGTCCTCTCAGTTGACCACTGCCAATCCCTACTGCCCACCCCACGATCCAGTTCTGGGAGCCATGTGAACCATTCCCTGAATATGCACGTGCTGTTAGCTCTGCCCTCCTTTTGCTCCATGGTTCTTCAAACTTTGGTGTCATCATTTCCATGAAGCTTTTCCTCTGACCTTCCGCATGAAGACCTAGTCACTATCTCTTTCGTATTTCCAGAACATAATGCAGGATCTAGAGCAGAAGCTTTTGCTTTTTATGTGCTGCAGACTTTTTGACAGTTTGGTGTACCATGTATGAATTTCTTTTCAAAATACTTTTCAATGTGTAAAACAGAAAACGTATTTCATGAAAACAAATTGTATTAAAATCCAGTTATATACAGGTACCCCTTGGATCTGAAAGAGACAATATTATCTTAAGTCACTGAGCTACCACTTTCTAGCAGTGTGATCTAGGTGATCCTACTTAACCTCTTGGATCCTCCATTGCATAACATTTTGGATATTCAAACACAGGGTGAATATATGTGAAGACACAGTACATGAAAGTACATGGGGAAAAAAATCAAGTACGTGGAAAGAAATCAAGAACTATTTGTTACTTCTGAGAACGAATAAATTGCAACATTCCATCTAAGTGCTCTGATAAAAGATAGAAGGAATTAATATGCCCAAATATTCTTTAAGAGAATATTAGGATCCTAATGAATGTTTCATTTTTGCCATATACTATATATATGTGATGAAGGAGGAAATGGCAACCCACTCCAGTATTCCTGCCTGGAGAACCCCCATGGAAAGAGGATCCTAGTGGGCTACAGTCCATGGGATTGCAAAGAGTTGTACATGACTAAGCAACTAAGCACATATATACATGAAGGTGGTTGTAAGACCATTAACAACCATTATGAGAGGGGATGGACTAGAGAGTCTTTTCATCCATTTTATTTTCAGGTAAAATTCACTTCTGATTGATTCTGCCCCATTTCTGGCAGGACTAGAACTGAAATTACCTGTGGGCTCCTAAAGTGCTTCACATCCACTGGCCACGTTGTCTATCAAAGTTATCCAAAAAAATTAATGTGATTTAATTAAATTTCTGCTTTAAAAACATTACACTTTCTATTTTTTTTTAAAGTCTTTGATAAAGGTTACGCTTAATGGAAACATTAACTGAGAGTGTCCCCCTGGCCAATGAAACCTGCAGGACATAAATTCTGCCCGCCTGCCTGGCTTCCTCTCCCTCAATCTCACTGGCCTCTCTCTTGTTCCGAAACTTGCAGGCTCACCAAAGGCTCACCTTCAAACCCAAGAAGGTTGTTTTCGCGTTCAGATCTTTGCGCTGGTTTTTTCCTTCTGTTTGAGTCATTTACTCCCACCTTCCACCCCTAGATTTTCACATGGTCACGTTCTTCTCATCAATTTACTCACCATGTAGTTGTTACCAACCCAGAAGTACTTCCCTGGCTACTTTAGTGCTGCTAGTACCTGATCTACATTTTTCATTGTTTCCTCCTTTGCACTCATCAGTACCTGAATTTATTTTTTATGTTTCTTTACATGTTTATTACCCATCACCCCTTCCAAACCTGAGGTTCTTGAACAAAGGGACACTGCCTGTCCAAGTCACAATGGTGTCTGATGTGTCTAGAATAGTGTCTGCATATATGAGACAATCAATAAATATTTAATGACTATCACTGAATAAACCCAAGTTACTATCAGAAGCTGATCCAGGTGCTAAAAATAGCACATATATGTAGGCACATAGTCCCTGAAGTAGACAGGGCAAGAAAGAAAACTCCTTAAAAAAATAGCCCATAACATATCTATTTGTAAAGATTATCTAGATTGAAAAATGCAAAAGTGTCCAAAATGACTATAATTTTATTTGGAAACATGCAGAGGGTGTAAGTTTTGGAAACTGTCCTGAGTTAGAATCCAGTGCTTGCTGCTTTGTATTCTATGTAGAAAGGACATTGAACAATTAACTTCTTTAAGCCTCAGTTTTTTTCAAGTATAAATTGAACATGAGAATAATTTTATGGAGTATTGTGAGGATTAAACAAATTAAAGTGTTCACCTGATGCACAAAAAGGCGTTTATAAATGGTAGTATTTAGCATTGACATTTTATAGCTATCAGCATTATGAATTATGAGTAGAAGAGGAGCCAGATCTTCTTTCAGGGGAGACTACACAGATAGATGAGAAAAGCTGGCTCAAGGTCCGTAAGTTTACCTCTGGCCTGGGATTGTAGTATTTATAAGGAAGTAAAACAATCCTTAAAAACATGGCACTGTGATTAATACATAGTATTGTACTCTACAATTATTGCTGGCTATTATTACTAGCATTATTATTTTATCATTTTATTATTGCTGTGAGAGAAATGTTTTTCTAGATGCCATAGGGAATAAAAAAATAAATGAGTCAATAGATTTCCCTATAAGGTTTTTTTTTTTTTTTTAATCTGAGTGAGGGGTTTGCTTTCTTCAGCAGGGAATGTACAATCCCTTGATCGGGGTTTCTCAGTTGTGGCACCATTGGCATTTGGGGCCAGATAATTCTTTGTCCTGTGCTTTGTAGGGTATTTAATAACATCTCTGGCTTCTACCCACTAGATGCCAGTAACACCTCCTCCTTCTGATTTGTTACAAATGCAAATGACTCTAGACATTGCCAGATATCCCTAAGGAGTGGGGAGGGGTGAGAATTGCCCTGGATTGAGATCCACTGACCTAGAATTTTCACTTGCCTGCTAGTTATCAGGCCCTATATTCCTTTCATATCTGTGCTCTAGCCATATCAACTGCTCCTCATCAGCACCATTAATGGCCCCCTTATTCTCCCATTGCATTTGATCTTCAGAACCCCAGCCCAAGATCAAGACTAAAAGCCACCTTTTCTTTCCAGCCCCAGAGATCTGCATGCTCCTGGGGCAGAAACCAACAGCCATCTAGACTGGTATGTCCACATACTGTGCCATCAAGCTCCATGTGATGCCCAACTTGTCAGTCCGTTTTTTGTCTCCCCCAAGTCCCCACCCCATGCTCACATAAACAGTGTTGTAGGTTGAGGCTCTTATAGGACATGATGTTGCGGGAGTAATGAAGGGCTGAAATCCAGTCTAGGCATGAGCCTGTGCTTCCACTTCTCACCTTCCCAATCCCTTCCACTTGCTTCTGCTTTCCTCTAGTATGTAACCTAGTTCTCACCTATCATCTCTCACACCCACAGGAAGGTAGATTTTACCGAAGAGGAAACTGAAGTCCAGAGACGTAATAATCAAGCTCATTAAGTAGGCAAGGTGGGATTCAAATCCAATTCCATCTGACTTTCTACAGAGCTATACTGTTTCTTGGTTTCTGTGCTAGAACTCTTCTAACCAAGGTCATCCACAACCTTGGCCTATTGAACCTAATCTTTACTTTGCTGTCTTCAGTTCGTTAAACCTCAGCTGCATTTGAACTTACCTTCGTTTCTTCTTGAAGTTTTCCATTCCTCTGGTGACACCACACTCTGCCAGTTTTCATTGCATCTCTGGCTCTTTCTGCTCTGTCTCCTTTGAGAGCTCATCTTCTTTGCCTTCCCCTCTAACACTGGGGTTCCCCAGAGATGCAACCTAGACCCTCTGCACTTGCCACTGTATCTTTTCTTTGGAAGACCTCCTCTCCTGCTTCATTTATTTACCATTTGTGTCCTGACAGGCTGAGGTCATCTAATTTTATATCTCTAAACTAGGTCTTCTCTCCTGGCCTCTAGATCAACTTTTCAACTAGTTTCTCCAAATAGATGATCTATAGACATTTCATATTTCCCCTGGAATGAGCTCTTGTCCTGATGTTCTGTATTTCAGATGATGGACCCATTCACATAAACTCAAAACCTAGGCGCTTCCTTTGATTACTCCTTCATCCTTAGCTACACATTCTGCTAATCACAGAGTTCTACACATTTTGTCTGCTAAATATTTCTATTTTTTTTAATCCCTATTTACTCTGTAACCCAACTTTCATCATCTCTTCCTTGGGCGTGTTACCTGGGCCATTGTCTAACTGAATTTACAGTCTCCTGGCTTGTCTCCTAAAATCCAACCTTAACACCAAAGTGATCTCTCTAAATGCAGATCTGACTGTATCACCAATATGCTTAATTTGTTAATTTCTCACTATACAGAGGGTGAAACTCTAGCTTCTTGGTGTGATAACTGGGGCCTCCATGTTTTGTGGTTTTTTGGCTACCTCTCCTGCCTATGAACTCCAAATGCTTGAAGTCTCCCTGAAAATATAACGTGGTTTACTCCAAACCTATTCATGCTGGTCATGTTACTTGGAATGCCCTCATAACCTACACTTCTGCCTAGAAAATTCCTAATTATTCTTTATGATTTCATTCAAGATCTGGGCTCCCCTCTTCTCTATCTGTATAATATTTTAGATGTATTTTTATTGTTATTTTTAGTTTATTTATTATTATCTCTTTGTGTGTCCATCTCTCCCACTAGATTGCAAATATTTGAGAATAGAAATTATCATTGTATCTGGAGTAGTTAACATTAATGTTTGTGTTTTATAGATATTTAATAAATATTTGTTGAATGAATTAGTTTACTAATTAACAAATACATCTAAATGACTCATTCTTTTGTAGGACAGTGTATAATTCAATGGATTTTTATACTTTTAACTTAAAACTAGCTCAAATATTATATAAGAAAATTAATATTCTGAATATTCTGTCAAATATTATAATTTTAGGCCAAATTTAAATGATGACATGTGTTACAACTGAGGAATCCACTTTAAATGTGCTGTCAGTATTTTCTTGATTTGATTATATTCACTTATTCCTTCAATAAATATTTATTGGATGCCTACTGAATGCTAGGCACTATTCAAAGTGCTGGAGGAACTGCAGGGAATTAAACAAAATACAAGCCCTCAAGGAGATTTTTATAAAATTCATATGTCTAAAGTAAACAACTTTAAAACAGAATTCAAAATAATAGTTGTTTAAGCAGATGTCTCTCAGCTACTAGAAAACACATTTAGAATTGCTTCATGTCATCACGGAAACAGATTTTCATTGCAAGCTAGAAAAGAAACTGTAATGTGGAAATGTTGATTTTTTTGAATGCTTACACCTTCTGGTTTTTCTTAGAACCTTTCCAGACCATTCACCCCACAGCTATTTGAATGATAAAGAGCACCTTCTCCAACTACAGACCTTCTGTTCATGTGTGCATATATCACACTGAGTGAGCCATTGAAGGGGACTCTAGAAGTGAAGTTAGCTCTCAGAGTTTATGCGTTCCTCCAGCTTAAAAGGATGTACAAAGGAACATATCTACATAAGAGTTGGCCATAGCTTCTGCAGGTATTTGGGTCTAAAGAATGATCAGACTCAGTTCAGTTCAGTTCAGTCACTCAGTCGTGTCTGACTCTTTGTGACCCCATGAATTGCAGCACGCCAGGCCTCCTTGTCCATCACCAACTCCCAGAGTTCACTCAGACTCACGTCCATGGAGTCAGTGATGCCATCCAGCCATCTCATCCTCTGTCGTCCCCTTCTCCTCCTGTCCCCAGTCCCTGATCAGATTGAGCTGGTGTTATTTGGAAAGTCTAATAAATGTTCAGTTAATCAACAATTATGTATTGATATTCAAGGAAAAATACACGGAAGGAGATCTCAATTTATCTTCAAGAAATACACAGTCTAGCTGGAAGTATATCAAACAAAAAACAAAATAATTACAGTAACTATCACTGAGTGGTAATTGTCACATTAAGAGAGCAGATGTTAAAAGCCAGGATGTCAGTTTAAGAGAACTCACTTCCTGTTGCCATGTTCATTGGAGTTTTGTGCCAAGATTACTTAGAAGAAACATGGAAAAGAACCCATCTCTGAAACTAAGAAATTATCAAAACCTGATGAATTGAGCATTCTGCATTTCTGGAGATAAATCTGATATACTTTGCATACTGTTAATTCCTTGCTTGCTGGATCTAATACCTCACATGATATCAGGCAGTCTTCCCCATGATTATTTCAAAGGAAGAGGGATTCTTTCCCTTTAACTTTAGACCTGTCCATCTAGTTGTTTACTCAATAAGTCTAGCTGAAAGTCTAACAGACCTCTCAAACTTAACATGTCTAAAACTAGACTCCTGATATCCCCAGACTTGTTTCTTCTTCATCTTGCCCTACTTTATCAGTGACAAGGCCCAAGATCTTTGACATCTTTTTCTCCTACACTCCACTTCTAGTCAATCAGCACCTGCCCTCTACTAATTTTATCCTCTACTAACCCCCTAGTCTAATGATTTTTCACCTACATGATAATAATAGCTTCCTAAATTCTCTATCTCCACCCTTGTCCTTTCTCAAACTATTCTCAATAGCCTGAGTGATCCTATCAAAACATATATCAAGTCATGTCATTCTGCTACTCAAAACCCCTGCAGTGGCTTCTCATGTCACTCAGTAATTGCTGACGTCCTTACTAAACCAGTCAGTCCTAAAGGAAATTAGTCCTGACTATTCACTGGAAGGACTGATGCTGAAACTGAAACTCCAATACTCTGGCCACCGGATGCAAAGAACTGACTCATTGGAAAAGATGCTGATGCTAGGAAAGTTGAAGGCAGGAGAAGTGTTGCAGGAAGAGGGACCCCTTCCAGGGCCCGAAAGTGGGCTCTTGTCTAACACTCGGAAATGAACTGTCCAAGGAGACACATATGCTGACAAAGCAAGAGATTTTACTGGGAAAGGGCACCTGGGTGGAGAGCAGTAGGGTAAGGGAACCCAGGAGAACTGCTCTGCCACATGGCTCACAATGTCGGGTTTTACGGTGATGGGATTACTTTCCGGGTGGTCTTTGGCCAATCATTCTAATTCAGAATCTTTCCTGGTGGCGCACGCATTGCTCAGCCAAGATGGATGCTAGCGAGAGGGATTCTGGGAAGTGGACTGGCATGCAGTGTCTCCTTTAGACCTTTCCCGAACTCTTCTGGTTGGTGATGGCTTATTAGTTCCATGTTCCTTATCAGGATCTCCTGTCATAAAACAACTCATGCAAATGGTTACTATGGTACCTGGACAGAGTGGGCAGTTTCAATCAGTGTGCTTCCCCTAACAGAAGGGGATGACAGAAGATGAGATGGTTGGATGGCATCACTGGCTTGATGGACATGAGTTTGAGCAAGCTCTGGAAGTTGGTGGTGGACAGGGAAACCTGGTGTGCTACAGTGCATGGGGTTATAAAGAGTTGGACACGACTGAGTGACTGAGTTGAACTTACTATGACCCATCAGGCTATATTATTTGAAACTCAATAATGTCCCTGATCTTATTTTTTCTACTCTTCTGCCATTCACTTGACTCCAGGTTCACAGTCTCTTAACTGTTTCTTGACACACGAGACATACCTAGGACCTTTACACTTCAGTTCAGTCACTCAGTCTTGTCCGACTCTTTGCGACCCCATGAATCACAGCACGCCAGGCCTCCCTGTTCATCACCATCTCCTGGAGTTCACTCAGACTCACGGCCATCGAATCCATGATGCCATCCAGCCATCTCATCCTCTGTCGTCCCCTTCTCCTCCTGCCCCCAACCCCTCCCAGCATCAGAGTCTTTTCCAATGAGTCAACTCTTCTCATGAGGTGGCCAAAGTACTGGAGTTTCAACTTTAGCATCCAAAGAAATTGGATTTCCTTCCAAAGAAATCCCAGGGTTGATCTCCTTCAGAATGGACTGGTTGGATCTCCTTGCAGTCCAAGGGACTCTCAAGAGTCTTCTCCAACACCACAGTTCAAAAGCATCAATTCTTTGGCGCTCAGCCTTCTTCACAGTCCAACTCTCACATCCATACATGACCACAGGAAAAACCATAGCCTTGACTAGACGGACCTTAGTCAGCAAAGTAATGTCTCTGCTTTTGAATATACTATCTAGGTTGGTCATAACTTTTCTTCCAAGGAGTAAGCGTCTTTTAATTTCATGGCTGCAATCACCATCTGCAGTGATTTTGGAGCCCCCCAAAATAAAGTTTGACACTGTTTCCACTGTTTCCCCATCTATTTCCCATGACATGATGGGACCAGATGCCATGATCTTCGTTTTCTGAATGTTGAGCTTTAAGCCAACTTTTTCACTTTCCACTTTCACTTTCATCAAGAGGCTTTTTAGCTCCTCTTCACTTTCTGCCAGAAGTGTGGTGTCACCTGCATATCTGAGGTTATTGATATTTCTCCCAGCAATCTTGATTCCAGCTTGTGTTTCTTCCAGGCCAGCGTTTCTCATGATGTACTCTGCATAGAAGTTAAATAAGCAGGGTGACAATATACAGCCTTGACGTACTCCTTTTCCTATTCTGAACCAGTCTGTTGTTCCATGTCCAGTTCTAACTGTTGCTTCCTGACCTGCATACAGATTTCTCAAGAGGCAGGTTAGGTGGTCTGGTACTCCCATCTCTTTCAGAATTTTCCACAGTTTATTGTGATCCACACAGTCAAAGGCTTTGGCATAGTCAATAAAGCAGAAATAGATGTTTTTCTGGAACCCTCTTGCTTTTTCCATGATCCAGCGGATGTTGGCAATTTGATCTCTGGTTCCTCTGCCTTTTCTAAAACCAGCTTGAACATCAGGGAGTTCATGGTTCACGTGTTGCTGAAGTCTGGCTTGGAGAATTTTGAGCATTACTTTACTAGCGTGTGAGATGAGTGCAATTGTGCGGTAGTTTGAGCACTCTTTGGCATTGCCTTTCTTTGGGATTGGAATGAAAACTGACCTTTTCCAGTCCTGTGGCCACTGCTGAGTTTTCCAAATTTGCTGGCATATTGAGTGCAGCACTTTCACAGCATCATCTTTCAGGATCTGAAACAGCTCAACTATACTTGCTGATCCCTTTTTATACAATGCGTTTTTAGGAAATAGCTACATGGCAGCTCCTTCATTTCATTCAGATCCTTACTCAAATATCACCCGCACGAGAAGGCCTTCCCTGGCCTTTCTGCCTAAAACATCGACACCTTGCCTGCCAATTTCCTCCTTCTGCTTTACTTCTCCTTTGCACTGGGGAGCAGAGATTTTTTTGGTATGCTTTGTTCCCTGTTGTATTCCAGAATCTCGAATAGGACCAAGTACACAGTAGGTGGTCTGTAAACATTTGTAGAATGACTGTTGAATGAATTTGACCAAATGCTTTATATGCTTTTCCAATATGGCCACTAGATGCTTCTCCATAATGAGTACCACTGTGGTTCCAGGATCTTGGTCTGTAGCTTAGAGTCTCCTCTATACCAACACAGAGATTTATTCAGGGATTTCAGCTAGTCTTTCCAGTTGAGGCATCCTTTGATACTGAGCTGCATTGATTCACCATTTGCAGAATCCTTTTCTTCCCAACTTTTTCAATTTTTTGCTAGCTCTCGTTCTTCTAGATCAGTGGTTTTCAACCGTAGCTAACACGAGAGTCACTAGGGGGAACTTAAGCAAATCTCACAGTGATTCTAACTTAATTGGTCTGGTTAGGGGAAAGAAGTGAGACCTGAGCCTCCTAGGTTTTAAAAGCTCCCTGGGTGATTATACTATATACAAGCCAGGGTTGCAAGTCATCACCCTAAGTGAATTCCTGGGTTTCAGTTGTGCTCATTAATCTGCACTCAGACTCTCTCCGCTTTCATGTCTATGTTGATTTGAGAGGCTGCATTGCTGAAAATGTAACCTCAGACTGTTATATGTTCATACTTACACAACTGCATTTTAAACGTCTCAGACACTCAGAGTGGTGTAATGATGAAGCAGAGAATGTGCTTCCTGGCAGAGACTTTCAGTGGTAGACAAATTAAATGAGGATGGGTTGTAAAGTCAGTACAATTCAGCAAATATTTATTGAGAACCTATTGTGCACCCAATGCCTAACACTGAATTTAGTATTGTGATGGTGACAGAGATTGTGGAGGAGGAGAAAGCCGGCTACATCTCTGCCCTCAGGGAATTAGATTGTTGAGGAGGCAACAATACAAAATAATATACTAAGAAGGGTCTAACTGCAGGTTACTGATTCCATGAAATGCAAGAACAAGAGATGGACTGGAGAATAGAAAGTCGAAATGGCCAGCATCTGAGGCTATTGCCTTATGAAAGAGAAAGAGGACAATTAACTCTTTAAGAGGGATAATATCAATATCAATAGGCATAAGTAAAGAGATCTGCCTAGGCCCTTGAAATGAAAAGGACTCAATGAGTGCTAATAGAAAACAATAATTTGTATTTTGTGCTCTGCCCAAAGTTCCATCTTAATTAATTAATTTTGCCTAAAGGAGATCACCATGATTCTTGTAGTAATTATGATGATGATGATGTGTGTGCTCAATTGTGTCCAACTCTCTGTGGCCCCATGGACTATAGCCCACCAGGATCCTCTGTCCATGGAATTTTCCAAGCAAGAATACTGGAGAAGGTTGACATTTCCATGTCTAGGGTAACTTCCCAACCTAGAGATCAACCTGAGTTTCTCCTGTGTCTCTTAGTTTGGCAGGGGGATTGTTTACCATTGCACCACCCAGGAAGCCCATTGTGATGATAATTTAAGCCTATTGATTTATCCTAAAAACACTTATCTGAGTGAGACAGGAAGATGTTGAAGATCAGCCTACTTTGAAAATAATCTTATGAATGATGTTCTTTTTAAATACAATCTTTAAAAGTTACTTTCTGTTTGTAGTTATTACAAAATATTGGCAATATTCCCCATGTTGCACAATACACACTTGAACCTATCTTACACACAATAGTTTGTGCCACAAACTATTGGGTGACAGATGTTAATTGTTGCATTGACTGTTTTCTTCAGCCAGTTCTTGGACATAGATCTTCTTTCTCTTCTTCTAGGAATCTGACCTCACATTTCGACTGGCCAGTGGGCTTGTTATATGGCAGCCCATGTGGGAACACAGACAGCCTGAAGTCTCTGGCTTCACAGCACTGGTGAAGCCCATCAGGAACATCATTACAGGTTTGTGACTCAGACACCTAGTGGGATGGTCTCAGCATACATAAGCATGAAGGTGATGGGTGATTCGCTCTTAAGAAACCAAGAGGAAGAAAATTCCTCCAGGGAGTTATCTAGGGGCCCCTGGGTGTAGGGTTCATTTACATGATGAGAAACTCTAAACCAGGAGCACATGCTGTGGTATTACCAAAGTATGACTTTGGGTAAGTCATTTAAACTTCCTCTTTAAGCCTCCATTTCCTCATCGGTAACATGGGAGTTACGATATAACTCCCATATAAATATAGTGTAACAAATACTTACAGGATTATGATGAAGAATAAATGAGCTGATATATGTAAAATTGCTTAGAAGAATGCCAGGCACATAGGAAATAAATAACTGGTAGCCATTATTATTATTTCATCTTAATCATAATTATGATGGATGGAGTAGCAGCTCCTTAACAATCTTGCTTTAGTGGAGGTTTGTTGTTTGCTATCAAAGCATTTCACTACTGGGATTGTCTAATGAAATAGTCCTATTGTCGAACTGTAGAAAGAGTACAACATGATAGCTTGAAAAGTGCCTGGAAAGTTCATGCTTCACCCCAGATCTTTTACCATGTATATAACCTAACCTCCCCCAAGTGCTTTCATTTCTTTAGGTTTTAGTTGCTAAGTTGTGTCTGACTCTGCAACTGCATGGACTATAGCCTGCCAGGCTCCTGTCCATGGAATTCTCCAGGCAAGAATACTGGAATGGGTAGCCTATCCCTTTTCCAGCAGATCTTTCCAACCTAGGAATTGAACCAAGGTCTCCTGCATTGCAGGCGGATTCTTTACCAACTGAGCTATCAGGAAGCCCCACATTCCTTATTCCTTAATGTTTTCATCTGTAAAATGGATCTGGTAATATACCATAAGCTATTATAGGGATTATTATAAGTATTAAAAGAGTTGATACATGTAAAAACACCTAGAACAGAACTTGACAGATATTAGGTACTGTGTGAGCTCAGTCACTCAATCTTGTCCGACTCTTTGCAACCCCATAGACTGCAGCCCAATAGGATCCTCTGTCCATGGGATTTCCTAGGCAAGAATACTGGAGTGGATTGCCATTTCCTACTCCAGGGGATTTTCTGACCCAGAGACTGAACCCACATCTCCTGCGTATCCTGCATTGGCAGGCTGATTCTTTACCACTGAGTTACCTGGGAAGCTCATGTTAGGTACTATGTAGATATTAACTGTTACAATTTTCAGTATGGCTAATTTTTTTAGCATCTTAACCTGTAGAGTTGGACTGAACAGATGAAGAAATCTATATTGATAACCTAAAAATACAAAGATTTTTTCATCAGTTGTTTGATTTCTCTTACAATGAAAAGAAAGCGAAAGTGAAAGTAAAGTTGCTCAGTTGTGTCCGACTCTTTGCGACCCCATGGACACCAGGCTCCTCTGTCCATGGGATTTTCTAGGCAAGAGTACAGGAGTGGGTTGCCATTTCCTTCTCCAGAGAATCTTCCCAACCCAGGGATTGAACCCAGGTCTCCTGCATTGTAGACAGACACTTTACCGTCTGAGCCACCAGGGAAGTTCTCTTACAATACATGCTATTAAATGTCTTCTTTCAAGGTTTTAACCATCTATTAAAATGGGTTTTTGATTCGAAAAAGAGATGAACTTCCCTGATGGCTCAGATGGTAAAGAATCTGCCTGCAGTGCAAGAGACTCAGGTTTGATTCCTGAGTCAGGAAGATCCCTTGGAGAAGGAAATGGCAACTCACTCTAGTATTCTTGCCTGGAGAATTCCATGGACAGAGGAGCCTTGTGGGTTACAGTCCATGGGGTTGAAAAGAGGTAGATACAACTGAGCACGCATGCACACATTGAAACATATATGTTACCATATGTAAAATATAAGAGAAAAAAGGAAAAAAATACCTTATATAATCTTATAAAATTTGTGATGGGATTTCATCCATATTTGCAGCTAAGAGAAGCTCTCCTATCAATAGTCAAAGTCAGACCTGTGAATCACCAAATCAAGACACAAGACACCGAGAGGTGAGTATATTATAACCATGAGAAGAAAGGTGGATACTCCTTGAACATAGCGAGGTTTGAAGGGTAGGATTTGACCAGTGCTTTTTCTCAGTAGCTAGCATGTAACACTTAATAAATGTTAGTTATCATTATTCATTCCACATTAAAGTATCTTGTTTTCAATTACTGAATCTCCTAATATTTGCTAGGCAACCCTAATATAAGTAAAATAATACTATAGCGGGTGTGGAGGAGGAAGTAGAGAGGAGGCTTAAGATACTGTCCCACCCCTAAAGGAAACTAAAGACAAATCCACATAAAACAGAAGATGTGTCATAAAGCAGAATATAATTTAATGTAAATTCACCATGCACTACTTGATTCAGAAAAGAAAGAAATGAAAGCCAGAGTAGTTCAAAGTCACATAGAAATGTATACCATCATTAATTTAATATGTGTTAGATGACCTGCTTTCTCTTTCAGTTCAACATGTGGAAAACACAATTTACTGTTATCCATCAAAATTGAATCCTCTTTCCAACTCATGCATTATTGCCAGGATTATTATTATTATCCATTATCATCATCCTTTTTACCCTCAAAACTAAAAATGTTAACATCTTAGTATGTCTTCTGTAGAGCAATTGCTAAGTATAGACATTGTGATTTATATGCTATGTTTTGTCTATTCTCCGATGTAAATTTTTTTCACTTTTAACACATTTGAAATATAGTGTATTTTTCATGATCTTTAGCCTCTTACAATCTCTCTGCCTGGTAGAAATCTTGATGTGATTGTCATTCTTATACAGCAAAATGTGATCATTTTAGCATCTAAGTTTGCAGAATCATAGTCAGTGGCTTAGGAGAATGTCAGAGGGGATAGTGGAACACTCTTTTAAGAAATAACACTCTTGATGGAGCGTAAGTTATTCTATGGGAAAAATATATATCAACAGCTCTGAGTTGAAATTTATAAATGTGAAAACATTTTAGGAATACCTACACCAATTTATTTCACTTATATTTTCCTTTTTACATATACATGGGATGTATTTATACTTCTCAAGAGGCTCAGTGGTAAAGAATCTACCTGCCAATGCTGGATATACAGGAGATGTAGATTTGATCCCTGGGTTGTGAAGATACCTTGGAGAAGGAAATGGTAACCCACTCCAGTATTCTTGCCTGGAAAATTCCATGGACAGAGGAGCCTGGTTGATTACAGTCTGTAGGGTCACAAAGAGTCACACAAAAACTGAGCATGCACATGCATGGGGTGGGTATATAATCAAAAGATCTGCATAAATAAGGCTAAGTAGACCTTTTTAATAACTATAAAATAAACAGTCCTCACTACTAAGAACTTAACAGAATTTTTTTTAATATCATACATAAAATAATGATGTCTTATAACTGAAGACATCTTAGATACAGTGAAATACATAAATTCAACATTTCAGTCTTTTTAATCCTCTCCATTTGATTTCTTGCTGAGTTATATTGTTTTCTTTTCATTCTGTTGCTCAGATGTGCACTGCTATCTTCTAAATCTAGGTCTTCCTATTGAGATTGCAGCTGGAACCACGTGATTGGATTTTCTACCTCTAGCCTCTCCTGCTTCATATAAATATAGTTCATATAAAGCCTGATTAATCTTCCTAATGCATCATTTATTTGTTAGTTCATCATTCCACAGAGGCTCATTATATACAAGGCACTATTCTTTTATTGCATCCTTTCCTCCTTAGGTGCCTTTAGTGGGTCCCCTCACCTTAAGACCAAACTCCTCCTCCTGGTTCTCTATGCCTTCCACCACCTAGCATTATCCTTCTTAGGTGACCTCCATTATCCCTTCAGTTAGTAAAGCGTTGCTCCCAGGATACAGGGCTTGCTACATTAGCCTCTGAGGCTTTGCTCAGACAGTTCCCTTACGCTGGATTGCTCTCTTTCCTCCCTTTACCTGTCTAAAT
Source organism: Capra hircus (assembly GCF_001704415.2). Taxonomy (NCBI): domain Eukaryota; kingdom Metazoa; phylum Chordata; class Mammalia; order Artiodactyla; family Bovidae; genus Capra; species Capra hircus. The sequence continues at coordinate 38,251,313 of NC_030809.1, read as the reverse complement.
TGTATCTTTCCTTTAGGGACCTATTTAGACCTTAACTCCCCATGAACTCTTATCTAATTGCTTTAACCTGCACTGTCCAATATGACAGCCACCAGGTCCATTTGGCTACTGAGCACTTGAAATATGACTATTTTGAATTGATCGAATAGTCTAAACTGGTGTTAAGTGTAAAATGTACACCATATTTTGAAGAAAATGTGAATATCTTAGTAATATTTATATTGATGATGAGTTGAAATTAAAATTTTGGATTAAACAGAATATAGAGTTAAAATTTTAATTTTGCCTATTTCATTTTATTTTAAAAATAAGATATGTGTCTCCTACTTGTGGCTTGCATTGTACTCCTATTGGAAATGATGCTATAATCTTTGTTTATCTGTTTTAAAACTTAGCTGTAAGTTCTTGATTTCAAGGCCAGATTCATCTAATATGTTTTTATCTCCAAAACATCTAACGTGAAACATACATAGTATGTTCTTGCTAAAGGATTCTTTGATCAAATTCAGAAGACTTATTTTATCAAATTTCTAGCTGTATTCTATTCTCTCTATGCATCATCATGGTTGAACAATACTGTCTTATTTTACATATGAAAATACAACAGAAGTTGTAAGGGGTTAAAATACTATGATCAGTTTTTGTGGGTCTATCTTTTAGCAAAGAAATTTATCTGTAATACTGATGGGAAAATATCTCACATTGGGCAGAATTACATTTATTAGATAAATGTAATTAAAGGAAGCTACTCTGTCAGTAAAGTGAAATGAATTTGTGGTTACAAGTAAAGGTTATTGTGTTCATTTGGGAAAAATGTCTTACATCTCCCCTCTGATGAATGATGAAAAAATCTGAACCTTGCACTTTCATTTTCATGTCTTGACTGATTTGATTAGCTGTTTTTCACTTACCCTTGTTTTCTGCCTCATGCCTCTATTCCATTCACCTCGGTACTGACATATCTTTGATGAATTATTAGTTTGCAGCTCTTCTTCTGTAGATACTGGATATGGAGGTGAAAAGAGAAAAAAATCAAGGGCAAAATGAAATAAAGGACATAAAAGTACTTTGCCTCAAAGACTTTTAATGATACAGGGGCTCTTTAGAAGCCTGTTTCTATTCCTTCTTAGACAAAGGCAAACTCCCTTTGTCTATGACATATTTATGCTGCAAATTTTTTTTAATTTAAAAAACAATGTATGTACAATAATATGATAATTCTAGAAGATATTCCTGAAGGAAAAATAAAAAAACCACTAATCTACTGTCTCTAACCCCAAAAGGGACTCCAGGTGGTCTGTGAAACATTCCAGTCAGATTCCATCTCACCCAAGGCCACCATTTCAGGCTGCCACCGAGGAAACTCCCTTGATGGAAGTCTGTCCTCCCAAACTTCCCAGGAAAGAGGACCATCGCACTCCAGGTATATGACTGCAATATGATGGACAAAAATGTATTTCCAGATCCTCAAAACTAAATATGAATATCCAGCTACTCTGTCTCTTAAAATGTGGAAATGTATGATATTTGTATACATATTCTGGGTCAGAATATAATTATGTGAATACGTCTAGAAATAGCTGGATGTATTCTTAAATAGCTCATTTAAACATTCAGGCATGGTAAGACATGATTTAATGAGATGTCTGAAATTGAATTTTAAGTATTTAAAAGTGGAAGCTCAAATGATGCTACCAAAAGATTATGTTGCAGGAATGTGAAAGGATCCGCTTTAATGTATAAAAATACTTCATACTAGCAGATCCTTGTATTAAGAATGGGTGCCTCTAAAGTACGCACAGGGAATTTGGGAATCTATTCTTTGTGAACATTCCAAAGCTGGCTCTGTTAGCTGGTGTCATAGTGAATTTGCTTACCAATGCCTTCTCTAGGACAAACATTAGTCCACTTCTTCCTGCTCTCTGATGAAATTAAGGAAACTTGGATTCATGAGGTTTGCCTTTGTGCCCATCTACAAACTCCACCTAACAGGGGAGGAGACCATTTGTATATACCTGTTTTCAAATAAGGTTACTGTCTAATGGATAGTGTTTTAAAAGGTGGTATATTTAAAATAGCTTTATTGAAGTATAATTTATATACCATAATATTCACCCTTTTAAGTCTACAATTTAATGGTTTTTAACAAATTTCCAAAATTCTGCAACTATCAACACACTTCAATTTCAGAACACTTCTATAACCCCCCAAATATCCCCTGTGTCCATTTCAGTCACTCCCGTTCCCACACCCTGATCTAGATGATCTCTTAACATGCTTTTTGTCTATATATGGTTGCAATTCTGGATACTCCAAACAAGTGGAATCATACCTTGTGTGGTCTTTTAAAAGCATTTGACTTCTTTCCTTTGGCATGGTGTTTTAGATCATTGCGTATGTCAATAGTTCATTCTTCTTTATTGCTGTAATATATCCATACAACAATATGCTGTCGTCTGGATGCACTACATTTTGTTTACTCATGCATCAGTTGATGGATGTTTGGGTTGTTTATAACTTTTTGTCTATTGCGAATAATACTTTGATGAACATGCATATATGAATTTTTGGATGAGCATATGTTTTTAATTCTGTTGGATAGATACCTGGGAATGAAATTGCTAGGTTGTATGGTATATTTAATTTTTTTTTGGAGAACTATTAAACTGTTTTGCAAAATGGCTATACCATTTTACCTTCCCACCAGAAATGTCTAGGGGTTCATTTCTCTCTATATCTTTGACAGAATGTGTTATTTTTGTTTTATTATAGCCTTTCCAGTGGGTGTGATGTGGGATCTGACTGTGGTTTTAATTTATATTTTCCTGGTGAGCAATGATGTTAAGTATATTTTCATGTCTTTATAAGCTATTTGAGTATCTTCTTAGGTGAAATATCTATTTAAACATTTTGCCCAAGTTTTCACTGGGTCATTTGTCCTCTTATTATTGAATTGTAAGAGTTTTTACGTATTCTGAATACATATTCAGAATGTCCTTATACCTCTCCCCACCCTGGAAAAAGATCCATAGATATTTCCTCTCAGTATTAACTTGCCTTTTTGTTCTAAAATGATCTACCTTCTTCTGGCTCCAGACAGATAGAAGAGAGTAAATGCATAAATAAATTATTTTCAGTTTATCTAAGGATAAGAAGGCAAATAAGGACGGAGTGGGCTCTTTCTCTTAGAGATCTAAATAATATGCAGGAGATGGCCTCAGGAAGATCTGGGAAGAGCAATCCAGGCAGAGGGAACAAGCCTAAAGGCTTTGAAGTGGAAATAAGTTCAGTGTATTCCAGGAATGGAAGGAAGGCCAGTGTGACCAGGGGCTATTGATGAGTAAGTGGACAAGGTGAGGGAATCAAGCCAGAGAGTCCATAAGGGGTCAGATCACAGAGCAGCCAGGAGGCCATGGTAAGAAATTTGAATTTTGTTCCAGGTGTGATGAAAAGTCATTAGAGCTGTTTGAGCAGTAGAGTGTAATGTCACTGAATTATACCTCTTAAAGATCACTCCAGATGGTTTATGAGAATAGACTTGGGAAGAAAAGCAGACACAGAGATTAGTTAGGAGACACTTTCCATGGTCCAGGTGGGAGAAGAGGTGGCTTGGTTAGGGTAGAGGTAGTAAGGGTAGAAAGGCTGAGATGAGGCTGAAATTGGGACATATTTAAAATAGAGCTGCAATGACTAGATGTGAAGAGTGAGAAAAAGAAAAGAGTCAAGCATAACTTAAGTTTATGGCTTGAATAACTCTGTGAGTAGTTATTAAATTTATGGCATGAGGAAGATTGAGAAAAATCATATATGAAAGTATTCTGAACCTGCTTCCTTCCACCTGTGTCTGTGGCCCCCACCATATTATCCAAGCCACGCATCACCTCCTGCCTAGAGTCCTGCAACAGCCTGCTTATTAGTCTCCTCTTATTTACTCTTGTAACTGCCCAATAAAGGATATACAGAGTCATGAAAAAACTTAATCATGCCACTTCCATACTTTAACTTTTTCAATGGCTGCCCACTGCTATCAAGATACAATTCAAAATCTTTGAAATACCCCTCAAAGCTCCACATTATCTGGCTGCTATCAAGTTCTCCTGTCTGACATCAGGCGATTACTCACATCCTATCACTAGACTCCAATGTCTTTTGAGTTCTTCACATGCAATATATTTCCTCTTAGCTCTGAGATTTGGAGTATGTTATTCCATCTGCCTGGATGGTTCTTCCATCTCTCTTTACTTAACCAGCTCCTCCTTCTTCAAGACTCAATTTAAATATATTTCCTTACTTCCTAGAGAAGCTTTGGCAAATTTTAAATCTGATCACAGAACTCCTGTGTTCTCTTACAGTACAACTGGCAACCATAATTCAAAGACCTGTGTTGTCTAATAGATTAGTTGTCTAATAGTTGTCTCCTTCACTAGACTGTAAAATGCATGAGCAGAGGGACCAGATCTCTTTTACTGATTGCTCTATCTCTAGTGCCTGGCACATGGCCTTAATGATGGGCACTGAATAAGTACATAAATTTCATCTTCACAGCAGCCACACGAAGAAGACACTGTGCTTATTTTAAAGATGAGGAACCGAAGCATAGAGAGATTAAATGATTCATTCAAAGACACACAGCTAGAAAGCAGAAGATCTAGATTTGAGCTCAGTCTAGACAGATCCACGGTCTACACTCTTCACTACTCTTCCACAAGAAGACAGGTATTTAGGCGGAGCACAGAGGTTCCTGTAGAAACCCATCTTCTTAATTATGTTTTTATGGAAGCCTCTTTTCTTTTTGATCCCTCATTAAATTAAAGGAGGAAGTGTTGTGGCTATTTGCCATAATTGGTCGTTTTGGGGAACAAATGCTTAACATCACTTCCCCCTGATCCCTCCCAATAGACCTGAAACTTAGTCCATATTTGGTTCTGACCTAATTGGCTCTTTCAGCACTTTAACCCCCATGGCCACTCTGTCCTTCCTGTCACTTCCTCCTCTTCTTTTGCATGTTATACTGGTTTCTTTCCCCTTACGTTTCAAGCTGAATCTTTGTAGACTTTTCCTTTGGCTTCTCCTCCATGGCCCTCTTCTTGCTGTTGGTGTTTCCCTCTCCTCCCACATTCTCCCTCTGAGTAGTCTTATTTGCTGCCATAGTTTCAGTCACTCACTATATGTTGATGACCCTCAAACCTTTACATCTCACCTAGACAACTCTTTAAACCTACAAACCCATGTAATCAAGAGACTGATAGAAAGCTCTTCCTGTTCCTTCCAGGTACCTCAAACTCTGTCTAAAACCAAATGCATTCTCCTGCCTCCTGTATTTCAGTAGATGGTACCACTATCAACCCAGACATTCTAGTCAATAATGTGAGGTTTACTCCCTTCCAAGACCTTTACATTCTGCCTTCTTAATCTCTCTCAAATCCTCTCCTCCTCCCCAACCTTACAGTCACTGACTTAGTTCAGATCCCTATCATTTCTTATTTGAATTTCTGCAGGTGATCCTAATGGTATCTCTATATTCGGTATTGCCTCCTTTTAATCCATTACCTATATAATGTTACAAAAGTAATTTAAAATACATATCTTATCATTCTATTCCCTTGTTAATAAATCCTCAGTGGCCATAGTTTTTAGGATACATTTCAAATTCCTTAGTCATCATACCTAAGTCTTCATGATCATTCATGTCCAAGCTCACCTTTCTCAATTTTTTATTTGACATTTCTTTTTCCTTGCTTATTTTCAATACCAAAATCTGCATTAGCTAACAACTGCAATACAACAAGTTACCAAAGTTTCTTGGCAGCTTAAAATGAAAGACATTTATTATCTCAAACAGTTTCTGAGGATCACAAATCCAGAATTTAGCTAAGTGGTTAGCTAGATGACTGTGGCTCAGGGTCTCTCAATGACAAGCCAGATCAGCAGTTATCTGAAGACCTGAATGGGCTGGAGAGTCTGCTTTCAAGGTGATTCATCTAGCTGTTGACCAAAGGGTTTAGTTCTTCAATACCAGGGCTTCTCAAAAGAGCTTCTGATGACATGGCAACTGGCTTTCCCCAAAACACATTATCCAAGAAAGTGCGTGAGGAACCAAGATGGAAGCTTCACTGTCTATTATAGCCTAATCTCCAGATGGAATCTTCAGTGTCTTTTGTAACCTAATTACCAAGGTTCAGTTCAGTTCAGTTCAGTTGCTTAGTCGTGTCCAACTCTTTGCGACCCCATGAATTGCAGCACGCCAGGCCTCCCTGTCCATCACCATCTCCCAGAGTTCACTCAGACTCACGTCCATCGAGTCAGTGATACCATCCAGCCATCTCATCCTCTGTCGTCCCCTTCTCCTCCTGCCCCCAATCCCTCCCAGCATCAGAGTCTTTTCCAGTGAGTCAGCTCTTCGCATGAGGTGGCCAAAGTACTGGAGCTTCAGCTTTAGCATCCAGTTACCAAGGTAAATGCCATCGACTCTTCTATATTCTGTATCACACCAACCAACCCTAGTGTAGCGTGAGAGGACATTGCACAAGGTTATGAATATTAGGAGGCAGGTATTGAGGGCTATTTTGGAGGCTAATTTCAATAAACAATAATGATAACAATGTAACCATCATTTTATGTATATAGAGATATATATAGATGACTGTATGTCTATTTTTATTATGTTATTAAGTATCTTCATATTCCTTCTTCACTAATTCTGTTATACATTTTCTAAAAAGTTTAATTTAAATGTTATTTCTTACCTCAAATATAATACTGTGCTTCTGCCTGACTTTAAAAAATTGTGAAACAATGTTAGGGTGAAATATTGAGGTCATAAAATACCCAGGAACTTAAATTTCCTGCATAATTTTTCTCAACCATAGTAAGCATGGAAATTTGCAAATATAAATAGCAAATTATTTTCTTTCCTCTAATAAAATTGATTGTTAATCGCTTAATTTGATTTGCATGTAAAGACAAAGATAACAATGATGTTCAAAGTTTCCTCTTTGTGAAAGGACATTGTTTTTTCCCATTTTTGAATACTGCCACACTCAATCATCTATATATATATGCATTGTTTGGCATATATATGTGTACACAGTCACCCATAGCACACATAAACCTACATGTGCGAATTAGATATGAACTCAGTGGCACTTTAGACAAATGAATTATGTCTTCTCTTTGCCTAGCTGCAGTGGCTGGTTGCCATGGAAATGATGCAGAAGGTAGACCTTTCAGGAAATGCTAATTCTTTTTTTGGGGGGATATGCTAATTCTAATGTGTCTTCATTGGAGGAGTTCATGTATTAATCAGAAATAAAGAGAACTTTAATAACAAAACAATGCAAATATGTTAGGAACAAAAGCTACCTGCTTTTATCAAAGAAATCCAATTCACCATCTCTTTTGTCCTGAGCTTGACTGAACCAAACATCACTCTTTCTGGAACTCTGCAATCATAGAAGAGATAGCTAGTTTTTTAAAATTAATGTCAGATTTCATCTTTAATTACCATATGCATAGAGTTAATTTCTGCTTCATTAAGTGCTGCATGGGGTCAGGACTAATTTCCACAGTTCTCTGCCTCCATAGATTATCTATTATTTCTAAAGTGTTTTCCTGCTTCAGATGCACTCTACTAGCATCTCCCAACACTGATTAATAATAACTTGGTTTCCTTAAAACCATAGTTGCTTGGAAAATATACTAAGACAATTCCTATCTTTTTTTGGTACCCTTTTTTGTCATAATGTGTTCTATGCATATCAAAGAAGTATATGCTAATTATGGAAAAAGTTTTAAGGTATCAAATATTTTTTAAAAAATTGAAAATCATTCATGAGCTTATCAGGTAGATATAAACATTATTTTTTTTGTATATATACTCCTCTTCATTACTTTTATGTATGTTTTAGAGTAAAACTGGTATTCATCCTTTCAGAAATTTTTCATTTTTTTCCTACAAAATAACTTATGGAATCATAGAGTATTAAAGTTGGAAAGAACTCTTCTATCATATTATACAATGAGCTGCCTTCATATCATCTTTACTCACTTATGTAAGTTTCTCACATTTAATTAGGTAGATAGTTAATTAGTTAACTACAATAACTTTTATTGGTTACTTAGTGACATCTGATAGTTCTGTCCAAAGTGAAAAATTGTTGTTGATTCTTGCCCTTTGTTGATTCTTCGCCCCAGTGTAACTCACACTTTAAGCCAAATAAACTAGTACTTGAGTAACATTTAAAATTGAGGTATTTCACGTTATAATATTTGCTATAGAATGACTTGTTAAGTTCATTCTTGTTTTGAATAGAATTTCTTTAAATATTAAGCAATTAAAATGTGAATTTACTTAGCAAATTTTGATTGCCTAAGTTACAGAATCGTTTTTAGTCTCTGAGTGCAACTCTTTATCGGTGGGAGTTTTGCTGTTGTACATCTGATTGTCAGTTGACCTTATCTGTTAGAAAGTAGTTAATGACTATGAGAGTGAACTGTACCTCAGTAATTACTTTCAGTCAAATAAGCTTTATGTGTAGACATAAATATAATCATCTGGCACCCTCAGGGAGACAAAACTGCCAACATATCATTCCAGTTAGTGCTTCCATGTAGGAATTGTTTTGGATGTTGACTTACAAGTACAAAAATCATGCATTATTTGTTTCTCTAGGGCAATTGCCTCCAATCTTATTGAAATTATTTAAGAATTACCTGGAGAAATTAGGAGTATAGGATGAACAGATATAAACTACTATACTTAAAATAGATAAGCAACAAGGATTTATTGTATAACACAGGGAATTATATGCAACAACTTGTAATAATCTATAATAGAAAACTGAATCATTTTGCTATACACTTGAATCTAACACAGTATTTTAAATCAAGTATATTTCAAGGAGAATAAAAAAGATTACCTGGAGATATTATAAAGACTCCTACATCGCATTGCCAGCAATAGTGGCTTAGTAGTTTGGGATAAGACTTGGGGGTTTTGCATTTTTACCAACTTCCCTTCTCCCTATCCCCCTCTTTGAGGGGCAAAAGGACAGAACAGCTCTGGGGAACTCTGTGGAGAGTGGTTAATAAGATCTGTGACCTTCCATGACAGCCCTAAGCAGATCTCTGGGAGGGAGGAGCTTGAGGAAGGAATCGGTGTCTTTTTTCCTTCCCGCGTTCTGTGGGAGCCTCCTTCTGCAGAATTCATCCTGGAGCCAAAGGCATGGGAGCCTCCTTTACAGTCTATACAGACCAGTCTTTCCAGACATGGAGGTAGAGAAAGAGGGAGAGTGGATGGGGTCAGGGAGCAGGGGTTGGAGGTAAATAAGAGATATACTGCCCCCCAAATTATATAATAAATATTTACATTATATATTTATATTTTATATATAATGTATATACAGAGTTGTGTATAAAAATGTATGTATTATACAAGATATATATAGTATATATATGTATAGGCTTTCTGTATATATAAATAGTGGATTTTCAGTCCATATTGAGGAAGTTCAGGATCTTAGTTGGCTAAAATTCTCTAAAGAAACAGAGAAAAGTACACAACACTGAAGTGGTTAGCTTCATGTATTTTCACAGGTGAGTACACTAGAGTAATCAGCATCCATATAAAACAGAACATTACAAGCACCCCAGTCTGATAATCATGTAACACTTAATTGATGTTTGTTAAATGAATATACTACCAGCATTTATTTGCCCATTCTCCTTTGGCTGACTTTGAAAATGTTGTCTAGTTTTTTATTGTAACAAAATTGCTGCAATAAACATTCTTGTGCATGTCTTCCTGTGTACACAAGCAAGAGCTTTTCTAAGGTAGAATTTCTGTACCATAAGGTAGGGACTAAAGTTGACTGCTGCTGCTGCTGCTAAGTTGCTTCAGTCGTGTCTGACTCTGTGTGACCACAGAGATGGCAGCCCACCAGGCTGCCCCATCCCTGGGATTCTCCAGGCAAGAACTCTGGAGTGGGTTGCCATTTCCTTCTCCTATCCTGCTGCTGCTGCTGCTAAGTCGCTTCAGTCATGCCCGACTCTGTGCGACCCCATAGACGGCAGCCCACCAGGCTCCCCTGTCCCTGGGATTCTCCAGGCAAGAACACTGGAGTGTTGACTAGATACCGCCAAATTACACCCTGAGAGAGTTTGCCAGCAGTGTATGAGTATTCCCGAGTATTTTTACCCTCAGTAATACTCAGTGAGTTTGGGTAAACTCTGGGAGTTGATGATGGACAGGGAGGCCTGGCATGCTGCGATTCATGGGGTTGCAGAGTCGGACACAACTGAGCGACTGAACTGAACTGAATACTCAGTGTCTTCAGTTTTCTGTCGTCTCACAGATTTGTTGAGTGTGAAGTGGTATCCCATTGTGGTCTAAGTCTACATTTCCCTGACTATTCACGAAGTGAAGTCTCTCTTATCTTTATTCCCTCTTTATGTTTTCTTTCTGGTGAAATTTCCTTCCATACCCTTTGCCCCATTTGAGCTATTTGTCTTCTTACTGTCTTAAAAACATGTCTTCTTTATTAGAAAGAAGACTAATCCTTTGCAGGCTAAATACATCGCAATTATGTTTTACATTTTGTAAACTTTTCAGCTTATGGTTTTTTTTTGTCTCTGCTTTTTTTTTAAATTTTTATTTTTACTTTATTTTACTTTACATTACTGTATTGGTTTTGCTATACATTGACATGAATCCGCCACGGGTGTACATGAGTTCCCAATCCTGAACCCCCCTCCCACCTACCACCCCATATCATTTCTCTGGATCATCCCCGTGCACCAGACCCAAGCATCCTGTATCCTGTATCGAACATAGTTACATTTGAAATAGTCACATTTATCAGTACTCTTTTAAAATAGTTGGGAAAGTTATCTTCTTCGAGAATCCTTTCACTCAGTCACATCCAACTCTTTGTGGCTCCCCATTGACTGTACCCCTCCAGGCTCCTCTGCCAATGGGACTTCTCAGACAAGAATACTGGAGTGGGTGGCCATTGCTTTCTCCAGGAGATCTTCCTGACCCACGGATGGAAGCCATGTCTCCTGCACTGGCCGGCAGATTCTTTACCACTGAGGCACCTGAGGAGCCCCTAGGATCCTGTCTTGCTAGGTCATAAATACTCTTCAGTCAGTTCAGTGCAGTTGCGCAGTCGTGTCCCACTCTTTGCGACCCCATGAATCGCAGCACGCCAGACCTCCCTGTCCATCACCAACTCCCGGAGTTCGCTCAGACTCACTTTCATCGAGTCAGTGATGCCATCCAGCCATCTCATCCTCTGTCGTCCCCTTCTCCTCCTGCCCCCAATCCCTCCCAGCATCAGAGTCTTTTCCAATGAGTCAACTCTTCGCATGAGGTGCCCAAAGTACTGGAGTTGCAGCTTTAGCATCGTTCCTTCCAAAGAAATCCCAGGGTTGATCTCCTTCAGAATGGACTGGTTGGATCTCCTTGCAGTCCAAGGGACTCTCAAGAGTCTTCCCCAACACCACAGTTCAAAAGCATCAATTCTTCGGCGCTCAGCCTTCTTCACAGCCCAACTCTCACATCCATACATGACCACAGGAAAAACCATAGCCTTGACTAGACGGACCTTAGTTGGCAAAGTCTCTGTTTTTCAATATGCTTAGTGTTCTTCTATTTTGCCTTTCCAAAGTCTCTAGTTCATCTAAAGTTGCCCTTTTTTTTTGATGCATGATGGTATGAAATAAGGATTTGGTTCTACCATATAAATAACTCAGTTTTTCTCTCACCATTTCATGAATGGTTGTTTTCCTGCAAACATGTACCTTTATTGAGTATTAGTGTCAGTGTACATATATGTGAGAGTATGATTTTGGGTTCTCCATTCTGTTGCATTTCCCTGTTTGCCTGATTCTACCAATATCCTATTGTCTTGTTGTTATAGCTTGTTTCTGATTTTTGTTATTGATTTTTATAAGTTAATAATAAATTTTATAAAAGGTTTTCTGTATTTACTAAGAAAATCATGTGGGTATATTCTCCTATAATCTTTTTAGGTAGTAGATTACTTTAACAGGCTTCCTAATAGTAAGCCAACCTTAAATTCCTGGGGAAAACCCAATGTGTGCATTGCTAGATGGAGTTTGTTAATATTTTGTTATTTTTACAACCACGCTCATACATGTGCCTTGTGGTTTTCCTCTCCTGACTGTTGTCTGATTTTGGTAGCAAATTTACAGTAGTCTCATGAACACCCCTTCTTTTTCTGTCTTTGGAACACTTTGTATACAACTAGAAATTCCCTTTTCCTTAATGTTTAATGAAATTTGACTGTAAACTTTCTGGGCTTGATACATTTAATAAATAAATTTTATTTACTACAATTCCATTTTTAAAGGTGATGGGCCTATTTAGGTTTTAATTTCTTCTTGACTCAGTGAAATGGATAAATATGTGTTCATCTGGGTATTCCAACTTTAATCCCATTAATCATAGTGTTTTCCTCTATTTATGAAACCATCACCATATCTAGTTATGTCTGCTTTTTAATGATCATATCTTGATCACACCTTTTATTGTATTTCTTGATTAATTTTTATTAGTTTTGTCAAAAAATAACATTTGATTTTGTTAATCCTATTTTCCTTTGTTTACTATTTTATTAGTATATGCTCTTCTTTTACTTTCCTATTTTTCTGTACTGTTTGGGGTTTTATTACTTTTTTTTTTTTTTTAACTTATTGAAGTAATAGCGTGGCCAAAAATTTCATTCAGATTTTTCTATTCATCTTAGGGAAAAACCTTAACAAACTTTTTGGCCAGCACAGTGGATGCTTACTTCATTATTTTTTACTTCCTTATGATTCCTTTATCCTGCTATAGTCTTATAATACTCTAAATGCTCTTTTCATTCCGCTTTATCTGTATCTCACAAGTTTTCATATGTGGAATCATTATCATTCCATGTAATATTTTAAAAATTCTCATTGCAACTTTTTATTTGACCCATGAGTTTTTTCAAAGTGTATTTCTAAATTGGCTAACTGATTAGAGCTTTATCTTTTTGCTGTTAAGTTCTACTGGAATTCAACTATGGTTAGAGTACTAGGTTTATGTGAGATGATGAATTTTCCATTTCTTTTGAGACTTAATTTGTAAACATTTCAAGGTACAAGAAAACAATGTTAAGTGTAGCATTCAGATCTCTTATGGTCTTCAGTTCAGTTCAATTCAGTTGCTCAGTCGTGTCCAACTCTTTGCGACCCCATGGACTGCAGCACACCAGGCCTCCCTGTCCATCACCAACTCCCAAACCTTGCTCAAACTCATGTCCATGAAGTCTGTGATGCCATCCAACTGAAAGGTTGTTGCTGAGCCATGAAAGATGCCAGGATTCTTGGCCTCCAGAGGAGAGAATTAAATCCAGGGCTAGTGATGAGGCTTGATTGCTCAGAGCTTTTGTGTAATAATGTTTTATTAAAATATAAAAGAGATAGACAAAGCTTCTGACAGAGACATCAGAAGGGGGCAGAAAAAGTGCCCCCCTGCTAGCCTTTAACAGTATGTTATATACCTATCAGCAAGCTGTTAATTAGAGAAAGGAAATGTCTCAAAACTTAGAGTGGTACCGGGCCCCTCACCCACAACATGCATTTTGAGACAACATTGGCACAAGGTGAGTCATTCCAGGCCATGAATCTTGAAGAAAGGCAAGTTTCCAAGTAAATATATAGTTTCATTAACATAGACTAGGAGAACAATGTATGAGTAAAACATACTGGTTTGTTGAGCCCTTATCAGTTCTGAGTCTTACGAGGAACCCACTTGAAGAAAGACGGCTGCTGTGCGACCTCATAGACAGCAGCCCACCAGGCTCTCCCGTCCCTGGGATTCTCCAGGCAAGAACACTGGAGTGGGCTGCCATTTCCTTCTCCAATGCATAAAAATGAAAGTGAAGTCGCTCAGTCGTGCCCGACTCTCAGCAACCCCATGGACTGCAGCTCACCAGGCTCCTCTGAAGAAAGACAGAGTCTAGGGTAAATGCATAGTTCATGAACATAGCTTAAGAAAAACATATCCATAAGAAAAATGCATTGGTTAGCTCAAGGTTTGAGAGAAGTTAAGTTCAGGTGGAACCTGGTGTCATCATGGCAACACAGAATTTTAAAAGAAAACTCCTTTTAATTTTGCATAGAGAAGGGAAAAAAATCTGACACTTGTATTTTGTTTCCTCCTGCCACTTGAGAGAGAGAAAAAAAAAACATCTGACACTTGCAGCATATTTCCTCTGTTTGGAGACCCCTAGCCTTCTTGTCTGTTACCCTCTCACAACCATCTCATCCTTTGTTGTCCCCTTCTCCTCCTGCCATCAATCTTTCCCAGCATCAGGGTCTTTTCCAGGGAGTCAGGTGGCCAAAGGATTGGAGTTTCAGCTTCAACATCAGTCCTTCCAATGAATATTCAGGACTGATTTCCTTTAGGACAGACTGGTTGGATCTCCTTCTAGTCCAAGGGACTTGCAAGAGTCTTCTCCAACACCACAGTTCAAAAGCATCAATTCCTCAGCGCTCAGCTTTCTTTTCTTTTTTTTTTTTTTTTTTTTAGTTTTTTAGTTTTTTAATTTTAAAATCTTCAATTCTTACATGCGTTCCCAGACATGAACCTCCCTCCCACCTCCCTCCCCATAACATCTCTCTGGGTCATCCCCATGCACCAGCCCCAAGCATGCTGTATCCTGCGTCAGACATAAACTGGCGATTCAATTCTTACATGATAGTATACATGTTAGAATGCCATTCTCCCAAATCATCCCACCCTCTCCCTCTCCCTCTGAGTCCAAAAGTCCGTTGTACACATCTGTGTCTTTTTTGCTGTCTTGCATACAGGGTCTTCACTGCCATCTTTCTAAATTCCATATATATGTGTTAGTATACTGTAATGGTGTTTTTCTTTCTGGCTTACTTCACTCTGTATAATCGGCTCCAGTTTCATCCATCTCATCAGAACTGATTCAAATGAATTCTTTTTAACTGCTGAGTAATACTCCATTGTGTATATGTACCACAGCTTTCTTATCCATTCATCTGCTGATGGACATCTAGGTTGTTTCCATGTCCTGGCTATTATAAACAGTGCTGCGATGAACATTGGGGTACATGTGTCTCTTTCAGTTCTGGTTTCCTTGGTGTGTATGCCCAGAAGTGGGATTGCTGGGTCATAAGGTAGTTCTATTTGCAATTTTTTAAGGAATCTCCACACTGTTCTCCATAGTGGCTGCACTAGTTTGCATTCCCACCAACAGTGTAGGAGGGTTCCCTTTTCTCCACACCCTCTCCAGCATTTATTGCTTGCAGATTTTTGGATCGCAGCCATTCTGACTGGTGTGAAGTGGTACCTCATTGTGGTTTTGATTTGCATTTCTCTAATAATGAGTGATGTTGAGCATCTTTTCATGTGTTTGTTAGCCATCCGTATGTCTTCTTTGGAGAAATGTCTATTTAGTTCTTTGGCCCATTTTTTTGATTGGGTCGTTTATTTTTCTGGAATTGAGCTGCATAAGTTGCTTGTATATTTTTGAGATTAGTTGTTTGTCAGTTGCTTCATTTGCTATTATTTTCTCCCATTCAGAAGGCTGTCTTTTCACCTTGCTTATATTTTCCTTTGTTGTGCAGAAGCTTTTAATTTTAATTAGATCCCATTTGTTTATTTTTGCTTTTATTTCCAGAATTCTGGGAGGTGGATCATAGAGGATCCTGCTGTGATTTATGTCTGAGAGTGTTTTGCCTATGTTCTCCTCTAGGAGTTTTATAGTTTCTGGTCTTACATTTAGATCTTTAATCCATTTTGAGTTTATTTCTGTGTGCGGTGTTAGAAAGTGATCTAGTTTCATTCTTTTACAAGCGGTTGACCAGTTTTCCCAGCACCACTTGTTAAAGAGATTGTCTTTACTCCATTGTATATTCTTGCCTCCTTTGTCAAAGATAAGGTGTCCATCAGGCTCTACTACAAAGCCACAGTCATCAAAACAGTATGGTACTGGCACAAAGACAGACATATAGATCAATGGAACAAAATAGAAAGCCCAGAGGTAAATCCACACACATATGCTCAGCTTTCTTTATAGTCCAACTCTCGCATCCATACATGACTATTGTGAAAACCATAGCTTTGGCTAGACAGACCTTTGTTGGCAAAGTAATGTCTCTGCTTTTTAATATGCTGTCTAGGTTGGTCATAGCTTTTCTTCCAAGGAGTAAGCATATTTTAATTTCATGGCTTCTGTCACCATCTGCAGTGACTTATTTACAGTCTTACTCATCTCTATATATGCTTGATCTGCTATTTGCTTGAAAAATGTGTGTTTAAGTACCACTATTATTGTTTGTTTATTTCCCCCTTACATGTCTCTTAGCTTTTGCTTAAAGTGTTTGGTAGCATTCTTATTAGGCTTCCCTGGTGGCTCAGAGGATAAAGCCTCTGCCTGCAATGCAAGAGACCCAGGTTTGATCTCTGGGTTGGGAAGATCCCCTGGAGAAGGAAATGGCAACCCACTCCAGTATTCTTGCTTGAAGAATCCCATGGACAGAGGAGCCTGGTGGGCTACAGTCCACGGGGTCGCAAAGAGTTGGGCACGACTGAGCGGCTTCACACACACATGTTAAGAATTTAAGCTTCTTGGCTTAGTTTTCCTTTTAACATTATGGTAACCATCTTTATACCTAATAATACTGTTGTAGGAAGGGAGACCCCTTCCAGGGCCTGAAACTGGGCTCTTGTCTAACACTCAGAAATGAATTGTCTGAGGAGACACACGTGCTGACAAAACAAGAGATTTTATTGGGAAAGGGCACCTGGGTGGAGAGCAGTAGGGTAAGGGAACTCAGGAGAACAACTTTGTCACATGGCTTGCAGTCTTGGGTTTTATGGTGATGGGATTAGTTTCCGGGTTGTCTTTAGCCAATCATTCTGAATCAGAGTCCTTCCTGGTGGTGCATGCCTTGTTCAGCCAAGATGGATGCCAGAGAGAAGGATTCTGGGAGGTGGTCTGACATGTGGTGTCTCCTTTTGACCTTTCCGGAACTCTTCTGGTTGGTGGAGGCTTTTTAGTTCCATGTTCCTTACCAGGACCTCCTGTCGTAAAACAACTCATGCAAATAGCTACTATGGTGCCTGGCCAGGGTGGGCAGTTTCAATCAATGTGCTTCCCCTAACGATACTTTTTACCTCAAAGTTTGTTTTATTATTGTTACACCAACTTCCTTTTAATTATATTAACATATCTATACCTATTTCCTCCCTTCCTAACTTTCTGTGTCCTCAAATATTAGGATTTTATTTCCTAATTAGAATGTGACTAAACCTTGTTTTGTAAATCCACTATAAACATTCTTGTCTTTTAACCCATTAATGTATTCATTATTCATTTTGATAACTGACATTTGGATTTATATTTTCCATTTTATTTTATTTTATACTTTTTATATACTTATGTATTTTATGTCTATTTTTTTCCTTCTCTGTCAATTAATTGTATTTTCTCTAATCTCCTTGTTTCTTCTTTTGGAAGGAGGTTTTCTATTATATGGCTATTATTGAAAGTATAACATGGATTCTTATCTACTCAAAGTCAGAATTGAATGAAATCCCAATATTTGAGCTCCAGTCACTCTGTGCCTTATTATATACTGTTATATACACTTATGAAAACATCACCATAATCAAGATAATGAACATATCCATCACCCTTTAAAATGTCCTTGTGCCCTTTGTAATTTTCCACTTTCTGAACCCCACTCTTTCTTCATTTACAGGCAGCCACTGATCTGCTTTCTGTAACTGTAGGTTAGTTTGCAATTTTCCAGAATTTTGTATAAGTGAAAACATGCTCTTTTTACCCAGCACAATTATTGAATATAATACTTTTCTCCTTTTTATTGCTAAGTAATATTCTGTTATATGAATATATCACAATTTGTTTGTTCACTCATCTGTTGATGTACATTTGTGTTTTAAGTTCAGGACCAGTACGTTCTTATAAAGTCCTTTTCCACTCCAGGTCAGTTAAAAAAAAAAAACACCAAATTTTTTTCTAGAACTATTATGGCTATATATTTCTGCATTTAAATTTTAATCTATCTTGATTTTATTTGGTAAATAAAATGTATTAATTTAAGATAGGCTAAATTAAATTTTTCCTGAGGAGTAAGTCAATTATGCCAATATTATTTATTGACTAGTATATTCTTTGAAGTAATTTGATTCTTGATCTTTATATATATTAAATATTTATAAATACTTTAATCTTTTGTAGCTCATATTTTATACCACTGAAATCTCGTTTAAACTCTTTACTAAATATTATTGTTGTATAACACAGATTAATATCTTACAATTTATACTCTTTACATTTCTTCTTAAACCTTTCCTGATTACTCCCATTTTTTTTTTCATCCATTCAATTAATTTCTCTGGAAATTTCATTAGAATTTGTGATATTGTGATTTATAAAAAGAAGTATATACTATTTTGTCTTCCCCCCTTGTTTCTGCCACAAAGTCCTTATAATCCTTCAGTTCAGTTCAGTTCAAAGTGATGAGCGGAACAATTATCTTTTGCTATGTTAATAAGGTGACTTTTGGGCAGCATGTAAGTTTAGGGACTTTTGTTTGTTTAGTTCTATACAGTTTCCTTGGCTCCTTTACATAATATTATCAAATTGAAATTTAAAAATCCTTATGAAGTACTATACATAAGGATTATTCCCATTTCTATCAAGGTACAAGTCAACCTGATGGCTTAGTATAAAAGAAACATCCTAATGTGAACCTCATCTGTTTCTATAGACAACCACCACCAAATTACTCACTAACTGTACTGACTACTTGACTCTCCTCCACCTGCTTGAAACTCATGACTTCTTTTTAAACTCCATTCCTTCATAGGCATTGTTTCCTCTGACTGAAATGCTGACCCACTTTCCTAACCAATGCTCAGTTTTGCCTGGATAATTGCTACCTGACCTTCAAAACTCTCTCCAGTGTCTCTGCTTCTAGGTAGTGTCTAGCAAAAGTAGGATGAGTGAGGCCATTTAGGAGGATGGTAGGATGGAACAGACAAGAGACAAGTAAGTGACTAAATGAACCAGGGAGAAGAGCAGAGCTATAAGGCATGTTTTGCCACCCTTTGGGATGTATGACTTCTAGTATAACCATGTGCTTTCTGCCATTGGAAACAGGGTCTCTCTCACGATACCTCCATGCCAAAGGTCTCGCTATGCCACCTACTTTGATGTTGCTGTTCTTCGCTGCCTACTCCAGCCACACTGGTCTGAAGAAGGCACTCAGTGGTCCCTGATGTACTATCTACAAAGACTGAGACACATGTTGGAAGAGAAGCCAGAAAAGCCCCCAGAGCCAGATATTCCTCTCCTGCCCAGACCCAGGAGCAGCTCCATGGTGGCAGCAGCCCCCTCACTAGTGAACACACACAAAACCCAAGTAAGAGCATCTCGGATCCATTGTTTTTTCAACAAACAACTTTGCCGTAACGGTGTCTTTTTTTCTTCTGTGTATCCAGCTCTTATTTATCCCATTGCTGTTTGATTGGTGGGTTCCCCTGATACTATTATCCTTTACTTTCCATCTTTTACTACTGGACCATTTTGCTGTTCTATTGTGCAAAATTCCATTTTGCATTTAAGAAGTGCTTTCTAAATGCCTCTTACCCACACTAATCTAGAGCAAGCTTCTGTTGATTCATAATAATGGAAAATGGGTCTTCTGGCTAATCAAAGTGCTAGTTAATAAAGAGGTTTTGTATATAACTGTCAATTACCAATATTATAAAGTGCATGACTCTGGTGTTTTACTGAATATGATTTAACTTCCTTTGTGGAGCTCAAAATTTTCCTGTGCCTCAATGTCACCTTTCACAATATTGGTTTTTGATACATAGTCTTGCTATTTATTATAGATGTTTGAAGGAATAAACTGAATATGTACTGATGACATCCCCATGAAAATCACTTTTTGATAAATGAAAGTACTAATAGCAGCTTAAATACTTGTTCCCTTTTTCAACATGTTAAATATGTAAAGTATGATCTGCATTGTGTTGCAGTTGTTTGAGTTGATTGAAATATGAATTGGCTGCATCTGAAATATGTCTGCATATTCTGAAAATAAACAGGAGTGATATCAGAATGAAAGGGAAATATGTTCTGTTTTAGTAATAGAAGATTCTGCCCAGAGTGAACATCTCCTCTGGTGAATCATTAAATGGAAAAACACATTTTTGAAATAGAAAAAGAAATACCTACTTCTTTCTTATTTTCTTAGCTTTCTTAAATCTGGAACTTTGTGGTCTCACTGTTGAAACCTCCAAAGAGAAGTTACAATTAATATGAAATATATCTCTATTGTGATATGAAATATATCTCTAAGTCCTTGACCATTAATCTATTTTTATTGTCTATTAAGGATCTCACCATGAAGTGTAATGAAGAGGAGAAATCTCTCAGTCCTGAAGCCTTTTCCAAGGTTTCATTGACGAATCTACGCAGGTCTGCCATCCCAGATCTTTCTTCAGATCTTGGCATGAACATTTTTAAGAAGGTGAGTAGAACCACTTTAAAAAAAGAAAAAAACAGTAACAACAAAAAAAAGTAGGGCATGAAATGCTTCTGATTGTGCTGCTGAGTCACGTGGGTTGAGGAGGGGACCTCAGAATAGAGGTCCACTCCCAGTTATAGCACTGAATTGCGGTATGACCTTGGGCAGCATGACCTTTCACATTCGCTCCCTGTGCATGAGTGCTTCCCATTTTGCACATTATGTGGGGTTGTTACGGAGCTCAATCCTGATAATATGTGTAAAGTGCTTCTAGTAGTGTGGTCATGGAAATAGTTGTGGTAGCAGTGATGGTATCGTACATTTGTATAGTTCATCTCATTCTACCAAGCACTTCATATAAATAATTCTTATTTAATCCAATGAGACTTTTATTCTCCACAATTTGCACCTAAGAACCTGAGTCTTATTGCAGTTCTTAGAGTAATGGGATCAGCATAGAACGTTCATTCTTGAAGTCATCTCTTAAAAATTTTAAGGCAATAGAAAAACCAAGCTTTGTGATAATGTAGTAAATCCTTATAACTGACCATTAGCTTTACTACTATTACTTCTCTTTGTGAGTGACAGTGTAGGTTTCCATTCAGCAAACATTTATTGCACATCCACAAGAATCTAGAACACTAAAACTGGGAAATTAAAGGTTGAGTCTTTGTGTAAATAAACTGACTTGGGAGTCAGTTGATTGGTTCAAATTCAACTCCTACCATTTTCTACCCCTATGATACTGGCAAAATGATATTGGTTTTTTCATTTATAAATGGGTACATAATATACTTACCTCAAAAGGTTATGATAATTGAGATAATGTGTGTAGAGTCTTTATTGGGCCTAGTACTTAGCAAGTACTCAATAAATGTTAACTATTCTTTTCAACAATAAAAAAGAAATAAGACTGTGCCTTAGAAACTTTAGGTAGTTTTAGAAAGGTTAAGTCCAAACTCAAAACTAGGTCTTCTAATTAAATATTTCACGCTCTTATTAATCTACTCTTTGCCTCTCTTTTTTATAAGCAAACGGAGCTAATCAAACAGAAAATAACATGTGTAAGATAATGTATGTGTGGTGGCTTATTTTTTTCTTTTGCAAAATGACTAGTTTGTGTCAATGAAGAACACAGAATTACCAACCTATCTATAAGCTTAGAGTTTGCTATGCAACATTGATAATTCAGTAAAAGACAAATGCTGTAGTTTTTCTAAAAATGTTAATCAGTAGGGGGAAAAGAAGTTTACAGTTCTGATTGCATGTGAGAATCTCTGCAGAACTTTTAATAAATCAACGGCCCAGGCCTGAGCCTGGATCTATGAACTCACAATTGCTAAAGATTAGGCCCAGACATTAATATATTTTTAAAACTTCAGGCAATTCTAAACTCTTAGATATACTGGATCTTGAATTTCTTTGACTGTTAGGTCATAGGGTTATACCAATGCAAATTTTGCATCTTCTTTGCCTCTCCTATGAACAGAGGTATGCATCTGAAGTCATTTGGCTGAAACAATGGATCTGTCTTGAAAAATGGAATAGAAAAAGACTGATTGGTCTACGTGATGGCTCAGGGTTCCTCTATACTAACCCAGGGTTTCTCAAGTTTTACCAAGCATCAGAATCACCTGCAGGACTTGTTAAACATTGCTGGCCCTCCCCTTTGGCTTTCTGATCTAGTATGTCTGGGGTTGAACCTGAGACTCTGCATTTCTGACAATTTCCCAGGCACCGATGCTGGTCCAGGGACCACACTTGGAGAAACATTCCTCAAGCCCAACCTGGCAGAAAAACCTAGGAAATATGTTATCTTTTTCTTAATTTCTTTCACTCCTTTTCACATTGTGGAAATTTCTCACATCTCTACTGGATGACATTTGGTGACTTTCTGGGTCTCCTTTTCCTGGAACATTTCCTGAATTTTACTCCAACCCTTTGGGAAGCAAATGATAACCTTGCCTTTGTCCTGTGCCTGACCTTCATCTCTTATCCCTATAGTTCAAGAGCCGCAAAGAAGACAGAGAGAGGAAAGGTTCCATCCCGTTCCACCACACAGGGAAGAGGCGGCCTCGGAGGATGGGAGTGCCATTCCTTCTGCACGAGGATCACCTGGATGTGTCCCCAACTCGTAGCACATTCTCCTTCGGAAGTTTCTCTGGGCTCGGAGAAGACAGACGAGGCATGGAAAAAGGAGGCTGGCAAACCACCATTTTAGGTGACCACAAGGACCTTCGAAAGTAGGGCAGAGCTTCTTTGACCTGTTTAGAAATCTGGATCTAGGGCTCCCAGGGAAATCTGTACTTTTTTCGACAGTTTAGTCGAGAAATCTGGGCCCAGATACAGCCTCCCCAGGACCCAAATAATGCTGTGTCTTCATAGACAAAGAAATGGAAATAATTGAATTATACAAGAATCCTGTGTAATTAGAAAGCCCTATTTCTGATCATTCTATACAATGATTCTTTAAGTTTCATCGAAGTACAATTTATATATAATATCATGCTAATTTCTTCTCTATAGCAAAGTGACTCAGTTATATATATGTATTTATATATATTTTTCATATTCTTTTAATATTTCATATTCTTTTCACCTGATATTGAATAGAGTTCCCTGTGCTATCCAGTATGACCTTGTTGTTTATTCACCCTGTATATAATAGTCTGCCTCTGATAATCCCAAACTCCCATTACTTTCCTCCCCTACCCTGCCTTCCTCTTGGCAACTGCAAGTCTGTTCACAGCAGTATATCATTCTAGACATGGAAACATGGCCTTAGAGGGCTCTGTGCATTAACTTTGTGAATCCAAAGACAGACTTTTCCTTCACTTAGATATTAAAAAAAGAAGATGTAAAGAAAAGAAAAGGGAGCTTTTTTTTTTTTTTTTTGTCTTTCTGGATGTCATATTAAGAAGACCAGGTTAAAATCAAGAGATGACAACTAGCAGGGGCCTAACAGATGGTTTCTGACATTTGGCTTAGATTGGGGCTGACCTTCTCACAGGCAGCTTCATCAATCATCTCAACCCTGAGTGTTCCCAAGGGAGATTTAATTCCTGCTAGTCAGCTGTGCCTTGCAGGCTTCCTAATATCCCCGACTGTCACTGCCGTCCTTTGGACAGACAAAATCTTGGCAGAACATCTTTCAGATTTTCTAACCTTCTTGTGGTCCTTGTCCTTCTCAGGGAAATTTACCCGGCGGGGCAGCTCCGACGCGGCCACCGAGATGGAGAGCCTGAGCGCCAGGCACTCCCACTCTCATCACACGCTGGTGAGTGACCTGCCAGACCACTCCAACAGCCACGGGGAGAACATCGTCAAGGAAGGTGGGTCGGAGGCGGCCCCTGCAGGCGGGACTTCAGGTTTCTTTTCCTGTTTCCTGTTTTTTCTCCATGTTCCATTTTCATTGTAATCTGGCTCCATGTGCTTTTTGAAAACTTGCATTTGTGTATTTTATGGCTGGATTATTTGTGAGCAGTTCTTAAAATTTCCTTAGTAGCAAGAGCTATGGGATGGCACACTGTGAACACCATACCTCTCGGAGGGAAAACAAGGGCAACCCATTCATTCTGTATTTGTTTTCATAAGAGCGTTGACCTACAGGAGACTTCTGGGACGTCTGTCACATCCCTCTGAAGGGCTTGTCCATCTTCAGGGCAGGAAAATCCCTGCCTTCTAAGATCACTGATTCCCTTTCCAGACAGCTGCTATTCTGTGCTTTATGTGAAGCAAACATGTGCCTCTGGATGAAATCCAAGATGGGTTCTTAATCTGTGCTCTTCTTAACCTATGAGTTTAAATTTAGTCCCTCTTTTCCCTGGACTGTACTTCAAGTATTTGATGACATTTGTTAGTTACCACCACGAATTTATGTTCCATAATTCTTAAGCAGAAGAGAAAAAAGAATCTTTCTTGTTTTCTGTTGCCTAAATATATTAAATAAAACCAAATATTTTCACAGCTACAAACTTGCAGGGAAATATTTCAATCAAATTGGTTTAACTATTGGAGAAGGAAATGGCAACCCACTCCAGTATTCTTGCTTGAATAATCCCATGGACAGAGGAGCCTGGTGGGCCCCAGTTCATGGGGTCGCAAAGATTCGGACACAACTGAAGCAACTGAGCACAACACGGTGTAAATAACCAATAGGGTCTATCATCTAACTGCGTAAAAAGCACCAGTTAGACAAAAAATTATATCCTGGGTCTTAAGAAAGCCAGTTAAGAATTCACATTTTCTATAGCCTTCATTGTTTGTCAGATATTATTATACATGACTTAACACCATGGGAGTTGACAATAGCCTTGAGACTCTCCATCAAATATATGCCATAGCTGTGACTGTGGTCGTGATTTAAATAGTAGGTTAAGTGTCTAACATAATCTTGTAGGTTCATATGGGGGAAGTAAGACATTGCTTTCCTTTTTCTAGTGCGATCTCAGATCTCCACTATTACAGTTGCAACCTTCAATACCACGTTGGCATCGTTCAACGTCGGCTACGCAGACTTTTTCAGCGAGCATATGCGGAAGCTCTGCAACCAGGTGCCCATCCCTGAGATGCCGCACGAACCCCTGGCATGTGCAAACCTGCCTCGAAGCCTCACAGACTCCTGCATAAACTACAGCTACTTGGAAGACACAGAACATATTGATGGGACGAATAACTTTGTCCACAAGAATGGCATGCTTGATCTTTCTGTACGGAGCAAGAATTTTTCTTACTGAAGCTCAAAAGATATTGAATCTTTGGTCCAGTTTTTACAATGTTGGGTAAAATGGACATATAAGTTCTTAGAAATGTTGAGTCTTTAAATGAAAAAGCTACACTTAAAAAAGAAAAAACCTTTTACAAGTGTATCACCCATCTTAAATGTACCTTTTCTCTTTTTTGAGCATCACTTTAGATTTGATCTGATATTAGAATATTTTTATAATTGAAAAATGTTAGTGAATCCTGAATACACTTAGTAAATATCTGTGTATTTGTGTTTGCTAAGTCCCTCATTTTCTAGACCAGAAGTAAAAAATTCTGCTTGTTTTCTTTTGTTATATAGGCAACATGACTATGAACCACCCAAACAGCAAGAGAGAATGAATAGAAGTCCATTAAAACATTTAAACCTGCATTCTCAAGAATGCCTGTCTTGATTATAGTTATTAGCAAATGAAAGGGTTGTTGTATTTTACAAATATATTTCACACAATTTTTTAAATTTCGCATTAGGGAACCTGGCTCAGCAAATAATTTAAAAGACTAAAATCAATAGAAAGACATAATTTAAACATACAAATATTTTGCATTCAAAATGAAATGTAAATAATGATGCAATTGCAAATGTTCCTCTCTTATATGCCTAAGGAAACCTTTGCTCTTCACCGATTATTACTGGAAAGGATTACTGGCAGAGGATTAAAACACTTTGATTTTAGAAATCAGTTGAGCAAGTTTCCATTTGGGCAAATAATTGCTCTCCCGTTAATCCATTATGCTTTGTTATCTCCATTAACTGTCTATATTATGGCAATTTTAGAGTCCTTAAATGAGATAACACACTTATACATTTTTAATTCCTTGGGTGATTTGTTGATTAAGCACATATACAAGGTTCCAATGCAGCATAATAAGATCATCTGAAAATTACCTGAATTATTTATACTTATGTGCATAGAACAGCCAAAGGAAATGCAATAAATGGAATAGCCAAATCTATTTAGGAAGAGGTAATTCAAGTAACTTAATCACTCTCTGATTACTTTTGTCTTCCCCCAGGTGGTTCTGAAGGCCGTTTATCTTGTCCTTAACCATGACATCAGTTCTCGCATATGCGATGTGGCACTGAACATTGTGGAATGCTTGCTTCAACTTGGTGTGGTGCCCTGTGTAGAGAAGAACAGAAAGAAGAGTGAAAACAAGGAAAACGGAACTGTAGAAAAAAGACCAAGTGAGGGAACTTTCCAGTTCAAAGGAGTATCTGGAAGTTCCACCTGTGGATTTGGGGGCCCTACAGTGAGTGGAGCTGGAGATGGTGGAGGAGATGAAGGAGGAGGTGGTGATGGAGGAGGTGGAGGAGGTGATGGAGGAGGAGGTGGAGGAGGTGGAGGCGGCCCCTATGAAAAGAATGATAAGACCCGAGATAAGGTATGAATGAACCAGCTTTGGCATACTCATGAAATGTTATTCCTGATTTCTTTCCGTGTTTTTGCATGCCAGCAATTTGTTGGCTCCTTAGCCGCTAGTCACTAGTCCATAATAAGCAGTATGCATGCATGCATGCTCAGTCACTTCAGTCGTGTCCAGCTCTTTGCAACCTTATGGACTGTGGCCCACCAGGCTCCTCTGTTCATGGGATTCTCCAGACAAGAATACTGGCGTGGGTTGCCATGCCCTCCTCCTGAGGATCTCCCAGATCCAGGAATTGAACTCACATCTCCTGCATCTCCAGCACTGCAGGCAGATTCTCTACTGCTGAGCCATCTGGAAGCCTCTACTAAGCAGAATAATGTTTCTGGAAAACATTAAGTTCTTTCTCTTGATTTAAGGAACACATTGTAGGTAGCCTGCTTCAGTCCCAGTTAAAGAGAAGAAAGGGGAATTTTTGTTTAGTAAGTTGATTTGTTGGTATGAGTTTAGAAGACTAGCCTTTGTCCTCTTACATCTCAGCGTGCCACACCCAGATGTCTTTATCGTTCTCATTAGTTATTGTTTCTGAATTTAACTTCCTTTGACTTGACAACCCCTGATTTATGATTTCAGCACTTAACATCAGTAATTAGTTTTCTAATTTAAATTTTAAATAAGAATTACTGCAGCTATATTGATATAATTTATGCTATTTCAATTTGAGATCTTAGTTGGAAAATACTAAGTACTTGAAATCAAAAAAGAGATTTGAATCTCTAACAGGTGGCGCTCTACATATCAGGCCAAGTGTTTACATGTGTAAGATTTCATGGTGCAGAGTTCTACTACCTACATATTATCTGAAACATGAATTGCTGACTTTTTGTGGGGTATCGGGTTTCTTCATCTGAAGGTGTGCAGTGCTCCTTCCTCTTTTTCCCCCTTCCTCTCTTTCCAGTCCTACCTCATGCCTGTTTAATTTGCATTTATCCTGTTTCTTTCCTCATGGTCTATTCTCATTTTCCCCAATATTTGTGGACTCTCATCCAATAATTCCTGCCCCAGTATTCTTAGGTTCCCGAACCTAACTTTTCCTTTAGGATTTCTTCTACTGCCTCACTCATATTTACATATTTTCCAATTCTAATAGAATCTTCTGGTACTTGATGTTTCCAACTTTTACATTCCCAAACATCACTGAGGACAATTCAAGGGTCCTCAGATCTCATTGTAGATGAAAATTATCAAAATGTTGATATTAATCACAAGGGTTTTGAACTTGGATCCCAAGGTCTAAGGGGTTTTTCAGTCAAAAGTTATGTAGGAGATTCTTTATTTAAAATCGTTTTACCTGTCAATCTAGGTGACAACTCAAAGAGATGATAGATAGAACTATGTCATTTTGTTGCAAAATTCAAGGGAAAATAGGAAAAATAAAAGTTGTCAAGCTTTAATAAGCTCTTATCAGTAAAACTTAGAGATATGCTAAACTGATGAAGCTTTGTTATGTTTGGGGCTTCCGAGGTGGTGATAGTGGTGAAGAATAGGCCTGCCAATGAAGGAGACATGAGATATAGGTTTGATCCCTTGCTATGTTTATTGAGGATTTATGAAGTTTATTATTAGTATTTTGTTTGGGTTTTGTTTTAGTTCTAAAATTACACCCAACAATGGCACCCCACTCCAGTACTCTTGCCTGGAGAATTCCATGGACGGAGGAGCCTGGTGGGCTGTAGTCCCTGGGGTCGCTAAGAGTCAGACACGACTAAGTGACTTCATTTTCACTTTTCACTTCCATGCATTGGAGAAGGAAATGGCAACCCACTCCAGCATTCTTGGCTGGAGAATCCCAGGGACAGGGGAGCCTGGTGGGCTGCTGTCTTATTATGGGGTTGCACAGAGTCGGACACAACTGAAGCGACTTAGCAGCAGCAGCAGCAGTATTCACATCTAATTTTTTATTAAAGAGCTACAAATGTCTTGCCTATCTAGATATTATATATAATCTAGATATTATTAATCTATTATATTATATAAATATAAATCTATTATATGTAATCTAGATATTATATGTAATATATAGATATTATGAACACTAGAAACTTGATAATATAAATGTTACTTTGACCAGTTACTTTTGATTAGGATGGGGTTTTACAAAGTCAGATTATGTGTTCTCCAAAACAACCACAAAAGATGCAAATGTTCTGTAGTTAGTTCTGCAAAATAATATTCTTTGTAATGCGGAGAATTTATAAAACTGTACTGGAACGTAGGTCAAGTGCATTGTACTTGTGATTCACACAGGTCTGCTCTGCCTCCAACCCATCTGTTATTTTCAGTGGAACTTGGAGTTTATCTAATTTTGCAACCTAGTAATACCAGAAGCATGGGGGAATTGATTAATTCAGAAGAGAAGATCTAATTTCTATTTCTATATTTGCTGCAAACGAGTACTGAGAACTTGAAATGTTATTTAGTATATGTCCTGATTTCTGCCTATAACATGCTACGTCTTTCTGAATGTCTCCTTCTGGAGGAGCTGAAATCCCAAGGACATCTGAAGATCCAAAGAAATACAAATAAATGTTTACAAAAAGCTTTGGGAGCTAGGAATTTTTTTAAGGAACATTTAATAGTTTTTAAATGTTCATAAATCAATCTTCCAAATCAGCTCTTCCCCAGAATGACCTTTTCTGAGGCACAACTGCCTCTGGCCACACAGGCTGTGTACTCCACAAGAGCTCTCTGCCAAGGAGGCCAGGCAGGACTGAAATCAGGGCCAGTCAAGGCTGCTTCTACTAAGAGGCACCTTTTAGTAGAAGGTGCCTACTACTCACTTTTTCTAATTCATCCTCCCAGAATAGTGCCTTTTCTAACTTGCACAAAGTTGCCCCAAAGGATAGCAGTGCCCCACACCTAGAAATGAGCTTCCCTGGTAGCTCAGCTTGTAAAGAATCCACCTGCAATGCAAAAGACCCAGGTGTGATCCCTGGGTTGGGAAGATTCCCTGGAGGGAGGGCATGGCAACCTACTCCAGTATTCTTGCCTGGAGAATCCCTTGGACAGAGAAGCCTGGTGGGCTATAGTCCACGGAGTTGCAAAGAGTTGGACACAACTGAGTGACTAAGCACAGCACAGCTAGAAATAATCATTAACACTGGTTTTGCTATTATTATGCACCTTACTTGTTTTGCCTCACAAACTCTGTGAGACGGATATTTTAGGATTTCCCTTTTGTGAGGCATAGGGTGTTAAGTAGCTTGCCCAAGGTTATGGAGCTAAGATTTTAATTTAAACTTAAAACGTTTATGAATTGGTGAAAGAATTCACCAATTCCTACACCAGTCATGCTCAGTCATGTTGGATTTTTTGTGACCCCATGGACTGTAGCCTACCAGGCTCCTCTGTCCATGGGATTCTCCAGGCAAGAATACTGGAGTGGGTTGCCATTCCTTTTTCCTGGGGATCTTCCTGATCCAGGGATTGAACCTGGGTCTCCTGCATTGACAGGCAGTTTCTTTAACCTCTGAACCACCAGGGAAGCCACTGGTGGAATATATGTACATATAAATAAATAAATGTATGTATGTTCTATGTATGTGTATATATATGTATGTTTGAGTCTTCCATTTGTAAGCATCTGAGCTGCAGAGTTCCCAAGAAACAGACTCGGACAAAGAGATGTGTGCAGGAGGTTTGATGGGATATCCACTCAGGATTGACATCTATGAAATGTAAAAGCAGCAGGAAGGAGCCAAGAGAGAAGCTGAATTGCAATGTAGTTGTAACAGAGACTCCAGCCCCTCACACAGGGAGCACCAGAGTTGGGATGGTTCTTCAAAGTAATCCCTGGGTAAAGTAAGGGAGCCCACCTTATTCCATGACCTCCCTCCTAACCCTCTTTATGCCCTTGACCAATCACTGGAGGTGGACTGCTTCCAGGAGGAGAGCATAATGTGGGTCAAGGCTGATCTTTTTAGCTAAGGACAATGCCTGAAGAGGAATTCACCTGAGAGTTATCAGCCATCAATAATTCCAGCCTTGATTCATGGCAGGAGGAGAAGGGAACGACAGAGAATGAGATGGTTGGATGGCATCACCGACTCAATGGACATGAGTTTGGGTAAACTCCAGGAGTTGTTGATGGACAGGGAGGCCTGGCGTGCTGCAGTTCATGGGGTCAGAAAGAGTTGGACATGACTGAGTGACTGAATTGAACTGAACTAAATACTTACAGCAGTTCAGAGAATGAATGTTCAGTTCTGAAGGGGGCGGGGGTATTTCTGGGCATCACAGCCACTACCTGGGGCTTTGGTTAAAAAAAAAAAAAAAGACCCAATTACATAACATTAGGAGAGCAGAGAGAGTGTCTCATCACATAATGAACAGCACATGATGTCTAGATAACTCTCATACCTGACGCACCCTCCCTGCATTTGAGTATTCATTCTGTGTAGATGGCCCCAAAGTTTACGTATCAACCTGAGCATATGACTTATTTTATATTTGGCACAGTAAACTGATGAAGTAGGAAGGGAAGCTATTAAGATCCTCAATTCACAAGTGGGAAAACTAAAGGACAAAGAGATTCGTTCATTTATCTAACGTCATGTGCAATTAAGGAGTAGGAGCTGGACTCGCAGGTGGCTGTGCTGACAACAGAGAGTCACTAGAAGGACCCAGGAAGGTTGAAGCTTCCTGAAGGTTATGGTGCAGATCTGCATCATTCCTTAGCAACAGCTTCCTTATGCTTCTTTGGAAACAATTCAAGGATTTTCTGGAAGCTATGCTCTCCACTTAAAGCAAGGATTACATGAGTCAAAAGAGGATAATAACAGTTCATCTCCGGGGGACTTCCTATTTAACCTCGAATGAAGAACCCACGCTGAATATTTACAAAAAAAATTTTTATTCTTACTTTGTTTATACATGAGTATTACAATACAGCAAAAGCAAAAAAAGAAAAATCCTTTGAAAATGTCAGAAAATGCCACATGATTTCAAAGTTTCAGACTTTGATCAGTTCCAGAAATTTAGCAAAAATCTTTGCCTAGTGATACTATCAGGAAACTGCTGGTAAAGGTACCTTCTGGAAAAAGCTGTTTGCCTTTATCATTGATAGTCCACACTGTCTCTCTCTAGACAGTCATTCTGATCACCAGTCGAGCATACGAAAGCATGTCTTCTACGGAAGAGGTCTACATCCATATCCTGTAGCACTAGAGGGTATTCAAAATGCATAAATATTTTTCTTTCTTGTAAATCACGTTCTAGATTTTCCAAAAAATTAACATGCCTGTTGAGCCCTTGACAATTCTACTTCCCAAACTCCAGGGGCTCACTGTAAAACATATAAACTTGGTTTAATAATAAAATAGAGTCTCAGTAGCAAAAGAAACTAAGTAACTAAATAAACAGAATCCTCTTTCTCTCTCATTCTGGGTGCTAGGATGAAAGTACACCTGTAAGCAACCATAGGCTTGCTCTAACCATGCTCATCAAAATCGTGAAGTCCCTGGGATGTGCCTATGGTTGTGGAGAAGGACACCGAGGGCTCTCTGGAGATCGTCTGAGACACCAGGTATTCCGGGAGAATGTAAGAGAATTAAAGTAGATTCCATTTCCTCTTCCTCTTCTCTCCTTTCAAATTAGGAATGAGTCCTTTGACAATGAGGGTCAGTGTTCCCTGAAAAAATATTTTGTTTTGTGAGGGTAATTAATGCTGTCCTAAGGTGGGAGAATTCCCACAAGATAATCTCAAGACATCTAAAACCCAGGCTTAGAAAAGTTTAATTGGGAAAATAACTTCTGCCTCCTGCCTAGGGCAGGCCAACTCCCAGTTGGTAAAAGGATGTATAATTGGAACATGTGAATTATAGTTTGAAAGAACATTGCAAAAATGAATATATTTAGCAAACTTCTGATGGTCTGTGAGAAATGACTTTTTAATCACCTGCCTGGGTACTATGGTAGCATATTTTATATTAGAAAAAGGGATCTACCTTTCAGATTGAGTTTGTTGTTTTTAGATATGGAAAATGGCCCTTATTGGGACAAAACAGGACTACAAAAGTAACCATTTTCTGGCTGCTGTGTTTGACAATGAACCTTGACTGCTAAATATTGGGTTGGCCAAAAATTTCCTCCAGATTTTTTCATAACACCTTAAGGAAAATTCAAATGAACTTTTTTGGCCAACCCAATATTTACAGTCACATCCCTTTGAACTGTGTGAAACTTGAAACTCTGCCCTGAGGTTTGCAAAAAATAATTCCTGTAACGGAACATGGAAATGTAACTCTAGCTCATTTTCACTTGCCTCTGCTGATGACTCCTTTTCCCTTCAGACTTTGGCAATAACCCACCTCTACAACAAGTTCAAGCTGGAACAGTTGCCTCATACATAGTTTGAACTGAAATCATAAGAAAATAGTCCCTGACAAATAAGAGTTTGATGCAAATTTGAGTCTAGGAAACCCTTTGGCATATCTTAGCAGAGTTTTAGGGTCATGTCAAAATCCAATGCCAGCCATTTTTCTTTGGTATTAGGTTTTGTCATGAAATGTTCACACAGTATCAGCATGCTGGCTTTCTTTCTTAATCTGTCATATACCTACCTACCCATTTATATATCATTCTCTTTCTTTTCTGTTCTATTGTGTCATATTAGCTTATTGTTTGTATGTGGGGGGGGGTTATTCTTAGTAATTACTTTCTCTAAATTCTGAAACTTGAAAACTTTGACCAAGATCTAGATTTTGGGGCCCCAAATTTTAAGAAATCAAAATAATAAATAATAAGGCAGTAGAAGCTGACATTACCCCCCTCTTTGCACATATGTTTATGATTTTGGGTCTTTGATTTTTATTCTATCACAGTATGAATAAATGCCTTCAAGGCTAACATTACATTACATCTCATGCAGAAAACTAATTCTATGAAATGAAATACCAAAATATAAAAAGAAGCGTCACACTGTAGTTGGAGTTATAAACTGGCTCTGATATCAGGACCTGTCTTTCTATACGTGGAGAAGGTTAGGGCTAGTTGGATCAGAAGCCACTTGAGAGATTACTGTTACTGCTTATTCACGGTGTTTTCTTCTCTCAAGAGTACTGAGTGTTTCCTATCAGGACATCCAGTTTTCTACTTGCCATCTCAACTTTGTTGATTTATATGGCAGTACCTCCATTTTCTTGTAGCCCAGTTTTATACTCATTATCAGGATTATACTTACTTATCCATGCTTAGTAAACACATAGTCCATGAGATAGAAATTTGAGAAATCTCCCCTGGAAATGTCTCAAGGGTCTTTCCCTCCTGAGCATATAAAAGAACTCTGGATAAACACTTTCTAGAGCCCCCTCATGCCATCCATTGTTTTAAGTCACTTCAGTCGTGTTTGACTCTTTATGACCGTTTGGGCTGTAGCCCACCAGCCTCCTCGGCCCGTGGGATTCTCCAGGCAAAAATACTAGAGTGAGTTGCCATGCCCTCTTCCCGACCCAGGGATCAAGCCTGTGTCTCTATGCCTCCTGCACTGACAGGCAGACTCTTTACAACCAGCGCCGCTTGGGAAGCCTCATGCCCTCTATTAAACCTATTTAAATTCAAAATAGCTGAGTCTGGGGGAGGTTGTCTTCTTCTCCCTGCGTAAAGCCTCTGAAGTTTCTAATCCTTAATTACCAATCCTATCACCTACGTCAATGTCACACTTTTTTTCATTGATATCTTAAAATCTTGATCTTGGCAAAAATACTGAGCTATTCCTGGGGCAGCATTAGCCTTTAGTTTGGGGTTTTTTCTGAGGAGAAGCCCTTCTCAAAGTCTTCTCCCCAGCCTGCCTCTGCCCATCTTAGTTTCAGACGTGAAGGGCTGGCAGAGCTGGCAAATTACCATCAGGAGGGTTGCATGGGGACCTTTGCCTTCTGAAGGCTTCTGTCTGAGATCAGTGGTATCCCCAGCGTAAGCGGGTACCTGTGACTTCTTCACTTTTCTTCCTTCCTTGCAGGCCCAGAACTGCCTCACTAAGTTATACAAGCTAGATAAGATGCAGTTCCGACAAACCATGAGGGATTATGTGAACAAGGACTCTCTCAATAACGTAGTGGACTTCTTGCATGCTTTGCTAGGATTTTGTATGGAGCCGGTCACTGACAGTAAGTAAAGCTGTGCCGAGTTCTAGGAGAAATCGCTGCGAGGTGAAGCAGGTAGTGTTTCTGAGACACCCTAAATCTGTGGTAATAGAATGGAGAGGAAAAGATATATGTTTGTGTGTGAGTGTGTGCATGCATGTGTGAGTCTTGTGTGTAATAAAACATAAACGTGAGAAGCTTGCCCATCATCTTTGATGATACATTTTGGAGGCCTTTTGAGGACAACTTAGCTCAGCAAATGGAAACTCAAGGCGGAAAAGCCGTGACACCCTCACCTGCAGTGCCACTGTCCTCACGCTCTGCCCACAGCACGCCTCTCTCTCAGCTGGCTTTGCTGTATGACTGCTGAGGCAAGGATCTAGGAACAAAAGGATATTTTCATTAGTTCAACAAAATGAAGTGAGCACCTTTTATGTGCTTGGTGATTTTTTCGCAAGATAAAATAGGAAAGAGAAAAAATGACTGCTGTAAACATAGTAGTAATGTAACTTCGATATACACATACACTGAATTTAAAAAAAAATGGACGAAGGGATCTACAAATAGGCCCATAAACTATAGCTTTATGGCTTTAAGAAAACTCCATCATAGAGCCCTATATTGCAGGGATAGACCAATGAACCCAAATGGCATCCACAATCAATGAACACTTTCAGTACCACTTGACTACAAATGCAGTAATGAAATGAAGGCGATGCATGAAGCCTGAGTTGACTAAAATACACATTTTAATTGAAACCCTGGGAAGAAACATCTTTTTAGTATAGGTTTTTATGGTTTATGTAGTATTAATGTGATTATGTAGTGTAATGTGTAGTATTAATGTGGTTGATTAGATTACAATGGAGCTGTATTTGATGGATTTAGAAAGTTTTTCTGTTTGTACCCTAGGCTTTTGGAGAAGGCAATGGCACCCCACTCCAGTACTCTTGCCTGGAAAATCCCATGGATGGAGGATCCTGGTGGGCTGCAGTCCATGGGGTCGCTAAGAGTCGGACACAACTGAGCGACTTCACTTTTACTTTTCACTTTCATGCACTGGAGAAGGAAATGGCAACCCACTCCAGTGTTCTTGCCTGGAGAATCCCAGGGACGGGGGAGCCTGGTGGGCTGCCGTCTATGGGGTTGCACAGAGTCAGACACCACTGAAGCGACTTAGCAACCCTAGGCTTTATTGTTTGGTTTTCACATTAAAGGAAAATATTGTTCCCCTATAGATCCCCTGAAATAATCTATTATTAAAGTTGCTTTAATCCAAGCACATAACAAACCTGAAAAACAATGACGTAAGAATTGGGGTTGAGATACTGCAAGAGAAATTCTTGATTGCATTTTTTTCTCTTTTTAAACCTATTTGAGATAGAAACTATAAGAGCAGACTAAGACATTTCTTTCTGTAAAGTCTAAAGATAATCCACAGCCCTTTGATACAGACAGTGAGAGGTTAGTCATAAAGTATGTAATCACCGCTTTAAAGTGATGAATTCCCACTGAGATTCTTGAGAAGGTTAAGTGGCTCATGGAGAATCTTCCAGCAGAGGCATACATTCCTGTCTGATCTGTCTTGAAGCTGCAGGTAACTGGCCCCTACGGTCCCCAGGTGGCTTGCAAGCTTGCAATACTCTGGCAAGTCCACAGAACACCTGAAGTGTCCATAGAAATGGGAAAAACTGGCATAAACTGCCACATTGGGTGAGGGCCTCAGGTCACGGGCATTTCATGTGTGAATGAGTTAGGAGGTGGCTCCAGGAGAGGTTGTAGATTTTTCCAACTTATATGCCCGTGGAGTCTCTGGAAGCAAGAAGCTGCTAGAAGTCTTGTGTAGCTTTTGTCCAGAACTCAGTCTCATTTCTGATTTCTGGTGCTGGTGTTAATTCCCCTACAGGGCCCTGTCTCATCTCTTCCCTCCACTGCACCACTCACCTAGTTGGCCCTATATCACTCCACTTCTCACAGACTGAACAATTCCCACTGAGAAACCAGCATTCTTCACCATCAAAAAAAAAAAAAAAACCAAATCAAGTCTGTCTCCTTTGAGGGACCACTTAGTAAACCATCTTTTTAAAAAAATTATTGTCTATCTAAACACTACTTAGGTGAAACAATTTTTCTTAGGGTCAACAGTTGTCCTCTTTTTGTTGCTAAGATTTATTGATGAAAACATCCACTAAGTGATGAAATATGTCATAGTAATAACCCTGAAGGAGATTATGAGCTGTTTATCTCTAAGTCCTCATTAGGTGATCAAATCTGGAGTGCCTTCAATCCTCTGGTTCTGTATTTTTTGTGTGTCCATGCTCAGTTGCTCAGTTATGTCTGACTCTTTGCAACCTCGTGGACTGCAGTCCACCAGGCTCCTCTGTCCATGAAATTTTCAGACAAGAATACTGAAGTGGGTTGCCAATATTTTGTGTAGCCCTTCACTAACTCCTGGATGCCAAGTACTTCATTACTTCTTTAAACACTGTACCTGAAAGGAAACACTGCCTTTAATTGGTACCTTTGCATTCCAGACAAGGCTGGGTTCGGAAATAACTTCACTACGGTGGACAACAAATCCACAGCCCAAAATGTGGAAGGCATCGTCGTCAGCGCAATGTTTAAATCCCTCATCACACGCTGCGCTTCAACTACTCATGAATTGCACAGCCCTGAGAATCTGGTGAGAAGCTCACCTTTTCCTCCCACAGGAGTTCTCAGTTGTATGCCATGACCTTGAGAAAGAGAAGTTGAAATCTAAAACTAAAAAGTTAAAATATCTATGTATTTTCCCAGTGTCACCAGCAACTCACAGTAGAAACCCAGCAATACCTTTCTCCTCCCTGTCACTTGTCATTGTGCCTGCAGATGGGCTTATCTCTTCCATCTCAGAGGTTCTGTGGTAGTTGGCGAAATAGTTGCCAGGTATTTTGAGCCCTTCAGAAAGAAGGTGCTAGAGACCAGCATGCTGGTTTGTGAAATACTAAAGAGGGTTATACCAAGCTTTTGT
The DNA here is from genome assembly GCF_001704415.2 of Capra hircus. Lineage (NCBI taxonomy): Eukaryota > Metazoa > Chordata > Mammalia > Artiodactyla > Bovidae > Capra > Capra hircus. The sequence goes on along the minus strand of NC_030809.1, from coordinate 38,213,450 downwards.
TTGAAACCACATTTACTTTAATAACTAATTCAAATATGCTGCTGACATGGGTTTTGTCTCTTTTTTTTTATCAAACACCAATCTTTTAGCTACTCTTCACAAAAGACTGTGTTAATTAAACCACCAAGGCCACAAGTAGAGAGCGCCAGGTTTTAAAAGATTAGTGTTTATTGCTGCCAAGAAGATTGTGGTTTGGGATAGTAAAATATAGATGAAGACTGACGCATCTGACATGGCTAATGAATTCAGGTCTCTCAGAGGAGTAAAGAAGCATTTCTGTATCTTACTAATCTGTTAGCTATAATGACTTCTATGCAGAAATCAGCCCATTGACACATATGGACACTATCTGCTAATCTACTTAAATCAGAGAAATAGTTTAAAGTTATTCTAAATTACTGAAACTATATATTCACTTGAGATAAACAGAACAAAACCCCGAATGAAAAGGAATTTGATTTTGCTGATTGTCAAGCCTCCCAACAAGGTTCTTGGAGGTTGAGAATAACTTGCGTACCATCCATGTGTTCAGTTTGGTCATAGCAAGAAGTAATTTGACAAATTGTTTATAGAATATATGAGCTCTTATAAGTCTTACCTACCATGTGCATATATAGAAGAAATACTACATTTCTTAATTTTATTTAAATCAATTTAAATTTGGCTTTGAACCTCCATTCCACCGGAATGGCTGGAAGTTGAACCTCAGTCATTCTTGGGCCTCCCAACTTCAGAGAGTAGGGCAAATATTCTCAAGTCTTAGGCAGGACCCAGGGCTTGTGGTGAGGCTCCATGGGTTTCAAGCATCAGTTATATCTGTTCGCATGGTGCTCTCTGCTGCTTAGGGATGGGCACTCTTGTGAATTTGGAATCCTTGTTTTTTGGAGTCTTGCCTACCATGGAGGAGCTACCACATTGCAGAGTGAGGGCATAAGGCCTTCTTCTCACAGAACCAAAAGGATACTTTATGTTTTCCTCAGTGGCCCTTCCTTCTGCTTTTCTAAAGATGGGCATAACTGTCCCAGTGGTTTTAGATTTTGAAACCCAAAGCTCTAAGGTGGGTTTTAGGCTTCTGTGTTCTTCTTCATCATGAACCTTTCCTAAGACACAGAATATACTAACTACCTTCTTAGAGAAGACAGATGGACAGATGGGGAAATGCTGAATGCAAAGCTTAATATCTTAAAAAAAAAGAAAAATGTCCTGCATTAAATATTGAATCACTAATACGTTGGTTTTAATAGCCTTGTGTCTTTGTAAGTCTGTGGTCAAGTTCATGTTCAAATGGGCTACAACATACATATGATTTGTTAAGTCTATGTAGAAAAATGTATCATCCTTGAATGTCAGGCTCTATTAGAATTGTCTAGAAGGTTTAGCATAATTTATCACAGTGATGCCAAAAATTTGGAGAAGTTGAATAGAGACTGAAATCTCTAGTCTAGACAAAATTCTGATTCCCTTATTTTTTGCAGGCATCTCTTCAGAAGTCCCAAGAGACATAATTAAGAGTTTGGAGATTCAGTTGTTATAAAAGTGTAAATTAATGTCTTTCTAATATCACAGCCAACTTTCTAAACATGTAGCATGGTGACTATCCTTTTTCATACTAAGAATGACAGGCAAGGATTTTGGTAATGTTACCATAGGAACAATGGAGGGGCAGGATACCATTAGCTGCACTGTAGTAATCTGTCTTCCTTGTATGATTCCAGTGCTTATCTAAGTCCAAGGAATTACCTTCTACCCCTCTTCCTATGAATATTCTTCAAAGACACAACTATCTTTCTTTCCCCACACTTTCCTTCTGGCCTCCAAATAGGGGCTGTATTGTGACATCCGTCAGCTGGTCCAGTTTATCAAGGAGGCCCATGGGAATGTCTTCAGGAGAGTGGCCCTCAGTGCTTTGCTTGACAGTGCTGAGAAGTTGGCACCAGGGAAAAAGGTGGAGGAAAATGAACCGGAATCTAAGCCTGGAAGAGGAAAAAGGTTGGAAGCTTGAGCTCTCTGAATACGAGGGTTTGCCCAGTCTATAGAATATAATGTCCTGTTGTATTGTCCATGATGTGAAATTCCAGGGCAGGGATGAAGGACTGTCCTGTATGAGTGATAACACTGGCAGTGGCCCAGCTGCAGCTTAGAAAACGGATGAGTTTCCTATCAAAAAAATGCTGCCTCTGTATGAATCAGAGCTCAGTTGATCCCAAACTTTCATACACTTGGACCTTACTTCATAGCTCTTACTTATCTGGTAAAATGTTATATATGTTTTAGTCCCTTCAATAGGTATAACTTATATTTTTTGTCCAGAAAGAAAAATCAATTACTGATACCATATGATTCTGTTCAGTAAGTAATATTTTTAACATGGTGAAAGATAAACAACTGAGACATGTCCAGTTATGTTTTCTTCTAGTAAACATGAATTTAAGGGCTTTGCAGGGGACTCAGTGGTAAAGATTCTGTCTGCCAATGCAGGAGATGTGGGCTCACTTCCTGGGTCAGGAAGATCCCCTGGAGAAGGAAATGGCAACCAATTCCAATATTCTTGCCTAGGAAATTCCATGGATAGAGGAGTCTGGCAGGCTATAGTCCATGGGGTCACAAAGAGTTGGACATGACTTAGTGTCTAAACAACAACAGGAAGCATGAATTTATTGTATGCCTGTTCCATAAGAAATGTCACTTATGAAGATTAAAAGAAATGTCTCAGTTTAACATCCTGCCTGCAGTTACTGCCTCTGTGTGCAATGATGGCATTGCAGTGTTCTTAGGCAATAATGCAGCTAGGTCATAAGTTAAATGGTAGGACATAAATTCCACAGCACATAGACTCATGATGGTATAGGGGATGTGCAGTCCATTTAGGTTGTCTGTAACAGTGTTTTGCTTTATGAAGTCTACGAATTACTGAGAAGTGGTGTCCTGCTCTGCTGTGATTGGTGGAATGCACCATTTGCACAGGTCAGAGGCGGGAAGCGTGGTGGATAAAGGCCAGGTGACTGCCGCACCTGAGGAATGTCGCAGCTTTATGTCCGGTCGCCCCTCACAGACTCCAGAGCAGTAAGTAGAATTAGCTTTGTCTCCAATGCAATGGGCTGAGCACTCCCTCCTGGAAGAAATTCTATTTCCCAAGCTGCTATTTGCTTTTTGTTTCTGTTGAACTTCTCCTTGCTTCTGCCCTTTACTTTTTGTTCCCATGCGGCTTATCTCTACAGGCTCAAATCACAAGTAATCAACTTCATGCTTCCAGGAAGCCTCCCTCACTGCCTTTCCCATTTCCAGCCTCTACCCTACTTCTGTCTCCCATGCACAATCTTGCAGCTAAATCTTGAAAAGTAGCATGTATAGCAGGTATGAGGGCGATGTCATCCACTTTCTTGCTTAAAATATCACTTATAAATCACTTATAACTGTCAATAATTGAAGCTTTATCCAGAAATAAGTAAGATAATCTTCTCTCATGTCCAGCTTTACCTGGAACAGACTCACCCATTTCATCTTGGTTCTTGGTTCTCTCCAGAGATCCACTCCACTGCCTCTGATATCAGTTTATTTCCATTTTTGATAATGGCAATATCAAAAGCATCATGAAAATAGTGCCCCCAGAAAATGTTAGGATTATTGTAGAAACTAAATACCGTCTAGTTCCATACAAGGCTCATTTGTGTGCATTCTTCTGAGACCTATTTACTCATAAGTGATGTTGATCAATACTTAAAATATGATCCTTTTAGTATGCCATTCTATCTCCCGAAACCATTATTTAGTACAAAATGATTACTCTTCCAGAAATTCTGTAGGGTATTCTAGGTTTTATGGTATCCCTTCTGTACGGGCAAGGAAGTCATGTCATCACGTAGGACCCTGGCAACTCACAACAAGCAAGCAAAACCTTTAAGGAACAAAAAGCCTGCACAGTTCTTATAGCCCTTCAAAATTTTAGAAACTGCCCCTAAAATGATTGGGTAAAAGTAGTTCAGTTGCTCAGTCGTGTCCAGCTCTTTGCAACCCCATGGACTACAGCATGCCAGGCTTCCCTGTCCATCACCAATTCCCAGAGCTTGCTCAAACTCTTGTCCATCGAGTCAGTGATGCAATTGAGGAGAAGATAAATCAATTCCATGGGTCCAGCGACCATGTGAGTTTTTTATTAACCACTACAGCCCCAATGCCTCAGTGGGCCTTGCTGGGTCCATAGTAGGCTCTTAATATATATCAAGAATGAATGTATGGACAGTCAGTGAAAGGATGGACTTATTGAATTACCATTAAGCCTTTGTCTTCTTTAATTTCTATTCTCAAAATTGAAGTTTAGTTTTTCCCTTAAAGACGTTTTTAAGGACATAATAAAAATCCAAACATAAGTTCTAAGGGGAAAAAAATATATGAAAGGCAAAGATTTGTCTGAGGTTGAATAACCAACCATAAGACTAGGTAAAAGTCCTTACATACAGAATCTATCAAAAAAAAAAAAAAAAAAAGTGAGAGAGGACTTTTTTTCCCAAAATAACACTAACGACTATTGAGTTAATCTGAACAATAAGAATGACTTAATAAGTTAACTAGATTTAAAACATAAAACTATCTACCTTGATAGGTGATCTAGTTTCCTCAATTGCAGATACTCTCTTTCTGTAGTTCTATAAATACCACCTGATTTCTTAGCATTTAGCATGTGTCTATTCTCTCCCTTGAGGAAAGATACATGTTTTAATATGCCTCTGCATGGCACTTTCCACTTGTGGGGGTGTCGTAGAATGGCAAGTGTGGGAATTTTCCCTGCTCCAAGTGGGCCCAGAAGGTGAGCTGCCACATGTCCTCTGTTTAGCACTGAGGAAAGGTGGGTGGGTAATCCTGGCTCCTACTCTGTTTTCTCTTTCTCTCTGTTCCCCTTCCTTCCCCTTCATACCCTTGGCTTCTCTGTTTTCCCTCTTAAAAGTCACATTAACTGAGTGATATTAAAACCAGTTCTATGTGCCCATTTCTCTGAAACTCATGATTGATACATACCCTTTGGACAAAGCTGATTTGGCACTTTATTATAAAGCTGATCAATTATAGCTTCCCTGGATATTTCCCCACTCAGGCTACATAGTCAATACTCACCATTGTGTCGCACATTACCCAAAGGTAAAAAAATGCTTCATACACTGTGAGCATTTGATAAAGTAACAGGGAAGTCAAATTCGGAAACACTGATTTAAATTCACACTCTAGGGCTTTCCTGGTGGCTCAGGCAGTAAAGAATCCACCTGTAATGTGGGAGACCTGGGTTCGATCCCTGGTTTGGGACGATCCCCTGGAGGAGGGCATGGCAACCCACTGCAATGTTCTTGTCTGGAGAATCCCCGTGGACAAAAGAGTCTGGTGGGCTATAGGCCATGAGGTCACAAAGAGTTAGACATGACTGAGCAACTAAGCACCACAATATTTGAGAAGCAGAATGTCCTGCATGAAAATAATAATTAAAGATTTGGGGCTTCCCCGGTGGCTCAGTTGAAGAATCTGCCTGCCAATACAGGAGACGAGGGTTTGATCTCTTATCTGAGAAGATCCCACATGCCACAGGGCAACTAAGCCCGCGTACCACAACTACAGAGCCTCGTGCTCTGGAACCCAGAAGCTCCAGCTGCTGAGCCCTTGCCCTGCAACTACTGAAGCCTGTGTGCCTGGAGCCTGTGCTCCACAACGAGAGTAGACACCACGATGAGAAACCCTCCCACTGCAATAGAGAGTAGCCCTCACAGCAACAAGGACGAGCACAGCCAAAAATAAATACATAAAATTATTCTTGAAATGATAGTTAAAGGTTTTTATTACTCTCATGACATTTTGAGAGAGAAAACCTGCATCCCTATATAAATATCCCCAGAAAATGATTGTTTTTATACAGTATTATCAAATTTTAGGTAGATCCCAGGTTTAACCCCAATGCTTACAAATAAATCATTACCTAAAACCCCCAAAACAAATTTCATCATATGTTACTATTTTCTCTAACCTTTTCTTTCCAAATGACTAAGTAATATATGTTGATCAAGTTGCCAAATGTGGAAAACACAAAAAAATAGAGAAAAGTAATTGTAAAATCAAAATATCTTCAACTAGAGATAACCACCATCAATATTTGGTATATTATGTTGAATACACATTTGAGCATGTGTACAGACAAGTTTACACACAGACACATAATCACATGTGTGCTTCTTTAAAAAAACTAACCTGATGATAACTTGCTTAATCCATTTGTTTGACCACTGCCTTTTAACTTTACAATATATCATGAACGTACCTCTTTTCATTAGTCTTATGAAAATAGCATTTTAATGACTACAGAGGGTGCCATCATATGGAAGACCCACAATTTCTTCAACTGTTTCCCTAGAATTGAATATTGAAATTGTTTCCAGTGTTTTAACATTGGCCCAAAATCTCAGTGAGCATCTAACCTTCTTATATCTACATCTTAGTATATTGTTCCATCATTTCCTGGGAATATCTTCCTGGAAGTTGAATTTCTGTTTCATTGTTGTAGACATAAGCTCTACATCACATATTACCAAATTACCTTCCAGAAAGGTTGAATCATTCTATCCCACCATGACTGGATCATAGTACCCTTGCTTTCTTTCCATCTCCTTACCCCTTCTTAATCTTTGTCTTTTTAATAAGTGAAAATAGAGATCTGATTTCAACTGGCTTTTTTTTTGTTAATACCTAATGAAATTAAACTCTGTATTACCATTGGCCACTTGTCTTTCTCCTCTTGTGAAATGCCCTAGTCAAAAATCCCTTTGGCAATGTTCCCATTTGTCTTATTAAGTCAGACTAAACTTTTTTTTTTTATTTTTAAGCTGTAAGATTCTTTGACATAAGAAAGCTAAATAATCAGGCATCATAAAAATAACAGTGAAAAATTATGGTATGATGCATCCCCTGGGTATGGTGATTGTATTTGATTTATTCATGCATTCAAATATTTTTATGAGTTTATTTAGGGACAAGAATTATACGGTCCTGAGGTGGAGATGGGGGTAGAATATGGTACTACACACTGCTCAGGGAACTTCAAAGAAAAAGTTAAATATTTACTGACACTGTAAGTATTTTTTTATGACCCACACTCACAGACGATTACCTGCAATAATATTTAGTCTTACATTACGGTTGAAACAAAATGATGACCTCAACTTGACAGCTGAGCTGTATCTATTTTCAGGAAGAGCTCAGGGAGTCAAGCTGGGTCTTCCTCCTTCCATTCCCACTCTGCCCTTTGCTAATCCCAGCCCATCACAGGTCATCTTACATGATTTGCCTCCACGTCACTGACAGGAGGTTGAAAGAGAGTTAAGAGACTTTCACATGTGTTGTCAGACATTTAACCATCCCCTTGCCCGCTTTCAGTGATGAACAAATGCAAGGGGGAAACCTAGGGCGAAAAGATTTCTGGCGCAAGATGTTCAAATCCCAGAGTGCGGCAAGTGACACCAGCAGCCAGTCTGAGCAAGACACTTCAGAATGCACCACTGCCCATTCAGGGACCACCTCTGACAGGCGCGCCCGCTCACGGTCCCGCAGGATTTCCCTCCGGAAGAAGCTTAAACTTCCCATAGGTAAAAGTATGTCTTTATTTTATGGATTCTCTTATTCCCTGCCATGTCCTCAAGTCAGCTCATAATCAGAACAGAGCAATGCATGTGAAAGTAGAGAAAGGGAAAGCTTTCAAGTCACAAACCCTAGGGATATTCATTCATTCATTCATTTCTTTCAGCAGGTATTTCTCAAACCTTTACTGTGAGCTTCTAGGGTGTGCAAACACTGTGCTAAACTTCAGTGATTAAATGATGAGTCACAGTGTCTGACTTTGCTGAACTTACAATCTTTGAGGGGTGGCAACCTCTGAAGCAGATCATTATACAACAAAGTATACTTGCAAGCTATGAGTTTTATGAAGGAAATCTACATGGTGCTGTGAAAGCATGCAATAGCAAGACCCAATCTAAATGGGAAGAGGAGGCAGATATCAGGGAAGGCTTCCTGAAGGAAGGGACATTAATATCTGCAGAGTACTGGGAGAAAGAGGAAGGAGAGCACTCCAAGTGGTAGCAACGCAGTATGCAAGGGTATTAGGAGGGAGGGACATGGAAGAACTGAGACAAGAGTGTCTGCATGAAAATGGTGGAGCCATAGAGACCAGAGTATTCTGGGCCTTGCAAGTCACGTGGCTCTTCATCTTTTAGCCCTACAGAGGCCAGATGGGATGTTGAACATGGGGGGTAACATAAGCCATAAGCAAGTAGATTTTTTTCTAGAAGATCACTGCATGGAAACCATATTGGAAGCAGCATGAGTAGATAAGGGGATCAGATAGAAAACTTCATTATGGTCCAGGTATAAGTAACAATAGCTTAGACCGGGTGGTGACTATGTAGACGGAAAGAAATGGACATATTTGAGAGATACTTAGGAGACAAAATCAACAGGACTTAATGGAAGATGTGAAATTTGACAAGGACTACATGGATTACACTTTTGATCACCTAAGAGGCCCAGGTTCTTTTTGTCCTTATCTTAGTCATGTGATCTTATAGTCCAATAGTGAATGTTTTTTTTTCAAAGCGTGTACATTTTGAAAACAATTTTTGTTCACTTTTGTTTACATTGGGTCATGTAATTTTCATTGCTTTTTGGGCCCATGCCAACATTTTTGTCTAATCCATTTGGGAGAAAATGCTATAATGGTCTACTTTTTAAAAAATATTATTAACTAGGAAACTGGCTGAAACGCTCGTCCCTCTCGGGCCTGGCAGACGGCGTGGAAGACCTCCTGGACATCAGTTCTGTGGACCGCCTGTCTTTCATCAGGCAAAGCTCCAAGGTAAACAGGATGTTACTTACGTAAGGGAATGTTGTAGTCACTAACAGAAAAATGTCAGGGCTGAGAAGTGCTAAACACCTGGAGGGGCTGAAGAAATTCTCTTCACATTTAGTAAGTTTGGAGAACTTAAATGAACTATGGAAACTAAGATGTCTTAGTATTAGGCAATCACAGAAAGGAAAACAGTGACAAAAACTTTAAATAAAATTGTAATGCAGCTTTAAAGAGGTATATAGCTATTTGTGCTCGTGCTCAGTTGTGTCTGACTCTTTGTGACCCCGTGGGCTGTAGCCCACCAAACTCCTCCATCTGTGAAATTTTCCAGGCAAGTATACTGGAGTGGGTCACCATTTCCTCTTCCAGGGGATTTGCTGGCCCAGGGTTCGAACTTGCGTCTCCTGCATTGGCGGGCAGATTCTTTACCACTGAGTCACCTGGGAAGCCCCATATAGATATTAATTCCCAGCTGCTTTTAACACACATGTGAAATCCTCACATCCTGAGATCCTGTTGAAGGACACATAACTACAGTGTGCATAGATTTCTTTTATACACACATAGAGTTTATCTTTGTTCCCTCCTTTTCCTACCCTCTGAACCATTCTCCCCATTGACAAGAACAAAAAAGCTCAGGGTGATTTTTCCCAATATGGCCTTCGTCTGTTAAGCATCGTAGTAGCCTGCAGTTTGGAAAAGGTCATAATTCTTACTGAAAGCCATTTTGATTGATTCTTGATTCCAATCTTGATTCCAGCTTGTGCTTCTTCCAGCCCAGCGTTTCTCATGATGTACTCTACATATAAGTTAAATAAGCAGGGTGACAATATACAGCCTTGACGTACTCCTTTTCCTATTTGGAACCAGTCTGTTGTTCCATGTCCAGTTCTAACTGTTGCTTCCTGACCTGCATACAGGTTTCTCAAGAGACAGGTCAGGTGGTCTGGTATTCCCATCTCTTTCAGAATTTTCTACAGTTTGTTGTGATCCACACAGTCAAAGGCTTTGGCATAGTCAATAAAGCAGAAATAGATGTTTTTCTGAAACTCTCTTGCTATTTCGATGATCCAGCAGATATTGGCAATTTGATCTCTGGTTCCTCTGCCTTTTCTAAAACCAGCTTGAACATCTGGAAGTTCACGGTTCACACATTGCTGAAGCCTGGCTTGGAGAATTTTGAGCATTACTTTACTAGCGTGTGAGATGAGTGCAATTTTGCTTTTGTTTGACCTTTCTTTGGCATTGGCTTTCTTTGGGATTGGAATGAAAACTGACCTTTTCCAGTCCTGTGGCCACTGCTGAGTTTTCCAAATTTGCTGACATATTGAGTGCAGCACTTTCACACCACCATCTTTTAGGATTTGAAATAGCTCAACTGCAATTCCATCACCTCCACTAGCTTTGTTCATAGTGATGCTTCCTAAGGCCCCCTTGACTTCACATTCCTGGATGTCTGGCTCTAGGTGAGTGTGAGTGATCACACCATTGTGATTATCTGGGTTGTGAAGAGCTTTTTTTGTACAGTTCTTTTGTGTATTCTTACCACCTCTTCTTAATGTCTTCTGCTTCTGTTAGGTCCATACCATTTCTGTCCTTTATCGAGCCCATCTTTGCATGAAATGTTCCCTTGGTATCTCTAATTTTCTTGAAGAGATCTCTAGTCTTTCCCATTCTGTTGTTTTCCTCTATTTCTTTGCATTGATCACTGAAGAAGGCTTTCTTATCTCTCCTGGCTATTCTTTGGAACTCTGCATTCAAATGGGTATATCTTTCCTTTTCTCCTTTGCTTTTTGTTTCTCTTATTTTCTTAGCTATTTGTAAGACCTCCTCAGACAGCCATTTTGCTTTTTTGCATTTCTTTTTCTTTGGGATGATCTTGATCCCTGTCTCCTGTACAAAGTCACAAACCTCTGTCCATAGTTCATCAGGCACTCTGTCTATCAGATCTAGTCCCTTGAGTCTACTTCTCACTTCCACTGTATAGCCATAAGGGATTTGATTTAGATCGTACTTGAATAGTCTAGTCGTTTGCTCCACTTTCTTCAACTTAAGTCTGAATTTGGCAATAAGGAGTTCATGATTTGAGCCACAGTCAGCTCCGGGTCTTTTTTTAGCTGACTGTATAGAGTTTCTCCATCTTTGGCTACAAAGAATATAATCAATCTGATTTTGGTGTTGACCATCTGGTGATGTCCATGTGTAGAGTCTTCTCTTATGTTGTTGGAAGAGGGTGTTGCCATGACCAGTGCATTCTCTTGGCAGAACTCTATTAGCCTTTGCCCTGCTTCATTCTGTACTCCAAGGCCAAATTTGCCTGTTACTCCAGGTGTTTCTTGACTTCCTAGTTTTGCATTCCAGTCCCCTATAATGAAAAGGACATCTTTTGGGGTGTTAGTTCTAGAAGGTCTTGTAGGTCTTCATAGGACCATTCAACTTCAGCTTCTTCAGCGTTACTTGTCAGGGCATAGACTTGGATTACTGTGATATTGAATGGTTTGCTTTGGAAACAGAGATCATTCTGTCGTTTTTGAGATTGCATCCAAGCACTGCATTTCGGACTCTCTTGTTGACTATGGTAACTACTCCATTTCTTCTAAGGTAAAGGTTAGTATAAACACAAGAATTTCTTTTGTTAAGTTATCTGACTTCTTGTTTTTTTTCTTAGGTCAAATTCACCAGTGCTGTGAAGCTTTCTGAAGGTGGGCCAGGGAGTGGAATGGAAAATGGAAGAGATGAAGAGGAAAATTTCTTCAAGCGTCTTGGTAAATGTCTCTTGGCCTAAGAATTGCATGCAACTTTCATTACATAAAATAAATATTTATTAGATTAAATGATCTACTTTATATTTTCCTTGATTTCTGAATAATTTTTTCCTCATATGTATGTTGCTCGCATTACTCTTCACTAGGTCATGCCTGACTCTTTGGGACCCCATGGACTGCAGCCTGCCAGGCTTCTCTGTCCATAGGATTTTCCAGGCAGAATACTTAGAGTGGGTTGCCATGTCCTACTCCAGGGGAGCTTCCCAACCCAGGGATCAAACCTGCATCTCCTGATCTCCTGCATTGACAGGCGGATTCTTTACCACTGTGCCACGTGGCAAGCCCTATCCTTTATATAAAGATGTATATTCATGCATCTGTATCTGTTAACCATTTGGTTTAACGCATATTAGTGGATGTTCTACTGTGTTCCTCATTCCCTAGTGGGCCCTGGATTTACAAAGAATAAGGCACAGGCTTTTCTTCTGCTGTTCTGTCCTTTATCAAAAATCTGAGAGCTTTAAAGAACCTTCAGATATCCTTTTATCCACCCACCTATCTACTTAGGAATTCTGCACAGTAAATCCCTGACAGGTGGCCAGCCACCCTCTGAGCACTTCCACCGAGGGGGAGCTTATGACTGTACAAAGCAATCTGTTCCAGAACTAGACAGTTTTCATTGTTAGAAAGACTTTCCTTATATTCTGAAAATATACTTGTCCATAAATTTGACTCACTGTACTAGTTTTGGTATCTCTAGCCACCCCCCCACCCCACCACACACAACTCATACACTCATTCATACACATATTGCTAGTTTCACCTATTATCTATTTCATGTTCTCTCTTTTGATCTCACTTCTGCTGGTTAAATATTGTTGATTCCTTTTGTTTTCGTTACATAGAAGTGTCTCTAGATCTATCACCATCCCAATTCTGTTTCACTATGTATCATAATTAGATGATATGCTTTACAAAATGGGGTACTTCAGATGGAATGTAATACACTATATTTGACTTTAATCAGTGTAATAGATGGAGAAGGCAATGGCACCCCACTCCAGTACTCTTGCCTGGAAAATCTCATGGATGGAGGAGTCTGGTAGGCTGCAGTCCATGGGGTTGCTAAGAGTCGGACACGACTGAGTGACTTCACTTTCACTTTTCACTTTCATGCATTGGAGAAGGAAATGGCAACCCACTCCAGTGTTCTTGCCTGGAGAATCCCAGGGACGGGGGAGCCTGGTGGCTACTGTCTATGGGGTCGCACAGAGTCAGACACGACTGAAGCGACTTAGCAGCAGCAGCAACAGTGTAATAGTGTAACTGTTAAGCCCCAGGGGTATAACTAGCAGATGAACACAATTTAAGACTGCATTGCCTGTTTTCACATCACAGAGTTGGTTTGTGTTGAATTTGGGATTAGCCTTTGCCAGTTGTCCTTTACATGAATGAATATCATGTATTATTTTGATGTAGTAGTATTAATTCTTCATCTCAGAACAAATAATATGTATTGTTTCCTTAACATGAAGGATAGTTAAGTCACTTACCCAGGAAGGAAATTAAGAGATAGGACCCAAAACAAGTTAAATTCTGAATCTTCTGTACATTGTGCTATAAAAACCCATCAGCAGGGACCTCCCTGGACAGCTCCTAGAATACATATAGTTGACTTATTGATTGACAACTTGTGGCTACCATTTTCAGCCAATGATACCTTTAATATACTAGTGATCAGCAAGAACGTTCCCACATTATTGCAAAAACATCACCAGACTTTACCAAACAATTATCCCACTGATACCTTTATAACTCTGTCAAAAGGAGGCAAGTAATTTAGTTTAACATGATATTTTCTTCACAAAACCAAGTGGTTCCTATGTGGTTTTGTCTTTTTAGTGATCCTCTCTATCTGATTCTCTCTTACAGAATTTGGCTAGGCATACATACATCAGAGGGGCTTCCCAGGTGGTGCTAGTGGTAAAGAACCTGCCTGCCAATGCAGGAGATGTAAGAGATGTGGGTTCAATCCCTGGGTTGGGAAGATTCCCTGGAGGAGGAAATGGCAACCCATTCCAGTATTCTTGCCTGGAAAATCCCATGGACAGAAGAGCTGGGCAGGCTACAGTCCATAGGGTCATAAAAGGTCAGGTCTGTGGTTTCAAGAATCTTCCTATTAATTGGGAACTTTGTCATTTTCAGTCCTCTTGCACTCTTTCCACTCATATTTCAGAGAAGATGCATCTAATGTTCAAAGTCGTTAGTATTATATACAGATTTTTGTGGTGGTTGTTTGAGAAGGAAGTGTGGAACTAAAGTACATTCTCTAAATGTGTGCTGTGTTAGCTGAATGTCATTTGACTGGTACTGTGGTTGCATCTTCAGGTCCTTTCTGCGCACTGGCCTATAATTTGATGAAAGTGAGACATAACCTCAGGGATTCGGGTCTCTCACATTTGTTGCCTTCTTAATGAAGCTTTTCTGTACTTTCCCATTTGTAAATTTTTTTAGCAGAAAAGAAGAAAGCACGATTGATTTGTTTATCCTCCTTTTGAATTGTTTATCTCCCTTTCTTCTTCAAGTAATAGGTCAATATTTTTATTCTTGCTCTTATTCCAAACATGTTATCATTAGTCTTGCTCGTGCACCTTAGTTTCCTCTGGGTTTTGTGTTTTTCTCACCACTGTTCTTACAGACTTCAGCCATTGTTTCAGGTATTCTTTATATTTCGTTTACAAATAGAAAAGACCTGATACAAAATATTCACACATCCTGAGTCTGGGATGAGTTTGCGTCAATAGTACCCACAATACAGTCTCTACCTGTGTGTCTAGAAGACAAAATGATAAAAATCTGGAACTGATTCTGGGATATTTAATGTGTTTTTGACTGAGAAAAGAATATGGTTTGTACCTCATCATTCTTTATCCATAATCTCTGGCTTGTTAAACATTTTTAAAATATTCTATGAGATAATTCTTTTGGAATGTTTTGCAAGAGATAGATATCCCCAGCTATTCTAAAAAATCAAAACAACATCTGCTCATCTGAGTACGTTGTATTTTGCAACAACTGACATCCTTGACCTTGTAAACATCTTAACTTTGAACCTGCTTTTGCTTTTTATTTCTTTCTTTTCCTTTTTCTAATACTTTGCAATCTGTTAATATATGATTACTGTGCATCCACTATAGATGCATTGTCCATTTCTTTCTCATTTAAATTACTTTAATTACCTATTTCCTCTGTTTCTTTAAAGTTGTTGAAGAAAGCAAATACCAAACATTCTTACTCTTAGTTTCAATGTAGTACCCTAACTTCCCTGGGTTAAGATAAAATAAATACATGGTTGAATTTTTTTAATCTAAGATTTTATTCAACAAATGAAAAATACATCTACTGAACATTTACAGAACTGAA
This sequence comes from Capra hircus, assembly GCF_001704415.2. Taxonomy (NCBI): domain Eukaryota; kingdom Metazoa; phylum Chordata; class Mammalia; order Artiodactyla; family Bovidae; genus Capra; species Capra hircus. Next base: position 38,198,387 of record NC_030809.1, on the reverse strand, counting down.
ATTACACTCAGAGACCAGCCATCTTTTTCTTCTATATTTTCCTATTTGCTAAGAATATTTCATTTTAGAAATCATATTTGAAGGAAGATATTTCATTAACTAAAATAATGGTTTTTCCCCCCAACTGACCAGGAAAATTGACTGACTTCTTTGTGCTCAGCTCTGTCATGAATTGTATGGCAAATGCTTCTTAAAGAAATACTAGATTTTGAAATGTCTTTTGAGATGTAGCAACTTTTTGGAAATGCATCCTATGTAAATTATACATCAGTAAATTTAATGTAAAAAATAGTCAATAAGTGTAACTAGAATGTATTGAGACTAAAAGATTAATCACGATGGAGCAAACCAAGAGGCATCCTTACATTCTAGTAAATATATATAAAAGATTAATAAGGAAGAGGTACATTTTATAAGCAAATTACTTTTAATGTTTCTTTCAGTATCAATATGAAAGGTCAACAGGGTACAGCTAGACAGTCTGTAACATGTACAGTGTTGATTAATTTCTTACAGTATATTTTCTTGAAATAATCACAACCTTCAGCAGGATGTAAAAGTCTTCAACATAAACATTTGGGTATTCTAAAGACATAGTATGGCCTGGTGGTAAGATTATTACTAGTTTGGATTTGAATTCTCACCTTATGACTTTCTGTTGCATGAACTTAGAGCTAGTTCACCTGTCCTTTCCTCTTTATCTCTCTGCTTCTATTCTTTCTCATTCTCTCTCTCTTTAAAATCATTTTAAAGATTTATCTTTTATAGCTGTTACAAAAAAATAGAATAAATTATAAAATATCTCTCATACAGTACTTGACACATACTAAGTGCTCAAAGAGTTAGTAAATATATTGTTATCTATTAACACTATATGGGCTTCCCAACTGGCACTAGTGGTAAAGAACCTACTTGCCAGTGCAAGAGATATAAGAGATACAGGTTCGATTCCTGGGTCAGGAAGATTCCCTGGAGGAGGGCATGACAACCCACTCAAGTATTCTTGCCTGGAGAATCCCATGGACAGAGGAGTCTGGTGGGCTATAGTCCACATGATCAGAAAAACTGCTGCTGCTGCTAAGTCACTTCAGTCGTGTCCAACTCTGTGCGACCCCACAGATGGTAGCCCACTAGGTTCCTCTGTCTCTGGGATTCTCCAGGCAAGAATACTGGAGTGGGTTGCCATTTTCTTCTCCAATGCATGAAAGTGAAAAGCGAAAGTGAAGTCGCTCAGTCGAGCTCGACTCTTGGGATTTTCCAGGCAAGAGTACTGGAGTAGGGTGCCATTGCCTTCTAGACATGACTGAAGCAACTTGGCACACAAGCACATTAATGCTATATAGATACAATGGAAATTTTCCATTGTAAATAGCTTTTACTTACAGCATGATCCTCACATCCTGGACTTGTGGGGTTTTTACCAAATGTGCATCATCTGTGAATGATTCTTCACAGAATAGATTCTTACCAACAATGATTCTTTTGATCACTTCTGTTTTCATTATTTTATTTTTACTTCTTAACTGTGTTGTTTCTGAAGTTCTATCAAAATGACACTTTCTTGGGAATTTCCTGAAGGTTCAGTGGTTAGGACTCTTCAGGGGGCAAAATGAAGATCCTGTATGCCACCTGGCATGGCCGAAGGGGAAAAAAAAAAAAAAAGGAAAGGGAGACTTTCTTTAGTAATATTGAATACATATTTTTAGAAGTAATTATCTTGTCAAAAAATATTGAAGAAATGGTAGTATATTTATTCTTAATGCTTCCTTTAATAAAATGATGAAAACTTTAAAATAAATTAAATAAGTTAAATAAGAATAAATTTTTTGACCATCCAGTCTATCTTATACATTAGTTCTATCTCAAATTTGAGACTTATCACTTAATGTATCTTATATCTTAATTATGATAAGAAATAATGGAACAACTTGATTCACTAAAAAGAAAAATCTTATTATTGGGGAATTTATCTTAAATTCAAAGTTTAAATTTAGGCACAATTAGAGTGTAAATATTGAATTAATGAGATATCCTGTGACATGTGCATCTATTAAAGGACTGTATAAAAATGATTAATAAAGTGATATATAGATAGGAAAAATAACAGGAAGTTACCTGTTCTAATAGTTTTGCTTATGTTCAATGAGTAAATAGAATAGTATTTTGAAAGACAGCTGTCTGAAGACAATGTTCTCCAGGAAATGTTTGTTCATTATCTGTAGCTTCTAGCTATGCCTTCTTAGGACTATTTGAAATTCTGTCTTCTGAAATTTTTTCCACCTTCAGATTCTTTTTGTGCTACTTCCTTTTGCATTTGATACAAAATATACTTACACTAACTAGAAAAAAACACAGAAGATGCTGACTATGGAATTTTAATTCTAGAATATTTATACTTGACAAGGAAACACACCCATAAGGAATGAAATATAGGAAATGTTGATAATGATATTTTCATTATATTCTGAGCCATTTTTGTACTTATGAAAAATTTCGAACATAGACAAAGAATAAAAAGGGTGGTCCAGTGGATTCCAAATATCTATCACCCACTTGTAATAATGACAATTTTTTTTGTAATTTGCTTCATCATATCTTTTAATATATTTTAGAACAAATTCCACACATCATATAATTTCACACCTATGTAATTTAGCATGATACTGAGATATTTTGAAAGCTGTTGACCAGGAAATGGTAATTATTTTTATACCATGCCGTAATTTTTTAGCTTGTGGTAGTAAATCCAAGGGAATCTGTTCTCCAAGCTTGAACTGCTTTCAGTTCTTTGCTTTCAAAGAATGAAAAGCAGGTGCTCACCTTTTCCCACTAGTACACGTGGTGGCTGACAGCCCTATATGGGGCACACTATCATGGTAACCCAAGCTCATAGCTATAAATACCACCCTTTTATTTACGAAGAATGCAAGTAATTGAAAGGACAAGTCTAACTCTAGATTTGATTTTTAAGTGCAAATTTGTGAACATTAGTGTTTATTAACAGGAACAAATTATTCACCATATATCCTGCAACTCCCAGTTACAACACATTTGCATGTAGGACACTTTAGTTGAGAGCAACAGCTATGCTGAGGCAGCAAGTGGGAAAGTGGGGTAGTGCTTTGGCGAGATTAAGGTACTTTTTATAGAAGAGGTGAGAAAACCATTTCCTATAATGGCACCTGTGACTTACTGAGGACCTGGGTTGGCAACACTGCAAATGAATGGTGTCAGCATACATTAATCCAAGCACGAAATCAGCCTCCTGGGGGTATGTTCTGAAGTGTTAAAAGTCCTTTTCAAAATCATGGGAAGCAATTTGGGCTTGGTTTTTAAAAGTATACTCAATATTATATTAGATTATATATTTTATATATAATATATAAATTATATAAGAGAAACTAAATATTATATATATGTGGGTATATATACACACACATATATACTAGAAATTATAAAAAAGCTATGAGATATTTAGGTTTTTAAAAAAAAAGAATTGTTCAGTTGCTCAGTCATGTCCGACTCTTTGTGACTCTATGGACTGCAGCAGGCCAGGCTTCCCTGTCCTTCGCCATCTCCCACAGTTTGCTCAGATTCATATCCATTGAGTCAGTGATGCCATCCAACCATCTCATCCTCTGTCATTCCCTTCTCCTCCTTCCTTCAATCTTTCCCAGCTTTAGAGTCGTTTCCAATGAGTCGGCTCTTTGCATCAGGTGGCCAAAGTATTGGAGCTTCAGCATCTGTCCTTCCAGTGAATGTTCAGGATTGATTTCCTTTAGGGAAAAGTACCTGGGGTTAAAAAAGATGAAAAACAGTGATCCTTAGACTTCCTGTATTAAAGTCATGTGACATATTTGTTAATATTCATAGCCCCCAGACCTATGGAATCAAAACCTCTAGCAATAGAACCTGATATTATGCATTTTAAGGAACTCCAAACAGATTCTCATTCTTATGGAATGAGAATTTTTCCAACTTAACTGGAAAAATAAGAAAAGATCTATCAGTGGTTCCCAAACTTCTGATTACTGTGTGGTATCAAGCTGGCAGCGTCCTTATCATCTGTGAGACTTTACAAAGCTCACATTCTCATACTTCTTCCAGAGACACTGGTTCTGAAGTTCTGAATAAGATTCAAAACTTCCCAGATAATTCTGATGCACAGCCAGGTTTGGAAATCTTGGAATTAAATGAGCACCTCTCAAATCCTTTACAACTGTCATTGTCAATGATTCTTTGCATTGGCACCAAGATACCAGGATATTGTCTTTGATATAAATTTTTTGTAACAGATCTGAAATTGCACAGTGATTTTGCATCTTCCATAAAAGCAGAATTTAGCTGTTGATTACAGGAAGAATTATTTTAAATAATCCCCATAGCAGTGTTACAGAAGAGACCTGGTATCAAAATGATCAGACCCTATAATCCCTGGTGGTGCAGATGGTAAAGAATCTGCCTGCAGTGCCAGAGAGCTGGGTTCAACTGGGTCAGAAAGATCCCCTGGAGAAGGGAACGACTACCCACTCCAGTTCTCTTGCCTGGAAAATCCCATGGATGGAGGAGCCTGGTCATGAGGTTGCTAAGAGTCGGACACGGCTGAGAGACTTCACTTTCACTTTTCACTTTCATTCATTGGAGAAGGAAATGGCAACCTACTCCAGTATTCTTGCCCGGAGAATCCCAGGGACAGGGGAGCCTGGTAGGCTGCTGTCTATGGGGTCCCACAGAGTCGGACACGACTGAAGCAACTTACCAGTAGCAGCAGCAGTAGGAGCCTGGCGGGCCTACAGTCCATGGGGTCACCAGAGTCGGACATGGCTGAGCGACTAACGCTTTGACTATTATATTTATCTTTAAATTTTAATCATTAAAATTTATTCTATTTTCACATAGTTGATTTACAATGTTGTGTTAATTTCTGCCATATAGCAAAGTGATTCAGTTATACATATATTTATACATTATCTTTCAGATTCTTTTCCATTATGGTTTATCACAGGATACTGAATATAGTTCTCTGTGCTATCCAGTAAGACCTTGGTGTTTATCCATTCTATATATAATAGTTTACATCTGCTAATCCCAAACTCCCAATCCACCCCTCCCTCACCCTCTCCCCCCGTCTGTTCTCTAAGGATTGGACCCTATATTTAAATAGTTGTGTAACACCCCATATTTACATACACAATGTGTCACCAGATTCTTAAAAATCAAGGCATGTCCAAATCAAGCATTAGATAGAGAGGAGAGAGGTGTAGTTCAGGAAAATGTTCTCAGGCCAACACTGCAGAAAATATATTGTTGAAACTTCAAAGCTTTTTTAAAATTTACAACCATTACACTCTCTCTCCTTCTTTCTTCCAACATGGGAAAACCCCCACAGGTTGCCACAGTTTTGATGACCATCTGCCTTCCAACCAAGATGGCGGAAAAAGCAAAAACGTGGTGAATCTTGGAGCAATCCGACAAGGCATGAAGCGCTTTCAGTTTCTGTTAAACTGCTGTGAGCCAGGGACAATTCCTGATGCATCGATCTTGGCAGCTGCCTTGGATCTTGTAAGTTGTTGCAAGAATTTTCTCATCCTATACTCCGTTCCAGTTAATTCTGCTAATGGCAGAAAGGATTAATCCCCATTCCTAACCCTAACTATGGATTTATGTTTTGGCCTTATTTTTTCTCCTCAGCATTAGTGGGAAAAGGAGGGAAAAGGTGGTGAGGTAAAAGAAGAAAAGAAATGAGGAAAATTCTTAGTAAATAAATTCTATATAGCATCATAATTTAAAGTTTATGAATCTTTTAAATATAATACATATATTAAAATATATAAAATATAGTCTGTATAGCATCATGATTAACAGTATATGAGTCACATTCCAGAACAGTATGAGACTTTCTGGCTTAAAATCTCTCTGACATCTGTTAGCCAAACACTGTAAAATGCGATTAAATGTAATAAGAGTAATAATAATATTATGTCTACCTCCTAGGGCTAGTGTGAGGATTAAATGAGATACTGGATATAAAGTCTTCATTGCAATGCCTGAAATATGGCAAGTTCTCGATGAAGTAGACCATTATTATTGTTAATTTTTATTAGTCATGTCTGTCACGTATTAATCCTTTAAACTCTGTCTTGGTCTAATTCCGTTAGTTGAGGGAGAATATGAAGCAAGGATCAATTGAAATTAATAGTACAGAAGCACCTTGAACATTGTGTGGCATTATTCACATGTGAGAGATTCAGGAGTATAATGTGAATCTTGTTTAAGAAGTATTTTTGTCAGGTAAACGAAGCCCAGACATGAATTTAGAACTGTCTCTCAATTTCCTTTATTTACCTGCTGGTTTAATAAATTCTTCAAATATTGTACAAATACTGGGTACAAAATACCAAGTAAATATCAAGAAATAAAAGTCTTTTATATTAACATTTTAAAAAGAATTAAAGTAGACATTTTTACAACAGAAACCCTTTAGCCCATCTTGTAACTCGTGATCATATAAATGCTGGCACTCATAGTTTTGCCTTGGAAAATCATCTAAAGCTTATAATTCATGACATTTTTCTGTGACATTAATAGTTTTTACTGTCATGATATTTAGTGACCAGCAAGGTATGTAGCTTCACGTAAGCCTGAAATGCAAATACCACTATAATCATCCAAAGGTTATTTATATAAAATGTTTCAGTCAGTTTCTCACTCTTGGATATTGGCCTTTGCAAATATTTTTCTTAATTCCAAAGTAGTTAATGTGTATTGATATATGCTATGGTGACTGTAAAATGTAGAGAGTCACAGGTCTCCAGGAGAGCTGAGGCGGGTGGCAATCAAACAAAGAATGGGATGCCTGTCTAAAGCAAGAGAGCTAGCAAGGCAGAGAGCCAGTTTCTTGTTATCTAAGGGGGAGAGTGGTAACTTGCCTGTCACTCTTTTGAGTCATGCATGGTTCTTCTTAATCACATCTTAATCTATTCTGAAAGGAGCACATTAAAATAAATTAATGTAACAAACTGATAAAGAAAGGACAATTGAACATTTAGAAAATGAGTAAGAACATGGTTAGTTCACAAAAAAATACTAAAGCCAGTAAAGTGTGCCACATTTTATTTGCACTTCAGAAATACTCATTAAAATATCCATAAATTCCTATATTAAAACTGTCAGATTTGTAATGATTAGAAAGTGCTCACGGAGTATAAAATGTCATGGTGTTGGTAGCAGTGGAAGCAGCCGGATTTGATTAGGGAACAGAAGAAAGTATTGGAATAACAGAGTGACAGTGAGAATGCAGTAAGGGTGAGCAGAGCTCTCAGCCTCTCCGGAGTTGGTAGTAATTTTCGACTCAATCTCGTCATCGAGGAAGAGAAACATATATTTGATATGTCAAATATCAAATGGAAAGAATGGTGAAATTTGAAAGCCTGGAAGTCAATGTGGCTTACAAGATACTCATCATATAATAATTGATTAATTAACTCAGCCAATATCTCCTGAAGGTTTCCTATGTGCCAGGCATAGAGCAGTAAAGGGTAACACAGCAGAACTCAACTGGAAAGCATTACTTGTTTTGCAGCTTTCCTTATGAAGATAATGTTTGTATGGTAATCTCTTTTCTAGACTTAGAGCGTACAGCATTCTTAGGTTGACAGACTAATGATTAACACTTACTGTGTGCCTACTGTATTTCCAAATAAAAACCAAATGAAGCTCAGAAAGACCAACTGGCCAGGGCAAATGATAGAGCTGGATTAGAGCAGACCCTCTATTTTATACAACACCATGTTGACTCTCTCATAAAAAGATTATGTGAGATCACCATATGAACTTTAAAATATGAAAAATAAGAAATTCTATATTTTAAACCTGATAGTTTAAATGTGGTTTTAGAAACTGATGATGACAGAAGCTATTTGAACAATTTATTAAATACACAATAGCAATGGTACATTAGAACTTTATGGGTAATCTGTGCTGTAGAGTTCCAAATGTACTATTGTGTCCATCTTTGTCTCAATTCTGAAGTCACAGATACTTTGGAAAATTTTTAGGCAAAGGAACCATTAAATTTTATTAACATTTACTGATGGTATAAAACAGAAGGAATAAATACTTCTTAGGGAAAAGGCTTTTAAGATTTATAAGATATGTGGGCATAGGAAAAACAGGAGGCTTGTGACAAACAGATTGATATATTTGAAGATTTAATAAATAACCCCAGTCAAGCAAATTAACACTGGCTTCTGAATGGAGATTATGTTAGTAAGAATATTGATGAGTACTTTGATAGTCATCAAAACTTGATGCTGGAATTTTATTCCTTCTCATCAGATGCTTCCATACCTATATAATCTCTAACTGCTATAATGCTTAGAGTTTCCAAGGAGATTCAATCAGTGGCAGAATTCCACATAACTTTACACCTTCCAAGTAAGATTGTGGCCAGTTAGTTACCAAATCACTAGATTCTCCTTTCTTCCTTTCCTGTTGGACCAATTCTGGTCTGCTTGCTTCTGGTCTTCTCGATCTTATTAATCTCATGGTAAGAAGTAAAGGAGATTTGATGTTTATGAGCAATATCTTCAAGCCTCAAAGTAAAGAAGCATTTTCTGATCACTATAGATATCCAGTGGGGCTTCCCTGGTGGCTCAGAGGTTAAAGCATCTGCCTGGAATGCGGGAGACCCGGGATCGATCCCTGGGTTGGGAAGATCCCCTGGAGAAGGAAATGGCACCCACTCCAGTACTCTTGTCTGGAGAATCCCATGGAGGGAGGAGCCTGGTAGGCTACAGTCCATGGGGTCACAAAGAGTCGGACACAACTGAGTGACTTCACTTCACTTCACTTCATAGATATCCAGTAGATACTTTGAGAAGTAATGAGTTCTTTGTCATTACACTGGACTCAATGGAGGAAGTTTACAGGGGGACTTAAGATAGGTGGTTAGTGTGAGTTTCTTTACTATCTGAGAGTCTTTGATTCTAGGTCAAGGTCAAGGAGTATCCAGAGGTCAGTATCAGTCAAGATTAAAAGGAAACAAAGAAATTTTAGGCAGACCTGGTTGGTTGACAAAAAATACCAAAAACAGATGAGATAGATAATGATGGTGGTGATGGTGAAAAGAGGGGATAGGTGGTGGTGGTGGTGATGGTGGAAAGAGGGGTTAGGTGGTGGTGGTGGTGATGATAAAAAGAGGGGATAGGTGGTGGTGGTGGTGATGGTGGAAAGAGGGGATAGGTGGTAGTGGTGGTGATGGTGGCCATTGCAGTGGTGGTGGCGCTGATGGCAGTCATCATGATGGTAGTGATGATAGTAGTCATGGTGGTAGTGGTGGCAGAGATGAGGGTAGAAGATGACAAAGTAACATTTTCATTATTTATCACAGTTTATAAAGCACCTTCATATTCATTATTTTATTTGTTGATATAAGAGGAAAGGATTAAGCCAGGAAATGGTCTCCAAATGAGGGCACCCTTAACTTCAATTTCTCAGATACAGAAGAGTGAAGGGACCAAAATCACTGGTGAATGCTGGCAAGAGTACTGAGAGGAAGGAAAGTGTGGCTGCGTGTCCAATATGTTTGAAGCAAAGTGTCATTCTCTTTTTACCATCATTTAAGCAAGTGTGGCAATGGCAGTTGTTCATACCTGTTGATTTGGGGTTAAGAGCCCCTCAAGATTAATGTTCACAAATGTCTTTTATTAGATGTGTTGTTATATTTTGTATCCTCTGTGTTTGGTTACACTTAGTACCTGACTTCATCTGCTTCCTGACTTTCAGAAATGCTTCACTTTTAAATGTTTTACATGTTTTCCAATGCATTTGTGGTTTTAGTGTATAAATATATAGATATAGAAATATGTAGATGTAGGCATCTGTCTAGTCAAACCTATGGTTTTTCCAGTAGTCATGTATGGATGTGACAATTGGACTATAAAGAAAGCTGAGCACCGAAGACTTGATGCTTTTGAACTGTGGTGTATAAGAAGACACTTGAGAGTCCCTTGGACTGCAAGGGGATCCAACCAGTCCATCCTAAAGGAAATCAGTCCTGAACATTCATTGGAAGGACTGATGCTGAAGCTGAAACTCCAATACTTCGGCCACCTGATCCGAAAACTGACTCATTTGAAAAGACCCTGACTCTGGGAAAGTTTGAAGGTGGGAGGAGAAGGGGACGACAGAGGATGAGATGGTTGGATGGTATCACCGACTCAAATGGACATGAGTTTGAATAAACTCCAGGAGTTGGTGATGGACAGGGAAGCCTGGTGTGCTGCAGTCCGTGGGGTCTCAAAAAGTCAGACATGACTAAGTGACTGAACTGAACTGAGATGTAGATATAAATGACATAGATGGATAGATTGATGATAGATACCGATGTCAGATACATATGCAGATGCATACGTACATACAGATGGGTATAGATAGGTAGATAGATAGACATAGATATAAATACAGATATAGGTATAGATTCTACCATTTCATCCTATATGATTTAGGAGAGGAAGGGAAAATGAATACATTCAGTTCATCATCATTTTACAGTCCAACACTCCCATCTCCTTTTTGTTGTTTGCTTTTGTTGGATGTTGCACTCATTTTTAACTACAACTTAAATGCAATGTTTACCTTATGCTGTAGCTTTTATTTCAGAACAGTTTTCATTGTCTCTTTACCTGCATCATAGAATTTCAATGTGATTTTTTCTAGTATACAATTTTCTTCAGAGTTAAAAAGCATTATTAAATGAGAGAAATACTAGAAATGTCAGTGTTCAAAATCTTGCCCATCTGAAGGTTTTGTTTTAAACAGTCCTCTTGTGATTATTGTTGTGACTATGAAGGGATAATTGGTTCAGTTTTCATTTCGGCACAGCTCCTCCTCACACTTTCTCATCAGTATAAATTTAACGAATGCAACTATAAGACATTTTTTAGAAGACATGTTTTAGAAAGGATTTGTTTCATCTTTAGGTTGATATAATCTACAAGCACAAAAAATAGAAAAATTATGCAGTTTGAGTAAAAGGCACTTTTGTCTGTTTTCTATATATTTCAGGTGAAATTATCTTTCATTTTTTATCCAGACAAATCCATAACATGTACAGACATAGTGATGTCTCATCCACTGGTAATTTACTAGCATGAATAACACAAAATAATGTCAATTTGCTTTAGTAACAATTCCATGAATATAAGAGAGTCCATTGGATCATAGTTTTCTCCCTAGTCTGTGGAAAAAGAAAACCTAATTCATGTTAAATTATAATAGGTTCATAAATAGATAGCTTTAGGAGGAATGATTATATAATTTGTATTCTAAGTGGGACACTTTTGAGAGTGAAATGGGGTGTTATCAATAATCATACCAATTAGACATAAACTAGAACTCTCCTGGGGAAAATGAAACATTCAGTTCAGTTCAGTTGCTCACTAGTGTCCGACTCTTTGCGACCCCATGAATCGTAGCACGCCAGGCCTCCCTGTCCATTACCAGCTCCCGGAGTTCACTCAGACTCACGTCCATCGAGTCAGTGATGCCATCCAGCCATCTCATCCTCTGTCGTCCCCTTCTCCTCTTGCCCCCAATCCCTCTCAGCATCAGTCTTTTCCAATGAGTCAACACTTCGCATGAGGTGGCCAGAGTACTGGAGTTTCAGCTTTAGCATCATTCCTTCCAAAGAAATCCCAGGGCTGATCTCCTTCAGAATGGACTGTTGGATCTCCTTGCAGTCCAAGGGCCTCTCAAGAGTCTTCTCCAACACCACAGTTCAAAAGCATCAGTTAGGTTACCATATAGTCATACTTTTAGGTTCACTGCAACAAATTTAATCCACATTGGAGTTTACCATTATAAGACTACTTGGTGATCAATGGAAATTACGTGTTTTCAAGGAATTAGGAATATGTGCAGATGGGGAACTATAAAACAAAGTAATATTGTGTTTTCTTTTGAATTATAAGGAAAGTTGAAGTAATCCAGTAATAACCAAAGCTAAATGGTCCAATTATACACTTTATTCTAGTGGTACTCCTACATTGAATTTTTAAAAAAAATCTGACTATGAAATATAGCAATCAGGCACACACACACACAAAAGATATGTCATAAATATGTAGTATTTAAATAAAAAATTTTAATGTCATATGTTCATCATATATGTTAAAAAGTAGTACATTTCAATTTTTTTAAAGTCCCTTGTTTTCCTTTTCTAATCACTCACCCCTACTTCCCAGAGGACCCTGTTGTCTCGAACTTTAATTTTCCCTGTGCTTGGCTTTTTTTGCTTCATAGTTTTGTATCCCTAGAGAATATGTCATTCTGTTCTGTTTCCTCATGCTGTTTTAATATATACATTTTGATATAATTGATAAAAATTTTCTTTAATGGTTTTTTTAGTCTTTTTAAAGAAATCCCACAGTAATAATAAATGCATGTTACATTTTCCTCTAAAATTTTAAAGTTTACATTTCACATTTAGGTCTTTAACTAGAATTTACTGTGTATATAAAGTGGGATTCTTTCCTTTCTTTCTTTTTATTTCACATGAAAAAAATATCCTAGGGTGTTATTTTGACTAATTCATTCTTTATTATCTGATATGCAACACCATCCTAATCATGTGTCCAGTTTCTATACATGCATGGATGTGATTCCGAGAGTTTTTCTGTTCCATTCCCTGTGTACGCTGAGTTAATCTACTCTGTCTTAATAGCTCAGACTTTGAACATCACCCAATTATTCTTTGCTCTTCCATGTAAATTTTGTAATTAGCTTGTCAATTTCTCTGAAAATTCTTTGATATATTCTTGGAATTACATTGAGCCTACAGATAAATTTAGATGTAATTAAAATTCAAATTGAGACTCAGAGTTGAATTGATTATTCAAAAGTTCTATTTCTCTCTGAGTCAGTTTAAGTAATTTTACATTTTTCAGTAATTTGTCAGGTTTACCTCAATTTTCATATTTGTTGGATTAAATTTGATAATTTTCTTATTAATATTTGCAGCATCTGTTATTACTTTCTCTGTTTTTATTTCTAAAATTGTCTCCTTAGGCTTCCCAGGTATTTGTCAATTTTGTTAGTCTTTTTTAAAATTTTGTTGATTCTCTCTATTGTGTCTTATTCTCTAATTCATTAATGCCTTATTATTTTTTTATTGGGGTAGAGTTGATTTACAAAGTGTACAACAAAGTGATTCAGTTTTATACATATATATAATTTTTAAAGATTATTTCCCCTCATAGGTTATTATAAAGTATTGAGTATATCCTGCCCTTATTTTTCATTCTTCTTATTGCTTTGAATTCATTGTATTATTATTTAGCTTATTAGCTGATGGCTTGGCTCATGCTTTTATTTTCTTCTGTTCAAAAACTGAGCATTAGAATTTTAGCATTACTACTTTAACCACATGCCATAAATTTTGATAAGTAGTATGTTTGTTATAAGTTATATTTAAGCCTTTTAAAATTTAATTATTTCCTTTTCCATGAGTCATTTAAATAGATGCGTGTGCATTTCAATTTATAAATTTCAGAGTTTTGCTAGGTATCCATTTGTTATTGATTCATAACTTCATTTTCAGGTACTGATTCTTTGGAATTAAAGTTGCTTTATAAACTAGAGCATTGTATAATTTTCATAAATGTTCCATGTGTAGTTGAAAAGAATGTGCGTTCTCTAACTGTTGAGTATAACATAGTGGCTTTTCTTTCCTTTTTCTTAATTGAAGTATAGGTGACAATATTATATTAATTTCAAGTGTACAACTTAGTGATTTGGCATTTATATGCATTATGAATTGATCACCATAAAGCTAGTAACCAACTGTCACCATACACTGTTATTATATATTATTGACTATATTCCCTATACTGTATATTATATCCCAATGACTTATTTACTTTATAATTGAAAGCTTAAAGCTTTTAATCCTCTTCACCTGTTTCACCTAAGCTCCATTCCTCACTCAACCCCCTGCTTCCTACTTCTGGCAAACACCAGTTTTCTCTGTCTGTTTCTGTTTTGTTTGTTCATTTTTTTAGATTCCAAATATCAGTGAAATCATTCAGTATTTGTCTTTTTCTGTCTAACTTATTTCACTTAACATATTCCCTCTAAGCCTATCAGGGTATGGTGTTTCATATTCAAGTCTTCTACATCCTTATTTTCTCTCCTCACAACTTAATATGAGATGACACGTCAGTTTAGTCGCTCAGTCATGTCTGACTCTCTGAGACCCCATGGACTACAGCACTCCAGACTTCCCTGTCCATCACTAACTCCCGGAGCTAACTCAAACTCATGTCCACAGAGTCGGTAATGCCATCCAACCATCTCATCTTCTGTCGTCCCCTTCTCCTCCCACCTTCAATCTTTCCCAGCATCAGGGTCTTTCCAAATGAGTCAGTTTTTGCATCAGATGGCCAAAGGATTGGAATTTCAGCTTCAGCATCGCTCCTTTCAATGAATATTCAGGGCTGGTTTCCTTTAGGATGGACTGGTTTGTATCTCCTTGCAGTCCAAGGGACTCTCAAGAGTCTTCTCCAACACCACACTTCAAAAGCATCAATTATTTGGCGCTCAGCTTTCTATATAATCCAACTAACATCCATACATGACTACTGCAAAAATCATAGCTTTTACTAGACAGACCTTGGTTGGAAAGTAATGTCTCTGCTTTTTAATATGCTGTGTAGGTTGGTAAACAATCAGAAAACTAAGATCATGGCATCTGGTCCCATCACTTCATGGCAAATAGATGGGGAAACAGTGGAAACAGTGACAGACTTTATTTTGGGGGGGCTCCAAAAATCACTGTAGATGGTGACTGCAGCCATAAAATTAAAAGACACTTGCTCCTTGGAAGAAAAGCTATGACCAACCTAACCAGCATATTAAAAAGCAGAGACATTACTTTGCCAACAAATGTCCGTCTAGTTCTAGTAGTCATGTATGGATGTGAGAGTTGGACTATAAAGAAAGCTGAGCACCAAAGAATTGATGCTTTTGAACTGTGGTGTTGGAGAAGACTCTTGAGAGTCCCTTGGACTGCAAGAAGATCCAACTACTCCATCCTAAAGGAAATCAGTCCTGAATATTCATTGGAAGGACTGATACTAAAGCTGAAACTCCAATCCTTTGGCCACCTGATGCGAAAAACTGACTCATTTGAAGAGAACCCAATGCTGGGAAAGTTTGAAGGCGGGAGAAGGGGACGACATAGGATGAGATGGTTGGATGGCATCACCGACTCAATGGACATGAGTTTGAGTAACCTCTGGGAGCTGGTGATTGTCAGGGAGGCCTAGCATGCTGCAGTCCATGGGGTCTCAAAGAGTCAGACATGACTGAGCACTAAACTGAAATAGTTCAGCTGGAATTCCATCATCTCCACTGGCTTTGTTTGTAGTGATGCTTCCTAAGGCCCCCTTGACTTCACATTCCAGGATGTCTGCCTCTAGGTGAGTGATCACAACATCGTAGTTATCTGGGTCATGAAGATCTTTTTTGTATAGTTTTCCTGTGTATTCTTGCATATCTTCTTAATATTTCTTCTTAATATCTTCTGCTTCTGTTAGGTCCATACCATTTCTGTCCTTTATTGTGCCCATCTTTGCATGAAATGTTCCCTTGGTATCTCTCATTTTCTTGAAGAGATCTCTAGTCTTTCCCATTCTATTGTTTTCCTCTATTGCTTTGCATTAATCACTGAGGAAGGCTTTCTTATCTCTCCTTGCTATTCTTTGGAACTCTGCATTCAAATGGGTATATCTTTCCTTTTCTCCTTTGCCTTTCACTTCTCTTCTTTTTCTCAGCCCTTTGTAAGGCTTCCTCAGACAACCATTTTGCATTTCTTTTTTGGGGGGATGGTCTTGATCACTGCCTCCTGTACAATTTCACAAACCTCTATCCATAGTTCTTCATGCATTCTATCAGATCTAATCCCTTGAATCTATTTATCACTTTCACTGTATATTGGTAAGGGATTTGATGGCAAAGTTATCCATTTACCTTGAAGTTCCAGCAATTTTTGTTTTATTGGTTTAGAGGAGGCAGGTAGTTTAGAAATATAATATGTATCGGGTCCTATAAAAATATTATCACTACCTTGTTGTTGTTCAGTCACTCAGTCACGTCCAACTCTTTGTGTCCCCATGGACTGCAGTACACCAGGCTTCCCTGTCCTTCACCATCTCCTGGAGCTTGCTCACACTCTTATTGATTGAGTCGGTAATGCCATCCTACCATCTGTTTTCTGTCATCCCCTTCTCCTCCCTTCAGTCTTTCCCAGCATCAGGGTCTTTTTAGTATCTAGTGACCCAATTTATTTTAGTATATAAGGATATATTTTTCTTTAATATTAATACAGTTGAAACAATTTTACTAGTTTAGCGTTGGACTTATATATCTTTTTGTAAATCCTTTCCTTTCAACATTTCTATATCTTTTAGGTGTTTTAGGTATAGAAAGCAAGTATTTGAATTTTAAACCATTTTAATGACCCTTTTCCCTAGAAAGTTTAGTACATTTGCACAGATTATATTTACTTATATAGATTCAGTTCTGTCTTCTTTGGACTACTTGCCACATTTTTTTTACTATTTCATTGCATGTGTGTTCTTGTTTCCATTTCATGCCTTCTTTTGAATTGTATTGGATTTTTCTTTGCTTTGGTTTAGCTTTGTTTTATTCATTTTGCCTTATCAGTTTGAAATTTGTAATATTCTATTTATATTTTAAAAATTGCATGCATATTTAACTCAATGCTGTCTAAAATTAATGAATATCTTTACTCTTCTTGCAAATAATAAAAGACTGTAGAGGGTTTTAATGCCAGTTGTCCAAGATTTAGTTCTCTGTTTTTGTTTTAACATTGACAATGTAAACTTTATTTTTATTAATTGTTAGGAAAATGACTTCTAAATTTGCCCAAAAGCTTAGTCTAGTCTTTGCTCACCATTTCTCCTTGCATCTCAGACATTGCTTTCTAAGATCTATGTCCTTCTTCTAAAAGAACCCTTTCAGACATTTCTTTGGTGATCAACTGGCAGTAGCTCTCTCAACTGAAGTTTAATCAAAAAATACTCCCACCTGGGATACTGGCTTTATAAAGGAGTGTGTGGCCTGACCTTCCACTCCACGTGAACACTGACATTTAATTTGTGGTCCATTGAAAACCCATACTCTGGTTTTGCCATAGTCAATAGAAACCCTCGGGGCAAATATTCCTTCACTAGTTCACACCTTTCTCCCTACGTTCACTCCAGAATTGAATTTTCTTGTAATTTCTACTTTTCAATGGTCTGTCATCTCATATCAGAAGCAAAAGCAAAAATAAAGTGAAAAAATTTTGGATATTTTACCCAGCACTTTTAAATGTCTAAACCAAAAGATGTTTGTCTTCACACTTAATCCATCCTATTGTCAGAAGTAGGAGTCCTTATTTGGTTTTTAAAACAATTATGCAAGATATTAGCATGATCTGAGTGTTAAAATGCCAACCCAGCCAAACCATGTACTTAACTATAATGCCTGCATCTAGCCTGACACTGAATCATTTCAGTTGCCCACAGCTACTGCAGAAATGTGCAGGGACAGAGACAGCCTGTCAGTTGCTTAATGATCTCGGGCAGAGAATTCAATACAAGCTAAGTAATAAATACTGGCTCACAAGCACGTACCCTCTAGCAAACAAGGTTCCAGCATACACTAAGACCCACAATACCAGCTTATTCCCAGTGGTCTTAAATAAATAGGTTATCTTACACCAGCAAGAGCTTCACATTTTATTGTAAGGCAAAAAAAATATTATGTAATTCCCCAGGAACCAACATAAAACATTGTCTTTAAAACAGTTCCTGCCCTGTTGTTGTTAAGAGTTTCCAGGATCAATCAGGGTTTCTTCTTACATAACAAGTTTAGATATAGTCCCTCAGGGGAAGGAATGTATCGCAATTATAACCTTCAATTAACCATCATATCTTGGTAACAATATTTTCTACGTCCCCAGGCAAAATAAAACACAGCTGTTTGAATTAGTATTCTAGTTCCCTGCTTTACCTTCATAAAGGAAACATTCAATATACATAACGATCTTATCAAATGCAGGAAAAAGTGCCAAAAGGAAGTCAAGGGGGGAAAAAAAAGAAAAGTCAAGGGAAAAATAACCTGATACTTGAAATTTTCTACTTGAAGAATGTTAGAGAAATACTTATGGCATAATGCATGATGTTTTGTAATTTTAAATAGCTCTGTAACCATTGCAGACAACACCTTATATAAAACCAAACCTTATGAAATTGATTATATTCTACTGTATTTGGCCATCAAACTTAGAAATTCCATAAAGTTCATCCTAACATTTTATCTCACCAGTTCAAATTGCTTCTTGCTTGTCTGGGAACTACGAAGTTATGGCACAATGGAACTGAAGCTGCTCTGTGGCATTACGGAACATAGACTAGAAAGGTGATCTGGCAGACATGTTAATCAGAAAGAATTTAAATCTGCCTACTTTTCTTTTAAGACCACCAGCAAAATTCTCTGTGGTATACCAACGGTACCAAAGTTTGCTTTGATGTTCAGTTTTAAGTGTGTCTCTGAAACTCCAAGGTTCTCTTCACCCATGCAGCCTTCTTCTGATGCGCTTTTCTCCATTTGTGCTGTTTTTCTCCGCGATGTGAATCCATCCCTACCCATGCTGTCGTGTCTCCATTGTTTCGCTGCTTCATCAGATTGCTCTGAGCCATTAAGAGGCGAGCTCCAACAAAAGAGGAAAAACCAACCTTCCTTTATGTCCAGGAAGAATCCTTTGTCTAAGGTATTCCATAACCTGGCTCCTCAAATTAATACTTTCTAACTTACACTTTGAAAGGAACTTATAAGGAAAATAATTCTTTATGGCCACACTCACAATATGCCTTGACTACTCTTTCACACACAGTGTGAAGTCGATTCTTCTTGCCAAGGATCTTCTATGAGGACGCACAGTTGAGTCCTTAGACTTATACTACAACAGCACCCTCCATTGTCCATACAGTAACACACACACTACAGTACCACAGAAATTGTTAGTACTCAGTGTCCTCTTGACTATAGGATCCCCAAGTCTGCTTTCACCTACAAGATTCATGAGGTTTATAATAAGAAGGCAATATTTGAGTTACTCTATGTCATCATCCCTTAATGCAGACAATGACATTTCCAAAAGTTACTGAGTTTGGCAATTTACATGAATCAAATTTATCAATAATAATTAACCTTCCCTTTAATGTTGTGCTATATAGTCAATTAATGGGAATTATTTTGATAATGGTCTCAGTTCTATTTCCCAACGTAAAGTAGGATTTCTTAGGGCCAATAACTGATAATGTCTGGGTTTTATCATAAGAAGCTTTTGAGAGCAGAGAATTAAAATTGTTTTCCATTCAAAATGCCTTGAGTTTCCTAAGCAAATAAAACATATTTCCTAAAGAAGCCAAGCCAACCTACATGGGAAGCCTTACATAGCACAGTCTGGGTTTTTTATTCATCTTCGGTTAGTCTTCTCAGTGCAATTTAATAGTTGAAATATATGGAAAAAACAAAAAACCCTCTGCCCCATACGTTTGTATTAGGTTAAGTTTTTACACTCATTAATCATGAAAGAGCTAAAGTTCATCACCTAACGCTGTTCCAGCAGTGTTGTTTCTGCCTTCCTGTCATTAAGCAATGAATCTCATTGCTTTATATTGGAAATGTGTCAAAATCTGACATAAGAATAGATTTGCATCACTTGCCTTGCCTTCCAAACTGGAGTTCCTTTTTAGAGATAGATGTTCTAGGCTTTTCCAAATGCAGATTAGCATATCTGAAATCTTTAGTAAACTGAATATTTAATACAAGGAAAGAGTATAGATATTTAGTTGGGATGTTACGGCACCATGGTAATGATAAGTTTAATGCAGAAATTCATCTAAGCCTTTGCATTCTAAAGTCTTTCTATCCTTCTGACCTGCTATCAAGTCTTGGTACCAATAAAGTTGAGGATAGTTTCTCATCATCAGTGTCCATCTTTTATTGATGACAGATGCTCATCATTATGTTTATCTTCTGTTCTGCCTTTTCACATAAATGAACTTTATCTTCAATGGCAATACGTCATATTTTTTGTAAAATCAAGTCCCAACATAATTAAATTTCTTACTAGGATTCTTGATAGTTTCATTTAAGTTGTAAACAATGGGAAAATGCTTAAAGGGCTAACTTGCTTGAAACATCCAGGGTATTTGAGATAGTGTGTTACCAGACAGTATGAAATAACTGTCTCTGCCTGAAGAGGAAGGGATTAAGGAAATCTTCTTAGAGGAGATAACTAAACTGAAGCTTACAAGTGAGAATCTGCTAGATAGAAAAGGTGCTTAAAGGCTCTGCAAGTGATGGAAACAAAACATGGAAAGGTATGAGATGTCATATCTGGGAGACTAACCAGTTTGACATAAGTGGATCACAGAGCACTTGCAGTGAGGATAGGGAGAGAAATGAACCAAACAACAAAGGTCAGTTGCCTTTATCCATTGATGATCAGATGGATGGACCATAAAATATATTTTAAATGGGAAAATTATGTGCTTACTTGTGTTTTACATGACATTAATGTTCCATTTTTAAACAGTAACTGTCTACATGCATTCTAGAAATCATCTTTTCCCCAGGTGTATATGAGCATGAATTAATACCTTGAAGATACTAAAGAGGTATCAGAGAGACCTGAGAATGAATCCTGTGTCTGCTTCTTCCCAGCTACATAAGAGTGGAAAATTATACCTCGTATTAAAAAATATTAAAATGAGGATATTATTTCATAGGATTGTTATGATAATTAAGAATTACAATTTATAAAAACTAGTTGGAACATAATTGATGTTCTCTATACATTAGCACCTATTTTGACATTATAGATTGAGGCATTGTTAAGAATGCTATTACTTGAATCACGAAAACTGTTTCCATTTGAAAACACGTGGGACATGGGACATGGGATTCATTAGGTAACTCTAAGATGTAGCAAGGGCTTCCCCCTGATAGCTCAGCTGGTAAAGAATCCACCTGCAATGTAGTTCAACTCCTGGGTCAGGAAGATCCCTGGAGAAGGGATAGGCTACCCACTCCAGTATTCTTGAGCTTCCCTTGTGGCTTAGCTAGTAAAGAATCTGCCTTCAATATGGGAGATCTAGGTTTGATCCCTGGGTTGGGAAGATCCCCTGGAGAAGGGAAAGGCTACCCATTCCAGTATTCTGGCCTGGAGAATTTCATGACTGTATAGTCCATGGGGTTGCAAAGAATCAGACACGACTGAGCAACTTTCACTTTCAAGATGATAGCGAATATTGTTATATATATATTTTAACTGACACAAGTGAATGTTTGATGTATGTATTTTTTGTGACATGCTGGCCTATGGGAAATTTCACATTCTTTCACATATTAAACTTTTCTTGGCTTCTAAAGAGTAGATATCTTACTCTTAGAAGTTTCTGGGTATTAACAAAAAGCTCTTGCTTTTATTTTTCAAGCACATATTGACAAGATGGAGTCATATTTTTATTTTCCTGAAGAAATGCTGTTTTTCTTTTATTAATTAAGCAACTTCCTCTTTGTCAAACATTTTCAATTGAAACCATGCCTATTTAAGCAGAATTTGATCTGTTGTTTATGAAAAATTAGAGAAAGAGACTAACTCAATCGAGTTTATTTATTTATTCATTCGATTCATTTGTTTTTTTCTCATTTCAGGCCCCATTTTATTCTGTTTACCCTCACAGCTCAGCCTGATATAGTAAGCTCTTCTTTTTCTTATTAGCCAAAATGAGAGAGCAGTTGCATGTCCTTTGAGTTTGTGGATGGTCCTTAAAAAACTGACATCTTTGGTTAATCTACATCTAGTTGTAGAAATTGAATATATGTTTGCCTCATGCTAATTTTAGGTTTAAAAAAGCTTCATATTTAAAACCTCCTTATTAAAAGTGATTTCACACTCAAATCTCCACTGTCTCTGAAATATGCAAAGATAGTCATGGAATTACTTGAGATTCTCCAAAAGGAGAAAACTACATGCAGAAACTGATTTAAAATGTCTCATTATTCAATACTCAATTTTGCGTTCATGGATTCATTTTCTAGATTTCCCACTACTACTGTAACCATGTTAACACTACCCTGGGAAATATCGCTGCTGCTGCTAAGTCGTTCAGTTGTGTCTGACTTTTTGTGACCCTAGGGACTGTAGCCCGCCAGGCTCCTCTGTCCATGGAATTCTCCAGGCAAGAATACTGGGGTGGGTTTTCATTTCCTTCTCCAGGGGATCTTCCTGACTTAGGGATCAAACCCATGTCTCCTGTGGCTCCTGCATTGCAAGTGGATTCCTTCCTGCTGAGCAGCAGGGGAAATATGGCTCAACCAAATCAAAATACAAAGGCAAAAATAAGCTAAGAGTACATAGGCATTCACTTTAAGGTCAGATTCATTGTTTGTTAATCCTACATTACTCTTTCCTTAACAACCCTATTCAGGAAGCACCGGTGGTAGCCAGAGCAGCATTGTTCCTGGAATGTGCCCGTTTTGTGCACCGCTGCAACCGTGGCAACTGGCCAGAGTGGATGAAAGGACATCATGTGAACATCACCAAGAAAGGCCTTTCCAGGGGACGGTCCCCCATTGTGGGCAACAAGCGGAACCAGAAGCTACAGTGGAATGCTGCCAAGCTCTTCTACCAGTGGGGAGACGTGAGCTTTTGATTTTCTTCTATAAAAATTAGGCCGAGTGAAGTGAAGACGTTTTGAGTTTCTGTTTGTTCATTTGTTTGGGAGATAATTTGAGTATCTGTTATGTACCAAGCACTGAACAAAACATTTCAGAAGGAAATAATTCATTTAATCTTCCTGATAAATCTACAAAGTTAGACATTATTATCTCTTCTATCTCCCTTCCTGATCCTCTGCCTCTTTCCTCCCTGTAAATGTAAACATTCTCAGCATCTCTTATCAGTTTTTCCTGTATAACCTCCACCAGGATTACATTTATTCCTGTGTTTTCTACTGTTAGCTAGAAGCACCCAGTTCTCTATCCATAGCACTCTTCAGATCCCTGACCAACTTCACCATCTGTACTTTGGAGGCATTCACTTAATGTTGTGAAACTAAATCTGACCAAACTAAAACGCTTCTCTCCACTTAAACACCCCCATCTGTAACCCCTCTTGAATTTTCTATTCTTTTTGATGGAACTACCACCATATGAAATGACAGTCTTTGAACATGTTCTCAACCTCCTTTCCTTATTGATTCCACCTCTTCCATGTCACTGATGCCCTTTGAGGTCAGATCTTTATTACTTCTCCTCCGTGTGACTAAAGTATTTCCCTGTTTGGTTTCCTCCCACAATCTCCCCTCTCTGACCCATCCTACACACTGCCAATAAAATCTCCCTTTGGCATAGCCCATCTAAAAGCAGAGCATTCATATCTCATCTCCCAGCCTCCAGACTCTCTCCTTCCAATTCATTCTCCAAACTGCTGTCAGAATGATTAGGCTAAAATGCAAATCACATTATAGTGCTTCAGTGGCCCTCCTTTTCCCTTGGGATAAAAACCCAAATTGCTCAGCCTGGCATCTCAGCTCTTTCCACAACCTTTGTTCAAATCATACCAAGATTATAGATGATGAAGTCAATGAACTGATGTATCTAAAGGACATTTATCTCAATCCTTTACATCTAAGAGGTGTTCAATGCTAAGTTATGATACTGAATTTTGGAAGCTGGTTTGTGTCTACATTTTTAGACAGCTAGCATGGTGTCCCTGGAAGGAGTGGTAAGGCTTCTCCCCTGCTCAAAAATTGCCTTTCATCCTTCTTCAGAATGCCAAATGAAGTCCAGCTTCAAGAACTGTGGAATCTGGTCCCAATTTACCTTTCCAAGCCGTCAGGCACATTATTTCTGCTCACAAAATGGTGCTTCAACCAAGTGGCTTAGTTGATAGTCTCTGAACACGTCAAGGCATGTCCCTGAACATGGGTCTTTGGGAACTCTCCATCTGAAATATCCACTTTTCCCTTCCCCATTAGCCTAACACCAATTCTTGAGAATCTACAGGAATAAGACTTTGTATGATTCTCTGAAATGAATCTAATGTCTTCATTTTCTAATACATAAGGTAATGTCATTCTCTTTCACCACTTAATGTCTTTTTCTCATATGCTATTACCTCCCCAATAGACTGTAAGCTCCTTGAGGTAAAGAGCAAGAGATAAAGTCAGACACGTCAGTGCATGTCCCTGAATATGGGTCTTTGGGAACTCTCCATCTGAAATATCTAATTTTCCCTTCCCCATTAGCCTAACACCAATTCTTGAGAATCTATGTTTGAAGCCCAGTTCAAGGCTGCTGAGTGACCTTGAGCAGGTTTTTCAACCTAACTTTCCCAATTGCCAAACTGTGATACTTCTTTATGAAAGTTTATAATCTACTCAGGCATATTAATAAAGATGCTGATTCACTATAACAGTTTATTCAACTTTATGTTTTATTTAATAACTAGCAAATTACCTCACCTAATAAATATTTGATGAATGAAGAGGAATAAACATATCCCTAAGGCACTATTTTATATTATCCCAAGCAAGTTCATTTTTGAGAAACTTTCTAAGTTTTGTGAACTGTGGGTTTACCTTAAATTGCTTGGTTTCAGAGTCCAGGGGAGATCCATGTACATTTCCCACCCCCATTATTAAGTCTTCTGGCTCCGCTCAGACTCATAATTCCTTGTTTCCTTCTGTCGGGGGAGTGTGTAATTTCCTCGGTTCTTTCTCGCCACAGCAAAAATTTGAAGTGATGGACGGACCAGTGTTACAGCTTTGTGTTACAGGTCAGTTTTATTTAGAAAGCAAAGGAAAATACATCCTTGAGGTGTAGGGGAGGTCGACCCAGAAGACTCAAAGAGAAGAGAAGCCCCCAGCTCAGTTTTGGTTGCTCTTTTTATATGTTTTTTCTCCTCCCCCTGGGCCTGCCTTATGTGAATTGGGCTAGCCAGGAGTGCTGTTTGTTTCACCTGAGGTCCTCACTCCAGTCCTCAGACCTTCCTTTGTTCTGTTTTCATAGGCTTTTCCCTTCTTTGTCTTTTAGCCACTGCCATTCTGGACTCCTTTTTCCTGTTCTAACTACCTAACACATCTTTAGAGAGAATTTCTAAAAAAGTAGCATCAGGACAAGGCTTTCTGTTGAGGTGGTGGTTTTTGTTTTCATGTTTTGTTTTGTTTGCTTAGAACTTCTCAAGTTAGCAACCAAGCTGCATTTCTCTTGTCTTGATGTGGTTTTTGTTGCTCCTCAATTCCAGAGTTTAAGGAGACCCCTTTGTTTTCAAATAACCAAGATGTTCAAACAACGTGTGTTTTTATTTGAAGAGCTCTAGACATATCTTTTCGGAGAAGGCAATGGCACCCCACTCCAGTACTCTTGCCTGGAAAATCCCATGGACGGAGGAGCCTGGTAGGCTGCAGTCCATGGAGTTGCGGAGAGTCGGACATGACTGAGCAACTTCACTTTCACTTTTCACTTTCATGCATTGGAGAGGGACATGGCAACCCACTCCAGTGTTGTTGCCTGGAGAATCCCAGGGAAGGGGAGCTTGTTGGGCTGCTGTCTATGGGGTCACACAGAGTTGGACACAACTGAAGCGACTTAGCAGCAGCAGCAGCAGACGTATCTTTTGAGCTTCCCAAATGGTTCAGTGGTAAGGAATCCACCTGCCAATGCAGGAGACACAGGAAATGTGGGTTAAATCCCTGGGTCAGGAAGATTCCCTGAAGTAGGAAATGGCAACCTGCTCCAGTAGTCTGACCTGGAAAATTCCATTGACAGAGGAGCCTGACAGGCTATTGTCCATTGGATCTCTAAGTGTCAGATGCGACAGCATGAACATGCACACATGGACATATTTTTGTAACTATCCAACAGCAAATCTAATCTCTTGCATGCCCAGAATTTAGTTGTTTTTCTAAATATTTGAAAAGGGTGATGCAGGAGGAAAGAATAAACCTAGCTGGAATTTTGTTCTTACCAATGCACAGAGTAATCAAACTGTCAGACCAAGTTCAGTGCTCATTTTATCTTTTTGACTCTCTTTCCTATTCTCTTCTTTTATTCTATACAACATGTAATTGAAATGTGAAAGGAATTAGAGATAGCATATTTTGTCTCTTTGGGGCGGGGGGGGGAGGAATTATCTTTTTAAAATCAGATGTTAGTACATGATGACTCCAAAGAACAGATAGCAAGCATTGGTTTTGTGAATACCTTATAAAAGCCAATGTTGTTTATGTGTTGAGGTAAAAGTCATGTTTCTAATGTTGATGTTCAGTACACTATCAAAAGAATAGCTAATATTTCAAAAGAATAGTTAATATTTCTTTCTAATCCATAGCGTATCATGAGGGGGAAACAAAGTCTATAAGAAAATCATTGATTGCATATATGATGAAAGATACAAATAAAACTGCAGTTCTAGAAGTCATGCCAGCCTCCAAACTCATTAGCATGACACTGCTATCCTCATAAAAATTGCATGATCAGAAACATTCTGAGGAAATGTGACTTCTTATTTTTTCCTGCAGCAAAATCCTCCATTAAAAACAACTATATAGGACTTTCCTGATGGTCTAGTGGTTAACACTGTGCACTTCCAGTGCAAGAAACATGGGTTAGATGGGGAAATGGAAACAGCGAGAGACTTTATTTTGAGGACTCCAAAACCATGCAGATGGTGACTCCAGCCATGAAATTAAAAGACTTGCTCCTTGGAAGAAAAGCTGTGACCAACCTAGACAGCATATTAAAAAGCAGAGACATTATTTTACCAACAAAGGTCCGTCTAGTCAAAGCTATGGTTTTTCCAGTAGTCATGTATGGGTGTGAGAGTTGGACCATAAAGAAAGCTGAGCACTGAAGAATTGATGCTTTTGAACTGTTGTGTTGTAGAAGACCCTTGAGAGTCCCTTGGACTGCAAGAGATCTAACCAGTCCATCCTAAAGGAAATCAGTCCTGAATATTCATTAGAAGGACTGATGCTGAAGCTGAAACTCTAATACTTTGGCCACCTGATGTGAAGAACTGACTCATAGGAAAAACCCTGATGCTGGAAAAGATTGAAGGCAGTAGGAGAAGGGGACGACAGAGGATGAGATGGTTGG
Organism: Capra hircus; assembly: GCF_001704415.2. Classification (NCBI taxonomy): domain Eukaryota; kingdom Metazoa; phylum Chordata; class Mammalia; order Artiodactyla; family Bovidae; genus Capra; species Capra hircus. The sequence goes on along the minus strand of NC_030809.1, from coordinate 38,171,147 downwards.
ATGGCATCCCTGACTCGATGGACATGAGTTTGAGCAAGCTTTGAGAGTTGGTCATGGACAGGGAGGCCTGGCATGCTGCAGTCCATGGGGTCGCAAAGAGTCAGACACAACTGAGCAACTGAACTGAACTGGAGAACTAAGATCCCATGTGCCATGTGGCGTGGCCAAAAAAAAAAAAAAAAAGCTTTTTAAATAAATAAAAATGGTTAAAAGAAAATACAACTGCATACTTCCTTATGTGAGATCTATAAAATAAATGACCTTTGAGGAAATAAAAATACTTTCAGAAAAAGTTTTGTGTGAGAATAAATACCATTCCAGTTCCTATAAGTCTTTAGGCTCAGTGACCTTGGAGACAGCATTAGTGCCTTCCTTCTCTGGATTCCCATGTTGGGAAATGTGGTGGTAACAACACTATGGCAAACAGAGGAAACTTATGCTGGAAACAATCCCCATGAATTGATTGCTGACGACCTCTGTAATGTGAAAGCCTCTTTTATAGTCTGACATATACCTCATGCTGTTTCATTTTTTTTCTGTTCATGGTAGGCCATCGGCGTCCGGTTGAATGAGCTGTGTCATGGGGAAAGTGAGAGTCCAGCCAACCTGCTGGGTCTCATTTATGATGAGGAGACCAAGAGGAGACTGAGAAAGGAGGATGAGGAGGAAGACTTTTTAGATGACAGTAAGGAGACTCCCTTTACTACAAGAACCCCTGCTTGTAAGAATCTCTGCTTTAGGAGCACGTAATATTTCTCTTTCCTCTTTCACATTCTTACCACCTTCCCATGTCTTCCACTGCACCTTCTCCCCTATTCCCTGTGCATGGATGTGAGCATGTGCATAAAACCCACAAAGTGAGGGCAGGAACCAGAGGAGAAGACTGTAGACAGGAGCAAAGAGCTGTAGGCCATATGAAACATTCATTGCTTTGCAGTCTCTGAATCCTAATATTGTAAATGTCAAGGTCAGTTTTGGTCCTCCATGAGAAAAGGAAGTTGTGGAAAAGTGCTGTTCCAGAAAAGGATTTGGTCAGGTTTTGTGTTTTTTTATTACTCTTGAAGATATAAAAAAGGGCTAGACCAAATGAAATTAAACACGAAAAGCTTCTCAAATCACTAAACTATTAAAATACTTAATCATAGTTTATTATCATATTTAACATGAAATTCAAATTTTAAGGTTCAAATTATTAGAACTATGAATGTTTGATTTACTGTACTTATTTATTAAAAGTATAATTGAGTTCCATCATAGAAGAATAGAGACAAAGAGATTCCTGAACATCTTTCTTAACACCATTTTGTGCATATGTGTGTTCTATACCATACAAGCTTGTGAGTATGTGTACCACTGTCTTTTATGGAGTAGCAAATTCCAATATGGCTTTGGAATGAGTATCATTAACTGATGAAGACATTGAGGTCTCTTCCTTTTAACCTACCCTAGTGATTTGAAATGCAGATTCCCTGATGATGTCTTAAGGATTATCCTTAGTTAAGTGATGCCAAACCTACTCCATCTTTAAAGACATGAAATACAAAAGGATGGCTAGAGTGTAATATTAGACAGAACTAAGTAATAATCAAAAAATACATATTGTCTTCTACTTACAAACCAATTTTTTTTGCATTTTACCATCATTTTGCTCTTCCTCTGATGCTGCTGCTGCTGCTGCTAAGTCGCTTCAGTCATGTCCGACTCTGTGCGACCCCATAGACGGCAGCCTACCAGGCTCCTCCGTCCCTGGGATTCTCCAGGCAAGAACGCTGGAGTGGGTTGCCATTTCCTTCAAATCAAAGAAAATCTTCTTGATTTAGCCATTGACAAAACACCAAATTCTGATGTTAGTCTTTTAACCTAATGATAAAAGTTGTTCCCAAAGATTCCCTCAAGTTCACAAGAGTCTAGGTTATCCTAGAATGACTCACAAAATTGTGTCTGATTTGTAATAGGACTTGAGGATAATCCAGCGACCACAGAATCTAGTTTAGGCCTGCCAGGAGACATCCCCAAACTGCCCTGGATCTCCTAGGGGTCCTTCAGAACAGAGAGAAGTCAAAGCCATGTTAGATGGAAGTAGCTTCATAGGCAAAAATGGTCTTGCATCTCCATGAGACCGCATAAGTATTACTGGCAATATGGTATGCTTGGTATAACAGTTTTTTGGTGAGACTATTTGTAAGTCAGTAACTGTTCCCTGTAACAGAATATTTCAGATGATACTTATGAGAAAGCCTGGACTAAGACCAAGCTCATTGTCTATGGGACTGACAGGAAGAATCTAGATGATATCCTTAGGATTACAAGCACAGATCCAGAAGTTTATACTAAATAACTAGTGTTCAATTAGGTTTTAAAAAACAGTGGCACATCTAGGCAAGTTCAAGAGTCATGTAGACTCTAGAGCATTCATTCACTGAATATAAGATTGGAATGTCTTCTTTAGTTCCACTTTCAAGTCAATACATAGCTCAGTTTGCATTTTAAAAATTATGGGATAAGCAAGTATCAGTCTGGAAACAATAGAGGAGTTTGTCTTTTTCATTCTTTTTTTTTTAGTACCATTTAAAAATTTTTATTTATTTTAATTTAAGGCTAATGACTCTACAATATTGTGGTGGGTTTTGCCATACATTCACATGAATCAGCCATGGGTGTACATGTGTTCCCCATCCTGAACTCCCCTCCCACCTCCCTCCCCATCCCATCCCTCAGGGTCATCCCAGTGCACCAGCCCTGAGCACCCTGTCTCATGCATTGAACCTGGACTGGCGATCTATTTCACATATAATAATATACATGTTTCAATGCTATTCTTTCAAATCATCCCACAGTTGCCTTCTTCCACAGAGTCCAAAAGTCTGTTCTTTACATCTGTGTCTCTTTTGCTGTCTCACATATAGGGTTATTGTTACCATCTTTCTAAATTCCATATATATGCATTAATATACTGTATTGGTGTTTTTCTTTCTGACTTACTTTGCTCTGTATAATAGGCTCCAGTTTCATCTACCTCACTAGAACTGATTCAAATGCATTTTTAAAACTGAGTAATATTCCACTGTGTATATGTACCACAGCTTTCTTATCCATTTGTCTGCCGATGGACATATAAGTTGCTTCCATGTCCTGCCTGTCTATTGTAAACAGCGTTTTTTCATTCTTAATAAGAGGCAATGTCCCCAGCCACATATTACCTCTGTAGAAAATATAATGGTTTTCATGGGGAAGCAATAGCCAGGTATCTTCAGAAAGACCATAATTCTACCTACTATCAATATAAGCCATGATTATATATTATATCAATTATGAAAGCCAAATACACAGGAAATATTTTAGAGCTATTTAAAGATATTTTAGGAAGGTTAATATGTAATGATATAGATATTGCTTGATAAGTTGATTCATTCAAACTATTTTCTTCTATGGGAGACATGTCGTTGTCTTCTTTTCTGAACACTGATGAGTAATCAATATATTTCTCCATTATTTGTGATGTCATGTATCTGAGATCTAATCCTAAGGATTTACATCTCTATAGTGTTGCCTTGGCCATTATCTGCCTTTATAACAAAATCCATTTTTTGGTCTATGGTGGATACAACATTTAACTCATTCAGAGACTGGTATTATTCAAAGCAAAGGAGAATATTTGCATATTCTAGTATAGCTATTCATTAATATGACAGGCTAGCTTGTATAAACTGTATAACATGGGTGATCAAGTAAATAAGTCTTGTTTATGCTACAGAAACACATGTGGGCTAAAGCCGAAACAACTTCACTGCCCTAAGAATGAACATTAAGATAGACATCTCTTACAAAGTGAGCCGACAAGACTTTTGTAGTTCCAAATCTATTCACGGGCCTATATCGTGTATAAATCTGATCATATAGGTACATAAAAATCTGGCAAGGCTGCTTTCTGTTTTTCTTTTCATTAAAAGCCTTTCCGGCCTAGTGGAGCTGCATTTTGTTTCTCTATAATGCCTTGAGGAAAATAATTCTTACTGATTGACATTTTGATACTGAGGTATTTGTTATAGAATTGCAAAATGGAAGGGAAAAGAGGTGTATTGTGATGTATAGATTATGCTAAAGGGACCAGGTAAATTGAACATATATAGGTGACATCCTCATTTACAGTTTCATTTTGCACATGGATAGGTAACATTCTCATATACAATTTGATTTTACACACGTGTAGCTATGTCCATCAAACTGTGCCTCTGAATTTTTTATTGGTTGTTTGCTTATGAAAGAACTCTTTCCTTCCATAGGTACTGTGAACCCCTCTAAATGTGGCTGCCCCTTTGCCTTGAAGATGGCAGCCTGCCAACTTCTCCTGGAGATTACTACCTTCCTGCGAGAGACCTTTTCATGTCTGCCCAGACCACGCACTGAGCCTCTGATGGTTAGTGAAGCTTATTAATAATGAGGCTACTTGGAGAGTCCAGCCAGGTTGCTTGGTTTTCAGTAGTCACAATTTCCTCAAATATCCAATGAACAAATGTATCATATAGTTTAAAAATTCAACCAAGGGATTTTCATATATAAAAAGAAAATCTCTTTTTATCTATTAAAAAACTGAAAATTGAACTTAAAATCACAACAGACTGCACCACTGGGTAATGTCTAATTGATCATTATCAGTTAACCTAGGAATGTCTAAGAACCTTTCCACACTCCTTTATTCCACAAACTATGAGGAGTTTTATAGCCAGCATTTTCCAGAAATCACTGATAGGTTTGTTTTTTTCATACTCAGTTCAGTTCAATTGCTCAGTCGTGTCCGACTCTTTGCAACCCCATGGACGCCAGGCTTCCCTGTCCATCACCAACTTCCAGAGCTTACTCAAACTCATGTCCATTGATTCAGTGATGCCATCTAACCATCTCATCCTCTGTTGTCCCCTTCTCCCACCTTCAATCTTTCCCAGCATCAGGGTCTTTTCTAGTGAGTCAGTTCCTTGCATCAGGTGGTCAAAGTATTGGAGTTTCAGCTTCAGCATAAGTCCTTCCAATGAATGTTTAGGACTGATTTCCTTTAGGATGGACTGGTTGGATATCCAAGGGACTCTCAAGAGTCTTCTCCAACACCACGGTTCAAAAGCATCAATTCTTTGGTGCTCAGCTTTCTTTGTAGTCCAACTCTCACTTCCATACATGACTACTGGAAAAATCATACCAACAATTCATAAATTTATGTGCTTCCAGTGAATTTTCTCATTTAAATTATGAATGAAAAGACTCAAGTATTTAGCATGTAAATGTCTCTGAACAAATATTTTATTCCTGAAGCATTTCTTATGGATACAGATAAGCAGAAAAAGACCATGTGTGCATGCACACACACACACACACACACATGCATACACACACATGTGCACAGAAACACAAAGACACACAGGTAGGCATACATACAGACACGCTTGTATGCCATCAGGGCCTGATTTTTTTAACTTAAGATACAAATTCTAGCAAAAGCCAGGAGTCATCACAAAGCACTTTGGACAGAGGCCCACCTCAGAGGCGATTTTCTTGGCTCTTTGTTCTCTAACGGGCACTGTGTTTCCAGTGGTTCTTTTATCATAGGCCTTACCCGAGCAGAGCTGAGGAACCAGACAAATTCTTTTTTTTCTCCCCTTTACACAAAATTTACACTACGAGAGAAACTGTCACACTAACAATCTGTGTGCTTCCATGTAGGTGAATTTTATAGTGCGCCAACTCTCCTGCTGTTTTGACCAAACTCAGTATGAGCAAGACCCTACTGCAGTCCTGGGGGGTTGGAGGTTGGCATGAGGAATGGAACCAAAAAGTCAGTGTTCTAGTATTCCTGAGTTGTTCCTCTAACTCTGATTTCCAGTGTCTGCACAGCCCATTTCCTCACACTCTAAAATATAAAATGGAACTCTTTGTAGGTAAAATATGTTTTCAAGAGAAATGTGTCCACATCCGGACTGTGAAACTGCACCATTTAAATACTATGAAATGGAGTTCCTCCTACAGACCTTATTTAATTTCATGTTATTCTGAACCTTTATTTTTCTGAATTGTCACCTTCACTATTATATTGAGACTACTCTTAAAAATCAAGTAAGTCAGCCACTTAAGCATGTGTAAAGTCAAGGTTAATCTGTAGGCCTCTGTGAATGTTATTCATATCAATATTCAAATTATACTGACATTTTCATAAAAGCTCAGAAACACATCTGTTAAATTTTCAGATTTTCATTTTTTATTTATTTTTTAATATTTATTTGGCTGTGCCAGGTCTTAGGTACAGCATGCAGGATCTTTAGGTGTGGCAATCAAACCCTTAGTTACATCATGTGGGATCTAGTTCCCTGACCAGGGATTGAACTTGGGCTCCCTGTGCTGGGTGTATGGTGTCTTGGCCACTGGACTGCCAGGGAAATCCAAATTTTCAGATTTTTAAAGGTCACCATTTTGACTTATAGTGATTTAGAAAAGATAAGAATCTTAAAGTTTGATTCAGTTATTTTTGTTCTTTCTTTCAACACTATAAAGCTATAATGTTCCTTATTATTGTAACAAATTTTCTTTTTAAGAAAATTAATCAAATCTTTAAAAAATGACTGTATAATCAACTGGCTGTCTAGTAGAAAATGCCAAAAAATTAAACTAAAACAGAGGCTGCAGTTATTCAATCAATAAGAGGAGATTTTTCATTGCCTTTAGCTAGGTCTCATAAATCTTGTACTCATTGAACTATAACTTTTATTGTCAAGTATAGGTTCATAAATTTTGGGGGGATATGACCTTTGGAAAACGGGAAAGAGCTCATGTTTAATCTATGTAACTATTGTTGATGATAAAGGAAACTCAAATCACATTTTTAACTATTACAGAAAAAAAGTATCATAAAACCATTTTACTAACACAGAAGCTATAAATGCTTGAAATAGGTTTTTTAAGAAGTTGCACAAAATAGTAAATCTAACAGACTAAGCATAAATACCATTAAAATGAAATATTCTAAAGTTTTAACAAAACACTTGCTGTAAGAGTATTTATAGGTTTGGGGGATATTTTATTAATTCAGTAACATTTTTAACAGCAGTAAAAATAAATAGCTACCTGAATGTATAGAATAATAAAAGTATAAGCTAGAAAAATAATCACATTAGAAACTATATTCTAGGATCTGAGACTTGAGGAGGGGGGAAGATAGGGAACATAAACGTTCTACCAAGAAAGTCTTTCTGGTAGAAATGTCATAAGATCATTTCCCTGTGAATTATTTGTTTGCTTAAAAAAAGTCCTGGTTATATCTGAAGTGTGCAAGAGAAAGGGGCTTCCCAGGTGGTATTAGTGGTAAAGAATCTGCCTTACAAAGCAGGAGACATAGGGATGCAAGTTCCATCCTTGGGTTGGGAGGATCCCCTGGAGGAAGACATGGCAACCCTCTCCAGTATTCTTGCCTGGAGAATCCTATGAACAGAGGAGCCTGGCAGGTTACAGTCCATGGGGTTGCAAAGAGTCGGACATGACCTAGTGCACACGAGGAAGGCAAAAGAGCCTAAAATACAATAAAGAAAAGTTAATTTGATAGAGCTAGGCAATCTCAGGAGGTCACTCACTGGGTAGTGGGGAGTGGAGGTAAGTGAAAAGGAAAATTAATATCAGCTAAAAATATATTTTTACCAACTTAACCAATTTTTTCCATCTACATCCCTAGATGGAACTTAGTGTATTTGTTTCTCCCCCTAAAATGACTTCTGGTAGCATTTTTATTCTCTCTTTTTGTAAACCATACTCATAAAGAATATCTAGAAAAGGAAAAAAGCAGCATTTTTACAAGATTTATCATCTAAGAAAGCATAATAATCCATTTTTCATCAAGCAATGATTAACTTCCAAATGTGAAAACACAACATTTTTTTTAGAGTTTTGTCTATAAAACTGCAGATCTATTAAAACGTATCCCTGTTGAGTTGGTAAAACCAATAACTGATGACCAAGCAGCATGGAATTACATTAATTCCCATCGGATGCCAAGATGATCCTTAATAACAAAGAAAAAGACCATAAAGAAGTCTCTTTACATCTATATTCACTCATTAGGGGAAACAACATGTTGAATGCTTTTGTACAAGATTGTGCTAGAAACTGTACCAATTGTACCAATGGGATTTAACAAATCACATTAAAAAGAATACACCACTGGATCCCAAATACTTCTAAAGTTAAACGATCAGAGTGAAAGTCGCTCAGTCCTGTCCAACTCTTTGCGACCCCATGGACTGTACAGTCCATGGAATTCTCCAGGGTACTGGAGTGGGTAGCCTTTCCCTTATCCAGGGTATCTTCCCAAGCGAGGGACTGAACCCAGGTCTCCCACATTGCAGGCAGATTCTTTACCAGCTGAGCCACCAGGGAAGCCTGATCAGAAGCAAGACACAATTCACATTCATATTTGAAAAGTCGATATGAATATTTGAGAGTAAGGCTATGAGAAAGGGTGGTGTAAAGGGTGCAGAGGTGGGAGTGAGGGTGATGCAGAGGTGAATATGCGTAACAGGAGAACCAACACATGGGAAACACAGGAAAGGAGCAGAGGGCCAACGCTGGCCACAGACATGGGAGAAATCTGAAGGACATTCCTGAAAGAGATCATATATGAAAGATATACTTGGAAAGATAAGTAGGGTTTTGACTAGTAGATACAGGAAGTTGGAAGAAATGACTACTTTAGAGAATCAGAATTGTTATTACTTTTTGTCCCAACTAAGAAGCTTATCTAATTAAATTTAGCTGCCAAACTGGAAAGTAATTAGGTTGTTTTCTTTTTCCTAAGAAGGATGAATTTCAGAGGAGCAATTATATTCCTAGAACATTTTTTGACAATGTTAAATAGACTCCATGTGGTTCCTTCTTTTTTCTAGATTTGATACAATTTTCTGAGTATCAAAGTATAAATTCTATTCTTAATTCAAAGGGAAAAGAAACTATAGAGTCTAAAAGTTTCATTTATTAACAACAGTTAAAAGCTTTAGGTTTTAATCTCGGTACAAACTGGGTTTTTCAAACTATCTTTTGTTTTTCAAGCTACTTGAATCTAAGGACTTATTGTGTCATAATTAGAAAAAAATCACTGTATAAAAATAAGGTTAGCATTTTATATATTTTTCTTTTATCAGGTCTGAAAGTGTTTTATAGATTAATGATTAACTATGATCTTCAGCATGAGCAAGTCTCCATTCATCGAACAAATCAAATGTCCATGCTCACCTCACAGATTGAACTCCTGCTAAATACTTACATTCCCTACTTTTGGCTATGGGATCATTCTGTTCATAAGTGGATGGTAAAGGAACCCCTCTTATATTTGAAGTCTTCCTAAAAGAGAAGGAGAGATTCTCCCATTGTCTGATATTGTTTTGTGCCTCTGGCCATCATACATGAGGTTTCTTAAGCCAGAATTGCCTTTTCCTACCTGTTTGCTGAGCAAATTTTACTTAATCCTTAGCGCTGAATTCCAACATCACCTTGGTATTTGTTTTCTGTTTCTGTTCTGTGATATGATGATTTGTAATAAAAAATATATGTTTGGTCTTCATCTGTATTTCTGGTGCAGTGTTCCTAAAACCCTTGGAACTTCTTAAGGAGGGTGACCAAGGTGTCTTAATGAGGTGACTTGTGGTATGCCTCTAGATTACCTGAGGATCAGCAGGTCACCAAGTGATTAGAAAAATGAAAATTTCAGTCCCACTACCCTCACCTCTAGGTGACAATGATTTAATCAATCATGCCTATTTAAAGAAACCTCCATAAAAACTCAAAAGGACAGGGTTCAGAGAGCTTCTGGTTGGTGAATATGTGACGACTGAGGAGATCAGTGCCCTTGGATGACTTGGAAGCTTGGTTACCCTCACCCTTACCCTCACCCCATTCCTTGCCCTCTGCGTTACTTCCATCTAACTATTGCTGACTATACATTTTTTAAATGATAAACCAGTGATCTAGTCAGCAAAATATTTCTCTAGGTTCTGTTACCACCTCTAGCAAATTAACTGAACTGAGGAGGGGTGTTGTTGGAACCTTCAATTTGTAACCAGTTGGTCAGAAGCACAGGTAACAACCTGGGCTTGCAATTGAATCCTTAACCTGTGGATTAAGGAAAATGTTTTCATGGCCGATAATGTTTTCATGGCCGCAGTCTGAAACTGGTATAAGGTAGATGGGAACTGGCTATTTAAATGCTGTGTGTGCTACTCAAAATGGAGTGAGGTTTGCCAGAAGACCAACGCAGTGCTGGGGAGATGCCATCATTCACATGCTCCCCACTGACATTGCAGGACTTGGAGAGCTGCAGACTTCGTTTGGACCCTGAATTAGACCGGCACAGATATGAAAGGAAGATCAGCTTTGCTGGAGTCCTGGATGAAAATGAAGACTCAAAAGATTCCCTTCACAGTAGTAGCCACACCCTCAAATCAGATGCAGGTGTTGAAGAGAAGAAAGGTATGGATAAAGCAAAAATTAATTCATGTTTCCGGGTTTCTCAAGGGATATTTGGTCTGGGTCTAAACTGCAGAATTGTGCACTGAAAGAAATCCAAATTGTTGGCTCCATACAGCACTAACAGTGTTCACTCAACTACGCAATCATGCTAGTTAGGAGTTGAACTCTGCAATCAGAGAGGTTCTAATTCTAGCTCAGCATCTCTCCATAGCCCATTGAATATAAGGTGCCACTAGTTGTAAAATGAACTATTAGTTTATATACCATAACAAAGGAAAAATACTCCCCTTTCAGCTCTTACACAATGCTTACTTATCAATTAATTTTTAAACTTCTTATTGAAAGAAGACTTTCAGATGTAATTAGATGTAAATTTTTATTACCAGTCCATATGATTCTCTCTGCAGGAAAGTAAACTAATTAGTTTTCCAAAACTATCTTCAATTCAGAGTTCAAATTCTTAATCACTTTTTAACTCAAAATTGTCACTGTCTGTGTTTTTACGTATGATAATGTCTTCTGTGTCATCAGAATGTTAGTAATACATCATTTCTTAAATGAATCTATAAAGCTATTGGTGCTTGTTACATAAGCCAGTGTGCAGTTGTATGAAGCTAGCCTACCTTCAATTCCTGTCTCAGGAATGTTGCCGATCACACATGACTTACCACCTCACCCACTCCTTCACCCAACTATCATTCGGCTCCTGAGACTTAAAAGACACTGGCACCCATTTGTACATTTTGTTGCTGGTGTTTTGTTGCTGGTGCTTTAGATATTCACATGAACACAAGCAATAGCAAATGTGTCACAAGTACCACCTGGCTCTAATGATATCTTAAGATGGCATCAATTGTAAGCCAAATCTCAATTTCAGAGATGTTCAAATGTTAAAAAAAAAAAAAAGGTGCATCTTAAAATGGTGAAATAGAGTAACTAATTATGTGACCTTGTCCAAGTTTAGCTGCTAAGCCAATTTTCTTCTCTGTAAAATTAGATTATTAATATTAATGTTGAGAGCTTTAAATGAACAATGGGCTTCCCCGATAGTTCAGTTGTTAAAGAATCCACCTGCAATGCAGGAGACCCCAGTCCAATCCCTGTGTCGGGAAGATCCCCTGGAGAAGGGATGGGCTACCCACACTAGTATTCTTGGGCTTCCCTAATGGCTCATTGGGTAAAGAATCTGCCTGCAATGCAGGAGACCTGGGTTCAATCCCTGGGTTGGGAAAATTCCCTGGAGAAGGGAAAGGCTACCCACTCTAGTACTCTGGCCTGGAGAATTCCATGAGGTCTCAAAGAGTCGGACATGACTGAGTGACTTTCACTTTAACTTAAATGAATAATGCAAGTAAAACTTAAACTCAATAAGGACACAGTCTCTAATTAAGAAATAATAAATAATCACCATTGGTTTTTTTAAAATGTATATTATGAGCATATAGATCAGAACCCATGCAGAAAATCCTAAATATGAGTTAAAGATTGCAGAGTTTCAAGGTGCTCTTTAAAGCCTCCTTTAAACTGTTAACTTCTCTGATTTTTGTACTTCTTAAATTTTATTGCCCTTCAGTGTTTTTCTAACAAATTTCCATTAAATGAATATCAGCATATTTGTAAAAAGAGTCAAAGACAGTTTTCTCCACTGGTATATTTCCTATAGTCAATGACTCCATGAATTTTTGGTAGTTCAAGGAATACATGATTCTCAAAAGAAATATCCCTACAGAAGACCTAAAGAGACGTTTCGCCAAAGAAGACCTGGCCAACAGGCACATAGAAAGATGTTCAATGTCACTAATTACTTGAGAAATGCAAATCAAAACTGCAATGAGGTATCACCTCATGTGAATCAGAATGGTCATCATTAAAAGTCTACAGATAATAAACACTGGAGAGAGTGTGGAGAAAAAAGAACCTTCGTACATTGTTGGTGGGAATGAAAATTGGTGGTGGTGGTGCTGCTGCTGCTAAGTCGCTTCAGTTGTGTCCGACTCTGTGAGACCCCATAGATGGCAGCCCACCAGGCTCCCCCATCCCTGGGATTCTCCAGGCAAGAACACTGGAGTGGGTTGCCACTGCCTTCTCCAGAAAATTGGTGCAGCCACCATGAAGAACCATATGGAGGGTCATTAAAAACTGAAAATAGTTACCATATGATCTAGCAATTCCATTCCTGGACATAAATCTGGAGAAAACTAATTAGAAAAGATACATGCACCCCAGTGTTCACTGCAGCACTATTTACAATAGCCAAGATACGGAAGTAATCTAAATGTCTATTGCCAAATGAATGGATAAAGAAGATGTGGTGTGTATATACACACACATATACATACAATTGAATATTAGTCATAAAAGAGAATGAAATAATGCTATTTGTAGCAACATGGACAGACCTAGATATTAACATATTAAGTGAAGATAGAGAAAGACAAATATCATAGTTCAGTTCAGTTCAGTTCAGTCGCTCAGTCGTATCTGACTCTGAAAGTATCACTTACATGTGGAATTTAAAAATATGATACAGATGAATTTTTTTACAAAACAGAAATAAACTCACAGACATAGAAACCAAACTTGTGGCTACCAAAGAGGATAGCAGGGGGTGGGGCAGGAGGAGATACTACTATATATAAAATAAACAACAAGGATCTACTGTATAGCATAGGGATGTATACCCAGCATCTTGTAATAACCTACAATTAAAAAAATCTGAAAAAGTATAGCCCTAAATAAAGAAAACACAACATATTTAAAATATTTAAAACTTTGTAAAGAGTGGATATATTCTGAAAAAAAAAACCCTTTTAATATTTCAAGGTCAGAGTGTTGTCACAACATTTAAAAATGTAAATATATTGTGTTGAATTTACGGTGAACAGAAGCCATGTTGCAGGAAGAATTAGCCAAGTTTTATCAATTTCTGATAGTAAGAAGTATCAAGTCAAGGTTTGTTCAAATACTTCTACTTCTGACAAAGTGGACTGCATATGATGAGAAACTTCCATCTTTTTTTATCACTTTTAAAAAATTGAAGTATAGTTGCTTTACAATGTTGTGTTTCTACTATATAGCAAAGTGGATTAGTTAGACATATATATATATTCTTTTTTATATTCTTTTCCATTATGGTTTATCACAGAATATTGAATATAGTTCTCTGTGGTATGCAAAGACCTTGGTGTTTATCCATTGGATATATAAAAGTTTACATCTGCTAACCCCAGCCTCTCATTCCATCCCTCCCCTGACTCCTTCTCCCTGGGAAACTACCAGTCTGTTCTCTATATCTGTGATTCTGTTTTTGTGAAACTTACATATTTTAAACATACCCCACAGGGACTTTTTTCCCCACTCAAAATTATTATGCTAGTTATTATTTGAAGTAGTTGAAGCAAAAGCATTAATACTGACATGGTTACATTTCAGCAGAGTAAATTCTATATCATTTTAAGAAATAAAACCTCAGATTAATTTTTAAGAACACTAATTTCATGATTATCATTTATGTAAATTGCCTTTAATGTTCAAATGCACAAGCATTTTTCTTCTCATAGAATGGCTATGGGTTCATATGAAGCTATTTAATAAATTAAGAGCAGAAAGCTAGAAGTATAAATAAAATGAGAACATATTCATAAAATGTCCTTTACCAGTTGGCAAGAAACTTCTCAAAGATTCCTAAATACTCCTTAATTCCTTTTAACAAGCTGATACCAGATGCTAAAGCCGATGTGAAAATGGGGATCGCAGGGACCCTGCTAACTCAGATTATTAAAATTTTATTTAAAGTTTCATACCATCTGTTTGTATAACATCTAAAAATGTCAGTTCTTGAAATAAACAACCTGAGGACAGTTGGGATTCTACAAAGGAAAACTAATATGAAATCATCCTTAGAATGAAAAATGTCTTAACTAAAATCTTCAAGCAAGATCTGATATCAGTTTATCCATATTCCAGATACAAACTAAGATTGGCTTTCCAGAATACAGATACCAAGACATGTGTGACTCTTCAATAATCATGTACTGAACATCTGCTGTATACCAGGCACTATTACAGGTTCCTAGAATACAGCAATAAACAGGGAAAATTTCCCATGTATATTTTAGTTTAGGTTAGCTAATAATGAATAACATTAAATTCTGGACTTTCAAGTAGAGATAAATAGTATGAGGAAATCAGGTTAGAGTCAGAGAATTGATAGTGACCTGGAGTAGGAGGGATTCTAGTCACAAGTGACATTGAGCTGAGACTTGCATGATGTGAAGAATCCAGTCATGCTAAGGGTTGAGAGGAAAGTCTTCCAAACAGAGATAACAGTGAGAGCAAGGCTCTGATGCAGGAACATGGGAGCATGTGAAGAAGGGCAAGGAGGCCAACACGGTTGCAATAGAATGAGTTGGAGGAAGAGTGTTAAAAGATGGGGTTGAGCAAAGGTCAAATAAATAGGGTCTGTAAATATGGTTAGAAATTTAATTCCATTTAAATGTGTCGGGTAGTTGTTGGGAGATTTTGACCAGAAAAGTGATATAATATTTGTATTTGTGACTATGTATTTAAAAGATGATTCAAACTGTAGGAGTAGGGATAAGGGAGTATAGTTTGTTGGTTATATTCATCCAGGGAATAGGTGATGGGACTTTCAAAATCCTATATTTGGAAGTGTTGCATCAACAGGACTTGCTAATAGATACAATGTGGTGTTAGAGAAAAGCGAAAGTAATGTTTTATCCAATATAGATGAATTTGTTTCTTTAATATTAGTTCTCATTGTCATGGATGTACTTTACCAAATCTGAATCCTAACTATTATGTCCTTTGTAAATAACCAATGCTATAATCCTGAGTATTATTTTTTCAGAGTTATATGATATTTCCAATTATCTTTGGTAGTGGAATAGGGTTCTCAAAGTTAAATTTTTTTGCATCATATTAAATTGGGGTTACTGTACTATATTTGTAAGCAGAAAAATATCATGAAATCAAAGAATGACAAAATGTGCCTCTGTAAAATTTTTAAATTCTTTCTTTAATCTTTTTATCTACTTCCCAGTCTATTTTGACATAATTGTATTAATAGTCTTTAAAAATAACTATATTCTGTTTCAAATGCATTTCAGATAAGTCATAAAGTCTCACTTGTGCCTAAAAATAATACTGAAAAATACAGTGGATGAGTTTGTGCTATTACTAAAACTGAGCATTATGGTCTTTGTGGAACGTATTCAACTGTGCCGCAAGAACTTCTGTCTGGATGTGCAGTTCTATCCAGATGTGTTCAGGGAGCTCCATGAAGCCATTGCCAGCTGAGTGGTGATAATTTTAGCCTTTCTCAATCATGGGTATAAATTAGAGATTAAACATTTCACATGATTCAACATTTCACATGATATCAAAGGATATCTTCTAGGCTCCTTTAAATGTCACTAAAAATGTATACTTAATTAACATTTTATGGAGCGGTACAATCTTCTATCACAGTCACAGACTAACTCTCCTGTGGGTGAGAAACTTGAGACTAGAATGCAATCTTCCTGATTGGGACTAAAATATTAATAGCTGTATCTTGCATAATTAGTAAGAAATCTTATTTATGTCTTAAGAAGGAAAACTTAAAAAAACAGCCCCTTTCTGAGTATCACTTGAAGCCCTGAACTTTCAGAATCACCCTTACAATATGTGACAATCCCAGATCTTCAGAGGAAAAGGAAGGAGGTGTGGATATGACTATGGGAAATAAGAATGCTTTTGATTAAAAAGTAGGTTTCTAGCTGAACGTGTTTCTTTTACACTTTAATTTTCCTCACTGATGACTATTTCTTCCAGAACACTAAAGAGGAGTAATGCATGTTCTTCTTGGTATATGTAGACTGTAAGGTTGGCACAGGGTGTTGCAACCTTTGGACTCATATCTCACCCAACTTTTTGACTGAGAGGAGCAATCACTAGGCGCATTGAAAATGGAACCATTTCACACTCGTGTTCACCCAAAGCACCCCACTGAAAACAGATCCTTTAGTGCCTTTGCTGAGGAGCCGAGCGGACCCCACTGCTGATTGTTGGAGAGTGAAGCAACTGTTGTTTTTATTTCTTATTGAGGTATTCCCAAATGAAAGGGTTTCCCAAGCTCACATAAATCTGCCTGTCCCATTTCAAAAGACAAAAACACATGACTGATGGTTCTGTGAAATCAAGCAATGATGCTATGTGAACATGCTAACAGTCCTGGAGGACTCCGTGATGAGGGCACGCTCATGCTTGTGAATTCTGGGCCAGAGAGAGAGAGCAGGTTGTTCCCAGCACCAATGAGCTGTGTGTCCAAGAAAGAAGCTGCACCAGCCCTTCCTGGTGGACCCAGCCTCCTGCCCGTCCAACAGAGCTGCCTGGCTGGGCCCTTGGGAGAAGCTCCTTGTCCAGACCAGCAGAGAAGAGGTTGTTCAGTGACAAAGTTGGGGAGAGCTTGGCTCTGACGCTTGCTGGGGAGAACTAAGGGGGAAAAAGCCCTATTTTATTCTTTTAATACAGTTCCCAGCAGGAAGATCAGGATAGGAGGTTCCCGCCTGCTCCAGATTAAAGGAACCCGCAGTTTCCAGGTGAAGAAGGGGGGTTCCTTGTCCAGCATTCGCCGGGTCGGCAGCTTAAAGAGCAGCAAGTTATCACGGCAGGACTCAGAGTCTGAGGCTGAGGAGCTGCAGCTGTCCCAAAGCAGGGACACTGTCACTGACCTAGGTAACATAGAGGAGTGGGTGTGTGCAGGGACGTGGGGGGTAGGAAGTCAGAGCCCAAATCCCCGTACAGCTCAAGTCCATTTCCTTACAGGTCCATAGTCGGAGCGCAGAGTTGTAGGTTAGAGTACCCACTGGGTCTGTAAACGATGTTGCCTTCCAGAGCAGGGCTGCTCCAACCTTACTGTGCAGAGTCAGCTGGGAGCTTGTTAAAACGCAGAATCTGGTTCAGCATCTCTGAAACAGGAGGCTGAGATTCTACCCTTTTAACAAGCTTTCTGGTGACGCTGATGCTGCTGGTTCAAGGACCACAGCTTGAGCAGGGAGGATATAAAGTCTACAGTAGGGAAAGAAAATACTTTAGTGACAATGACAGATTTTTTTTTTTTTTTTGAGATCCAAGTGCTTTATGCCTTTATACTTCTGAACAGGAACTTTAAAGCAAAATGTAGACATTCCCTTGATGTTAAGCTGACTTAATGTACTTCGTAAAAGTCTCTCTTTCTCAGTGAAAACAACCAAAATTTTAGAAAGGAAAGATTGTCTACACCTAATGATTAGTGACCTTCAGCAAGTCACTTAACTTCTTGGGAATTTGTTTTCCCCAGTGACCCAATAAGAATAATTCTGTGTGCTCCTTACCCACAGCTCTAAAGATAAATTAAGAATGATTATAAAGTATATCAAACTCCTGAGAATCCGATTTATATACAATCAGAATATTAGATTGTAGACTGTCACCATAGGACGCAAAGAGACTGTGAATCCCAAAATATGTTAGTTCTGTGGGCTCTGATCACCATCTTAGGAGACAAGGAAAAGTAGAACTCACCAGCTGTCTAGAGTTTGTTAGGTAAAAATTGAAGTACATATTCTTTGCCATTCAGTCCCTGTGTGGAAAACCAAAATGGAAAGCTCTTCTTTATAAGTAAGTTATTTCAGAAGTTAGTTAGAAGTTATCCAGGGAATGTGGATAAATTATCAATTTAGTCTGCTGAAATAGGAGCTGAGTATCTTTAATCAAAGAGAATTTAAAATAGAAAATGTTTCTACACCTACCCACCTTTCCCTTCGAAAATAGCTTATTTATGCATTAGTTGAGATTCAGCCTATTTTTCAAGAACATAATAGAAAAAAGCCTCATGCCATCTTTAGTTACAGATCTGAGCTGTAACAGTATCATCAGTTAGTTTGGGGAAAAATATTATTTGAATTAATTATTTAAATTGATCCCTTTAGCCTAACCAGTTAAGTCAAACTGTCTAAGCTAGAGGCATAGTTTTGTCACAGAAAATACCCAGAAAAGCTGGTAGATTGGAGTGCAAAGCTTTGTTGTCTGGTATACTAAGTATACGATCTAGTATATTCAGTATACTAAGAATTCCTGTGACATGTCTCCTTCAGAGAGGAACTTGGACAAAGAGTTATCCACAACTGGGCACAATTACTTCCAAATTCCCTTTGTTTTTCTGAGGCACCACCCATCTTTGAAGTAGTTCTGATAGCAAAGCCAGCTGGTGTGAAGAGCAGTAACACTAGCTGTGGTCACAGTCCCAGTGGAGGTGGCAGCACCTTTTGTGGCCACTGCAGGTTGGCTGGTGTCCCTACTTACCTACACCTGTGAGTTCTGGGCAGTCTGGAATGGGTTTGGGCACACTCAACCAATAACTTGCTCATCTCAGCAATTCAAGGACTTGGCTCTGTGTTTTTTTTCCTCTGCTCCCATGTCTCAAAATGGAAGCCACTGTAACAGAGATCATAAATGTCTTTGTAATTGCTGGTTCAGCTGGTGGTAAAGGGAACATCTCCTGTTAATATTCCTCCACTAAAGTCAATGCTATGCCCTGTAACCCACTGGCCATGGTAGTGTGCCCTAGGATTCAAAAGCATGGACCATGATACCATAGCAATGTGCTCTCCAGGGAGACAGAACAGTCCAACCTTTCTTGCTGTTTTTCTTTTGAAGAAGGGAGTCCTTGGAGTGCAAGTGAGCCCAGCATTGAGCCCGAGGGCATGAGCACAGCCAGCGTGGAGGAAAATTACCACCGGAACATGTCATGGCTTCATGTAAGTAGGAGTCTCAGAAAGAGCCGTGAGATCAATTTCTTTCTGCACTGGGGGGAGATCTGTGAAGAGAGGACAAAAGACTATACTAAAAATAGCCATCCATTTCAGCCTCTTAGAAATCTGTAGATTCGCATTTCAGCTGAACCTCTGGATCCTCACTAAGATGGGTCTTCTGCTGGACTGCATTCATTTGAACCTTATTTAAGACCAAAGGTCCTTTGTTATGGTTGGCTCGTGAGTCAGTCAGGGAGAGGGACCAGGCCAGGTTGGTGGTCGAGAGAACCTGGGTAACACAGTCAAGGCCTCATGATCAGTTTTACACAAGTCTTCACAGGTGCTGAGAGCAAGATCATGGTGTCAGTCTTGAGTCTGCCTTCTATCAAACTGTAAACCAGGACATGGAGATTCTATGATTAAGGTCACACCTCAAAGGGTTCTCCTGAGGGCACAGGCAAGAAGGTGTCCCAGGCACAGGTTGCAGTTCAAGGGCATGAAGAAAGGAAGAGAAAGCTCAGGAAGTATGATGTGAGATCTGCAGTTGGCAGGGTACTGGCAGCACTGTTATTAATGTTAGCTATGGAATGTCCCCATCTCCTCTTTCATTTGACTTCTGGTAGGGTCAGATAAGGGCTGCCTGGTACATCACACTCAGAGTGTACAGGGCTATGCCCTTGGAACTGGCTGATTCCCAGAACCAGCTGATTTTGAGAATCTCTGACATAACTATTTTTAAAGTCGACTTTGTAGTTAAGTCAAACCTACATATTAAAAAGCATACAAAACCTATGTGCACGGCTCAATAAATTCTCATAAAGTAGACACATCTGTGTAACCACCACCAAGTCAAGAAGAACATTAGCAGTACCTTAAAAGCCCTACCCAGGCCCTCTGCCAAATACTACCCTCCCTTACTGGTAACTATTATCCTAACATGGAAGATTAGTGTTGTTTGTTTTTGAAATGCATGTCACATGCTAGGTTCTCTGTTGTGTCTGGTTTCTTTCGCTCACATAAGTGTAAATCTTCTAGCTCTGTTCTTCTTCAGGATGACCTGGTCTATTCTTGGCTAAATTCATTTCCATTAAAATTACCTTGTTAGTTTCCATAAAAAAAGCTTCTACAGCAGCCTTATATTGAATATAAAGGTAGTTAAAATTGAGGAATTGAAATTCTTTATTAAGTTTCTAATGTATAAAATGGTCTACCCTCCCTTAACTTATGCTCCATTATTTATTTAAGATCTCTTCAATTTTATTTTCATGTTTTTTAATTGTTTGTCTATTTTTTGACTGTGCTGGGTTGGGTCTTCATGGCTTTGCTCGGACTTTCTCTGGTTGCGGCTAGTGGGGACTGCTTGCTAAGACTTCTCATTGTGGTAGCTTCTCTTGTTGCAGAGCACAAGGTCTAGGCACACGGGCCTCAGTAGTTTTGGCACCAGGCTCTAGAGTGCAGGCTCAGTAGTTGTGGTACATGGACTTAGTTGCTCCCTGGCATGTGAGTCTTCCTGGACAAGGGATTAAACCTGTGTCCCCTTCATTGGCAGGTGCGTTCTGATCCACCGGCACTACCGGGGAAGTCCTGAATTGCTTCAGTTTTATTCAATAGTGCATTTTAGTTTCCTGTACCATGTTAGCCCTCTAGAAGTGTTTGTGTTTAAGACCAGAGATATTTTCTCAAAATCACTGGTGAATCTTCTAGACCTAAAAATTTCTTTGTAGGAAAGTTTTTAATTACATATTTAATTCATGTCATAAGATTAAAATCATTCAGATTTCTGTTTCTTCTGGGATCTGTTCAAGCAAATTGATTTTTTTCCTAGAAATTTGTTGATTTTATCCAAATACTCATATTTATTAGCAAATAGATGTTTATATAGTCTCTTAAGATCATCTTAGATTCTGTGGGATCTACAGTGATGTGCCTTTACTGTTTCTGATATTGACAGGTTATATCTTTCCTTTCTCTTGTTTTGATCAGTCTTGCTAGACATTTGTCAGTTTTATTAGTCAAAGAACCAGGTTTTGTGCAGGTTCAAGAATAACAAGGGATACCCTACAGTTCTTATCTGTGCCCTGCCTCATATCAGTGTACAGAAATATTGGGCATCTTCAATGAATCTTGAGAGAGATCTGGATATTCTGTTCATGCAAAACCTGTATTTTTTAAACTTTGAAGAGTGTGAGATATTGTTAGATGAGTTTGACAGGAGTGTGTTGATACTGTTGTTTACCTTTGTCTCATGGTAAGCAGACCTCTTCTTCCAAGGAAATGCATGGCATCCTTGCCTAGTAGGTCTGATTGGTCTTATTCATGTAGACTTATTTTATGTTCTCCAGCCAATATGGCACCTCACAGGTTAGGTGTTGGGGTCGGAAGGATAGACTCATTCAAAAGATTACTCTATGCAGATTTGACTAAACTTGCAGCTTTAGGAATGCTACTGCCTTTTTAGGAAAGCAACTTGAGAAATTTTAAACCCTAGGGCCTTCATTCCTTTTCTTAAAATAACCCTATCCTTTAAATCAACTGAGTTCTTTTCTGGAATCCTATTTGGGAAGTCTAGGAGATATGAGAATTTGAGCCAGATCAAGCCACCAGTGAAGAGCTAGAATAACCCAAAGCTGAAAGCAAATTCTTTGTAGAGAGAGGAAACGAAGTTCTACAGTGGATTCAAGCCCAGCTGAAGGTTAGAGGCCAGGGTAGAAGATACAGAAATGTTTTCAAGTTCCATGTAGGTGGGCTGGAGTTAAAGACATCCCACAGCTGTCAAAGGCCAGCCAAATCCTTTGGGATGGAACTTCTCATCACTTTCTGCTCTTCTACTGGCTCCTTCTACAACATCAGAGCTGAAAAAAATAATATATTTTAAGTTTGGAATCATTTGAAAATATCTGGGAATCATACACTTCCAAGTTTTTGAAGATCACTTAACCTTTTATTGTTTCAAAAAGAGCTTTCTATCAGGTGTGAATCCAGGGAGCAAAAGAAGTCAAGTACATAAAGGCTTGCAAGTCTTTGTTCTTTTGTGGGAATTATTGTTTTCTCATGGAATTACTGTGATTTTAAGACCCATTAATGAAAGTTGACATTCTGACTTTCCGTGTTCTACCCCACATCGTGGCTCATGATTGGTCTGCACCCTGGCTGAGCCTCAGTGGCGTCTGTGTTCCAGGTCATGATCTTGCTGTGCAACCAGCAGAGCTTCATCTGCACCCACATCGACTACTGCCACCCCCACTGCTACCTGCACCACAGCCGCTCCTGTGCCCGGCTGGTCAGGGCCATTAAGCTGCTCTACGGAGACACTGTGGACTCCCTCCGTGAGAGCAACAGCATTAGCAACGTGGCCCTCCGGGGCAAGAAGCAGAAAGAGGTGAGTGCATGATCACATGATATACACCAATGATAGGGAAAACAATGTCCTAACAATCTTTTCTCTGTAAATGCAAATTTCAGCCCACTGCAGTGGTATAAACCAGGCTACAGGTCTGTGTGGTTTTGAGCAAAGATAGACAATGGGTAGCTTCCCTGGGAGCTCAGCTGGTAAAGAATCTGCCTGCAATGCAGGAGACCCAGTTCAGTCCCTGGACTGGGAAGATCTCGTGGAGAAGGGAATGGCAACCCACTCAAGTATTCCTGCCTGGAGAAGTCCATGGACAGAGGAGCTTGGTGGGCTATAGTTCATGGCGTCGCAGAGTCGCACGCGACTGAGCGACTAAAACTTTCACTTTAGAAGCTGCTGCTGCTAAGTCACTTCAGTCGTGTCCAACTCTGTGCGATCCCATAGACGGCAGCCCACCAGGCTCCTTTGTCCCTGGGATTCTCCAGGCAAGAATACTGGAGTGGGTTGCCATTTCCTTGGTGCAGAAAAGGCAAGTGCTTTGTCTTTATGTCCATGAGCAAATATAAACTTTTTGTGGGTTTTTCTTATTTCAACAAATAAATATAAACTCAAAGGGGCATTTTTGATGAGTTGCTGTGGTAGGCAGAATAATGTCCCCCTGAAGATGTTGGAATTCTAATCCTTGGAACCCGTGAATATGTTACCTCACCTGGTGAAAGGGATCTTGCCTGGGTGAATAAGTCAAGAATCATATAATAGGAGATTGTCCTGGATTATCCAAGTGGGCCGAACATAGTCAGAGATGGAGTTTTGACGATAGAAGCAGAAGTCGGAGCGATGCAGCGTAGTGAGCCTAGGCAGCCTCTAGGAGCTGGAGATGACAAGGAAATGAATGATTCCCCCAGAAGGAACACAGTCCCGCCAATCATCTTCAACTTCTGACCTAGAAAACTGTCAAAATCATAAATCTCTGCTATTTTTTGCCAAAAAGATTGTGGTCATTTTTTATAGCAGTAACAGGAAACTGATACAGCTTTATCTTAAGAAATAAGTAATAAATGGCCCAACTTTTCACTGACAAATAATAGAGTCAAATCAGACTAAAGGAAACATCTTCAAGAAATGATTACATTTTCTCAGTATTCAGCTGTACTTTCCTGACAATTGGACAGCTGAGCTGGCTGAAGATGAAGACAGTAACTAGGGTTGCCGTGCTCCTGCCAGGGAAGCCCTGAGTTACCCCCTGCCCCTGAGAAGGCATGATGGCCACTACGTGCTGCCGGCCAAGTCTGCAGCTGCTTCTCGCAAGTGGTTTTGCCAGGATTTTTATATAATACCTATTCATCTCAGTGAGCGTTCACTGGACACCTGCTGTTGGCACAAAAGCCAGGTATTCTTGGAGAAACAAAAGTAAGTGGAGCAGAGAATCTTTCTACTAAAGAGTTTGTAAGCCAAGTTTGGTAAGGTGGAAGGGTGGCAATAAAATGCAAATCAAACTAGAGAATATAAGCAATAACAAAAATGCACAGTTGAGTTGTATAGCAATTTGTAATGCTTTAGCACTTGAAAAAGGGATTTATTTAATTCAGTTCAGTTCACTTCAGTCGCTCAGTTCTGTCTGACTCTTTGCGACCCCATGAACGATAGCACGCCAGGCCTCCCTGTCCATCACCAACTCCCGGAGTTTACCCAAACTCATGTCCATTGATTCGGTGATGCCATCCAACCATTTCATCCTCTGCCATCCCCTTCCCCTCCTGCCCTCAATCTTTCCCAGCATCAGGGTCTTTTCAAATGAGTCAGTTCTTCATATCACGTGGCCAGAGTACTGGAGTTTCAGCTTCAACATCAGTCCTTCCAATGAACACCCAAGACTGATCTCCTTTAGGATGGACCGGTTGGATCTGCTTGCAGGCCAAGGGACTCTCAAGAGTCTTCTCCAACACCACAGTTTAAAAGCATCAATTCTTCGCGCCCAGCTTTCTTTATAGTCCAGCTGTTTTAAAATTATGAAAGTACAAGGAAGTGGCTTTGGCTAATACAAGAGCTCCTAAAGAAAAAACTGTATATCTTGTAGATCTCATAAATGTGCTAATTTCCCTTCTGGGATACGACCTTTTAGTGTTTTTTTCTGAAACATGTGTATGACAAAGTATACATCATTAACAATGTACTTTTCTATTCTTACAAATCTTCTTCAGTAGATACTCATCATCTCATTTTACAGATGAAAACATTGAAGCTAAAATAGATGGGATTGTCCACAATTTTGTCCACAAAATCCCATTGTCCACAATATCTAGAACATATTCAGCTAGCCTTTAGTTTAGGAACATGGATTATCAAGTCAGGGCTTTTTCAACTAAACTCTCTTACATCTCATAGTATTCAGAAAATACAGATTCTAAGGGAAGATCAGGTGGGAAAATTACATAAACTGCTAAATGATGACATAAAAAGAAAAATATATATGTGCATATATTCTTGTACATGTATACATATATATGGACATGTCATTTATGTTTGAAATGTATATGTATACATACCTATCTATAAACATATACATATTTGTACCTATATGTATCTCAAACATAAATGATACTACATCCAAAGAAAACTTATCTAGATAAGCTATCCTTCCTATAAAAACTCCCTTACCTATGTAAGAAAACCTATAAAACATGTTGAAAATTATAAAAATACACCAAACTAAATTAATGTTCATTGTTCATCATGTACACGCTGAGATTTCTTACTTCCATACCTTTGCTCCAGTCATATCTTCACCTGTAATCTATACATGGCTGAACCCAAACATCCTTCAAGATCCAACTCAAGAGCCACCTCCTCCTTGAAACCTTTTCTGATCTCCCTAGTGTTCACCACAGGCCATACTGCAGATGGTGATTAATTTCATTTTTTTCCCTTCTTCCTCTAAACTATAATGGTGTTTTATTCTGCTTTTCATATTATTCATTCAATTATTCATTCATTAATTTATCCATCAATCCATGTGTCTATTCAACAAATTTTAAAGACTTTCTGGACCATACTGAGTCCATACTGTGTGCTAGATATAATAATGGCCACAGAGATATGGCACTGTCCTCGTATGATGCACACAGTCTAGCTGAGAGACAGAAATTAATCAACTAAGCATCCCTAAGTTGGTGTAAAATTGCAGCAGCAATAAGCACAATAAAGGAGAAAACTGTGCTGAGAGATCTTATGAACGAGGCTTTGAACTTATCGGGGGAGATAAGGCAGTATTTCCAATGAAGTGACAGATGAGTTTTGGCTGAAGGATGCCTAGATGTTAACTGAATACAGAATTCTCCAACCAGAGAGAAGAGGGAGCACCAAGGCTGAGGACGAGGTTCGGCCTGGCCTGCTCTCTGCTTGCTTGTGCAGCCTCATTCTGTACTGCGGTCATCTGTGCTCTTGTCCTCTGAGGCTGTGGGAAGGATTTTAGTCTTTATCCTGTGATAAAGCATTGAGAGCTTTTAAGATCCCTCTGCCTGCAAAGCGGGGCTACTTACATCCCTATTTATCTTCTGCCACTTAATTATAAAACTTCTCGATAACTGAGGCAGTCTTACACATTTTGTATCCTGTGTAATACCTAACAGAGAACCTCACTCTAGCAGAGGGACAATAATATTGAATGAGCGAGTGGGCTTTAGGGTTCTAGGGTGTTTCATGAATGCCTTCCACTTCTGGCCCATGCAGGACAAAGCAGCCTGAAGCCGCAGAAAATGTTACCTTACAGATTGCTCACATTTCTAAAGAGGGAGTGTAAGTGAAAGTCGCTCAGTCATGTCCGACTCTCTGCAACCCCATGGACTGTAGCCTGCCAGGCTCCTCTGTCCATGGAATTCTCTCGGCCAGAATACTAGAGTGGGTAGCTGTTCCCTTTTCCAGGGGATCTTCCCAACCCAGGGGTAGAACCCACCTTGCAGGCAGATTCTTTACCGTCTGAGCCACAAGGGAAACCCCACATTTCTGAAAGGGAAAGGGAAAGAAAACAAGGGTAAATGTTCCCTAACCTTAACACATTTAAATTAGTCATGCCAATGGAGAGCTGAAAAGATGTATTGTCTTCGGTGATAAACATTATATTTCCAAAATGCCAGCCTCCTACTCAGGCTTTTTCTTTTCATTTTCTCATGATGTTTCCATTTGCCTGTTCTGAATTTGTCACATAAATGGACAATGTGCACGTTTCCAGAGCCCAAATGAAAACAGAATAGGCCATAAATCAAGACTAAAAGCAGTGGTTCTGATTAAAATCGAGACTTAGAGCAATCGGTATTTCATTCTCATTTCCTTTTTAATCAGTTTTTATGGCAGAATATATTTGTGGCAGCTAGTACATTTTGTAACCCTTCTAACTCTGATCAATATGCTAATCTTCATTTCAGTGCTCAAAGCCTCACTGTACATTCCATTAGCCTGGTTAGTGCACTTCTAACCTTGTTATATATTGCTTTCACCAAAAGGTAAATTCACCAAAGAATTTTTTGATTTTTCCTATATATCTGTATCTTGTCTAATGCTATGTTCTAAATAGAGTACATGTTCAATTAGTACTTGCTAATGGAAATGGGAGTGGATAAAACATATTTTTTTCCTTTCAGTTTAAAAGGAGAGGTAAATAAAAGGTTGGAGAAGGAAATGGTAACCCACTCCAGTATTTGCCTGGAGAATCCCATGGACAGTGGAGCCTGTCGGGCTATGGTCCATAGGGTCACAGAGTTGGACACAACTGAAGTGACTTATTATGCATCATGCAAATAAAAGGTTGTTTGTTTGTTGCTATTTACTCACTAAGTCATGTCCTACTCTTTCTGACTCCATGGACTGTGCCTGCCAGGCTCCTCTGTCCATGGGATTTTCCAGGCAAGAATACTAGAGTGGGTTACCATTTCCTACTCCAAGGGATCTTCCTGACCCAGGAATTAAACCCGCATCTCCTGCATTTCAGGCAGATTCTTTAACAATGAGCCACCTGGGAAACCCCTACTAATAACCAACAGATGCCTTCAAAACTAGTCTCCTACAACAAGTTACCAAATCAAAAAGCAACTGATGATAACTTTGTTAGTCTGAATCAGAGTCACACCCGTATAGGACTTCAGGAACCTCACGTAATATACTGAAATGCCCCTCACATGTGTACCCATCTTTAATGTCTATCTTTTAGGCCCAAACAAGTCACTCAAGAAGAGTTATTAGCCCATCAGCCTAGTGTAAAAGCCTTTCCAATTCCCTTCTCTTTCCACTTTAACAAACATCCTAATTATCTTGAAGCTGGCAGAACACACCATGCTTAAGCATGCATACTGGGATACTACATATTTGTTACCTGAGAAGCTTGACTTATACCCTCTGTCCCCAGCAGACAGAATTAAACAGAAGTCTACATTTCCCAGAGTGTGAGAGACATAAATGTTTGTCCTTTTTCTTCTGAGTATTTTTTCTTTATCTGCCTGGTTAAAATTCCCATAAATTAATCAAAAGTATTATTCAGAAATAACCCTGAAAGGACAAAATGTCCAGCCAAAGGATAAAGCAATAAAATATTCTAAAAATTCAAAAACCATATTTTAAAATAACTGTAATGACCTGGGGAAATCATCATCATAATATTATAATGAAATGAAATGTTTAAAACTGTGTGGCACTCATTCTGGATGGGAGGGGAGTTTGGAAGAGAATGGACACGTGTATGTATAGCTGAGTCCCTTCACTGTTTACTTGAAACTATCACATTGTTCATCGACTATACCCCAACACAAAATAAAAAGTTAAAAACCAAAACTGTGTGCCACATACATAGTGTCATCACAGCTTTGCTGTGTAGGGGGACAAAAGTCTGAAAGAAATCAAACAATGACCATCCCTGAGTTGGGTATTATGGAGATTTTGGTTTCTTTCTTCATAGTTTTTCTGTATTTTCCAGGTATTCTGCAATTTGCATATAATTTTTATAAATAGAATAAAAGCAGAAAGTTGCTTCTTTTTGAATACCTTGACTTTTAAAAAAATCAGATATGTTGCTACATTTATATGGAAAATAATCACCATATATGATTTTAGAATAGCTTTAAAATTATATAAAACCGGCTCAATATTTATATTATATATTGCTTTTACTTTCACAAGGGGAAAAAAAGCAATGCAGAATTTCTCTCCCCAAATGATATGTGTTCCCAAGTATATGCCTCCACTTTTCTTTAATCTTTAGAAAACACAGCAAGAGCTCTGGTTCGTTTGTTTCCAAGTAGATTCATTTAAAAGTTCATTCCATACCAGTCACATAATAGATGCATTGTCTAGGGTCTTTTTGTCAGTTTTGAAAGACTTTCTTGGAACATGCATGTAGTTTCAGCTTTGCTTTTTCTTTCAAAATATTTCCATCTGTAACACTGTGAAGCTCTGTTCAAAAATTCTTAAGGAGTTCATTTTTTTTTCCCTTGGCATCGAGGGAGAGAGTGTTTCATTGACATGGCACTGGAAAAACAAATGAGCCCTTATACTGTGCAAAGGGATGGATTCCCTTTTTGCATAGCCTGGAGTGCAAAAATAGGAGACATCAGGACTCAGGATAAATAAACAAAGGCCTGCCAACATCAGAGTGACCACCCTCCCAGCTGTCTGTCCACTCCATTCCTTGTCATGTACAGAGTCAGGGGAAGAACTTGTCTCCTCTGTGTGAGTGCTAGTGAGTCAGGGCTATTTTACCCTGGTTGAGGGGATGGTTTGAAAGAAGAGCTGCTGTCTCATATAGACAAATATGATTTAAAAAAACACTTTACCTGGATAATAGATGACTATGAACTCATATTTCCTTGATGGGTCTTTTACCTTTCACTTCCTAACACTTCCCTGTGAAGTATTTTCTCTTCCAATTGATTGACTTGTAGCATCCAACCCTTTAGAGGGACTATTAGAGACAGTGGGTTTTAACTCATAATATTTTAAAAGATTTGTGCTTTTAATAGCTTGGTGGAAATATAATTAGCCCTGAAATGGAAGCCGGGAGGGCCTGTCCTTTCCTTATTCTGCTAATAACCAGCTCTGCAGTTTGGGCAAGCTACTCTACGGACTTTACAGGTGGCAATAGTGGTAAAGAACCCACCTGCCAGTGCAGATTAGACATAAGACACACCAGTTTGATCCCTGGATCGGGAAGATCCTGGAGAAGGGAATGGCAGTCCACTCTAATATTCTTGCCTGGAGAATCCCATGGACAGAAGAGCCTGGCAGGCTATAGTTCATAGGGTCACACAGAGTTGGACACTACTAAAACGATTAGCACAGCAAGCTACTCCACCTCTCTGGATCCTGGTCTCCTCAGTGGTAAAAGAGGAGTTTGTTGCTAAACATCTCTAAGTGCCCTTTTCATAACAAACTTAACTGCTTTTATCGCTTTCAGAAAGTGCAGACCCATTAGAAGGCCTTAAATCATCTGTTGCGTTAGAAGTGGTTATCTGGAGAATTGGGGGAAAAACAGCATTACTGGTTTTTAAGAGTACACAACACTCTTTGTCATCTATCTCATGTTCTTTCCAGTGCTCAGATAAATCATGCCTGAGGACACCTTCTCTGAAGAAGAGAGTTTCAGATGCCAACCTGGAGGGGAAGAAGGACTCTGGAATGCTGAAATATATTAGACTACAGGTATTAATACATGGTTTGAAAACATTCATGAAGCAGGAATAGGGAGGGAACTTCAGATATCCTTATGACTAATGTTTGGAAAAGTCCCTAGTGCTGGGAAAGATTGAAAGGAGGAGGAGAAGAGTGCAACAGAAGATGAGATGGTTGGATGACATCATTGACTCCATGGATATGAGTTTGAGCAAACTCCAGGAGATAGTGTAGGACAGGGAAGCCTGGCGTGCTACAGTCCATGGGGTTGCAAAGAGCTGGACATGACTGAGCAACTGAACAACAATAACAAAAGTTTGGGATATACAATGCCAATTGGCACAGTGTTGGCATAACAGCCCCCTCTAATTTGGTGAAAAAGAGTGCTACCTAGTGTGCAAGAAAAAAAATCCCTTCTTGCTGGACAGCCGACTTCATAAAGACAAGGAAGCTTGGCTAGAACCATGCCTCTTTCTACTCTAGTGGCGCCAGCTTCCCACCAGTGTGTGGCAGTGATGCTCACAGGTCTTGGAATGAGACAATCTGGGTTCAGATCCTATACCTGCTGCTCTGGCTCTGGGACCTTGGGCAAGTTGTTAATTTCCCTCAGTTTTAGTTGCTTGATCTCTAAAATGGGGATTTTTAACACTGGACCCCAGAGAAGGCAATGGCACCCCACTCCAGTACTCTTGCCTGGAAAATCCCATGGATGGAGGAGCCTGGAAGGCTGCAGTCCGTGGGGTCGCTGAGGGTGGGACACGACTGAGTGACTTCACTTTCACTTTTCGCTTTCACGCATTGGAGAAGGAAATGGCAACCCACTCCAGTGTTCTTGCCTGGAGAATCCCAGGGATAGGGGAGCCTGGTGGGCTTCTGTCTAAGGGGTCGCACAGAGTCGGACACGACTGAAGCTACTTAGCAGCAGCAGCAACGCTGGACCCATCTCAAAGGATCATTGCATGAATTAAAAGAGATAGTACACTTACCTACTTATCCAGGGCTTCACGAAGTTATATTGTTATTACAACCTAAACTCTAAATCATATTATATTTTCCAGGGGAAGAGAGAAAAAATTTTCATGTTTTTCTAGAAAGTGTTTTAAATGATGGCTAAAGACAGGCTTGCCCCAAACTGACATTTTTTACCTCAATTACTTATAATAATCAATTAAATAGTATTTTGTGGGCTAACCTGGACTAATAACCACACTGTATAATATTTTGAAGGAGAAATACCATGCAAGTTCACTGGCTTAGAAAACTAACTTTCTGAATGGAACTCCTGTATAAATTAGAGGCTGCTCACAGCATTCAGTGGAAATCATTCCTAATAGGAAGAAAAATAAGATGCTGTGAAGGTCCACCAGGACTTTTAACACAAAGATTTACTGACAAAAGTCCTTTTTTCTCAGAGAGCTGTACTTATTCTACAGTTTATTCCGTAGGTGGTTACAAATTACTTTTGTGGTGAAAGTGTTATAAAATAATATGATTTGGGACAATTATACATCAACTATAAAGCTTACTTACTATACATCATGCCAGCTATGTTCCCACTTTAAAAAGTATTTTAAGGTCATTTAAGGAAAGCGGAGAGAGAAGTGACACTTAGCTTTCAAGAGGAGGACAACAGCCAGTGTCTTCGATGGTTTTAAGACATCATTTCCATCTTTCTGCAGGTGATGAGCCTGTCGCCTGCTCCCTTATCTCTACTGATCAAGGCTGCACCAATTCTGACAGAGGAGATGTATGGGGACATCCAGCCAGCTGCCTGGGAGCTCCTGCTCAGCATGGATGAGCATATGGCGGGGGCGGCAGGTAAAGTTAGGCCACCCAGGACCCCGGTCCTGCTGCCATTCATCCCAGTGTCTCAATAAGAGCGAGGCACATTCATTCCATCTTCACGCTGAGGTCACGTTGGTAGCAGTGGCTGGACCGCCAAACAGAGCTGTGCACTAAAGGGAAACAGGCCTAGGCTCTCTGTATACACTTTTCATGTTCCTGTGTAGTCTGCACAAAGGATGTCAAAACTTACAATGATTTCCCCCAGAACCTACATCTTCACTATATTTCACAAAAGGTTCTTTTGTGTGTGTTGTGATTTCCCAGATTGACCATGAACTACCATCATTAATTTTATTAAATCTTAGGTAAGTCATGTTCTGTGTTCAAATTACAATATTGAAACAAATGTCTAAAATTTACGTGATGTGTCCAAAGCCACGTAGCTAGTAAATGATAGAGGCAAAAATCTGATTCATCATTTTCCACTTCTTGTGCATATTCCTTTAGTTTTGTATGGTTACTTTAATTGAAAAATACATAGTAAAAATTCAAATAATGTAAAAGTGTATGAAATTTAAAACTGTCACCCTCTATTCCATGATTCCCAGTCCTCTTTCTCAGAGGTGGCAATTTTTAAATTTCCCAGGAAACCTTCTATAAACCATGCATATATAGTACTTTTGATGTCACAAAGCACCTTTTCATATTTTATTTTTTTCTAACAAGACATTTGGAGGCAGCTACATCATCATCATCATCATTATTCATGTTTTACCAATAGAGAAACACAGACTAAGAAGTTAAGGGACTTGGCCAAGATCAGTTTCAGAGCCGTGACAGCCCCAGTTATCCTAAGAATTGGCTGAGCATGTCTTGAGGATATGGGGGAAAATACAAGGGAAATTTTAAATAATATTTTTACAATTAACACTGGCTTCTCTATGCTATAGAGTATACTCTTTTTTTTCTCATTATTCATTGACTTTGTAACTTACCATGGAATGACCTTTCTCTTCCTAGTATTTGGCTTTCCCCAAATTAAAAAACAACAACGATATTATGTTTCATAAATTCTCAGTTGGTTTCTCCATCTATTCTACCTCTTGGAAGGGTAGACATTTCTAATAGAGTCTACCTTTTGAATTTTATTGTTAATATAACATGTAACTTTAATGGACATTTTTATGTACCATCCTAGGGTTACTCTGAGAGGACTCTAGACATTTCCTAAGAAGGATATTTCAGCATGTAGTTTCCTTTTTTCATTAGCTTCCTCTGATATTCACTTTTCACTGTGAGCCAAGGGAAACATTGCTTAAAATGAGATTACTACAATGTCGTGTTGTCACTGCCCTCACACCAGATATTAGAAGATTGTGGGTGGTACAAAGGATGGTGCCTGGTTTCCAGTGGCTGAAACAGGGTTTTCTTTGGCTAGTGCTGGTGGCCTGGCTGTATAGCTCAGTAGTCGTTTTCAAGAGACAGAGGCAGTTTCCTCCTTCCCCTCATCCCCAGGAATCATACAGCTTAAAAGATGTGTAGCTGATGGATTGTTGACTGTCTTTAGCGGCCATGTTCCTGCTGTGTGCGGTGAAAGTCCCTGAGGCTGTGTCCGATATGCTGACGTCAGAGTTTCACCATCCAGAGACCGTGCAGAGACTAAACGCTGTCCTTAAGTTCCACACACTTTGGAGGTTTCGCTATCAGGTCTGGCCCCGGATGGAAGAGGGAGCACAGCAGATTTTTAAGGTGAGGGATACTTCTGGGATAATCCCATGGACAGAGGAGCCTGCGGGCTACAGTCCATAGAGTTGCAAAGAGTCCGATATGACTGAGCATGTGCGCGCGCACACGCGCGCACACACGCACACACTTCTCACACGGGAATTAGATTAGCAAACCCAACCCAAGGTTCATTCAGTCCTGCAACTTCAAATCCACAGTGTATGGCCCAAGAGATGCTTCTTTTTTCCCCTTCTCTGGTTTTATAAGTAAACCTAACTCCAATATGAATGAATTCTTGTTCTTAAAAAGATTAAAATATACAGAAAGGTAAAGTAAGAAAATCAAGTTTCTATAAACCTCAAGATCACAGTACCATCCCCAGAGGTAAGCACATAAAACTTGCAGATATTTCACTATATATACACATATGTTTTTGGAGGATGGGGTAATTAACACAAATAGAGATCATACAGTTGAAACCCTTCATTTTATTAATGGGTAAACTGAGGCCCAGAGACATTCATCATGTGCTTTGTAACAGCCTGTGCTCTGTAAGATTATGTCATGATTTTACTTCAGACTCAATTTAGTTTATTTCCCATCTTACTTCATTCCTTTGGTATCAACTAACAGATCCCACCTCCCAGTATAAATTTCACCCTGCCATCACCAGTACTCGGAATGCCATCTGTCCCGATGTTTGACCCTCCCTGGGTCCCTCAGTGCAGCGGGAGTGTCCAGGACCCCATTAATGAAGACCAGTCTGTGAGTAATGGACTCTTCCTTTCTCGTATCTTCAGGTTCCAGGTTGCATGGTGTACTTGTAAGAGAGAAGAGCAATGAGTGTGAGAGACAATGTGTTCTTGTCATCAGAATATAATAACACAGAAGAACAGCCACAAAAGTTCTTTAGTTCTTCTGAAATAGAATAGAGGGAACTAACTTCTGGGGTGAGCATTTGCAGACCTGCAAGTCAAGACAGTTTGTTCTATAATTCAAAGCAGCAGCTACCTTATAAAGCTATTAAAACAATTAGGCACTGATTTCTTAGACCAAGGTAGCACTTTTGCTGCTCTTTATTACAGAACAATTTATTTAACCTATGTATGCTATCCAAGGTGCTTCCCTGGTAGCTCAGACAGTAAAGAATCTGCTTGCAATGCATGAGATCTGGGTTTGATCCCTGGGTTGGGAAGATCACCTGGAGAAGGGCATGGCAACCCACTTCAGTATTCTTGCCTGGAGAATCTCCATGGACACACGAGCCTGGTGGGCTATAGTCCATGGGGTCGCAAAAAGTCGGACATAACTGAGCGACTAAGCATGGCACAGCACACTATCCAAAAGTGAACGATATTGGATGAATAAGAAAAAGAACTGGGTTGGCTGCTCTTATTTTCCTTATTTGGACCTTAGTCTGTTTTTTACCTTGTTGATCATCAGTATCATCATCACAAACATCACTCAGAGACCTCAGGGCATCCTATTCTAACTTATCACTGCTCTATGTAATGTAATTAGTAAACAGTTAACTTTAGAACACAGTCTATTTATAAACAAGAACCAAGAATATGTGCCCTTTGAAAAAAATGAATCTTCAAAATATGCCTTTTTCACATGTTACATAGCATTTTTCTAAATTTCAAGAGTAATGTAGAATATTTTGGAAAGTAAATCAAAAAATAAAGAACATATCTCTATACACAAATTCATGATTATTTCCTTGCATAGTTTCCCATGAGATTTAGGGCAATCAATATGTGAAAATTAAAGATTTTTGATAGATCTCCCAAAATATTCCCAGGACAGTTGTACCATTGTACTCTCATACAACAGAATGGGAAAGCATCTTCCTTATTCAAATTAACTAGTGTTATCTTTTAATGCCATGTTGAACAGCAAAAAAAAAAAAAAAAAAAAAAACAAAGTTATTGGCTTTCTTATTCACACATCATTAAAAAGTTTCTTGAATATATAAAGTGAGGTTGATATATAAAGTGAGGTTGAATATTTTTGCGTGTCACATATATTTTCTTGCCTTTTGTAGTTTCCTTTGGAGAACTGTTTATTTGAATTCATTACCCATAAGAATATTTTTAATTCTGCATATACTACCTTCATATCTCATGGTTTTGTGCCAAAGATAAAGGCACACTTGGTTCTTCCTCATATATATAGTAATCTCAGCATCTGAACCACTGATATAAAGATCTTTTTATTTTCTCCCATACATGTGATGGAATCATTAGAGTCAAATCCATCCTCTCTCCCAAGTTCACAGTGAATTTCAAGCCAAGTGAATTTCCTCTGATTCTATATTTAGTTCTCTTTTCCTTATTCCACAATTCTCACCTTATCTTATTATAATCAACCAGCTTGACCCCTGACTCTGAAAATGAATTGCCATGTGGCCCATCAATGCCTTAATTGCTGTTATGTCATTCATTATAGAAAACCTTTAGCCTTATGTTAAGACTTTGCATAAAGGGAGCTTTCATGACTATAGTCCTTCAGAAGAATGATCAACACCGCTTGTCTGTCTCTTAAATCCTACAGACCATGGGCCAACAAGGAGATGTAGAATTGCTACTGTACATAGACATCAAACTGGTAGTAGAGAATGTCAAAGACCACTTCCCTGTTCTGACACCAATGGCTTTATCCCTAGGGCTCTTGGAATTTGTCTCAGCATAAGCACCATGATTAAGACAAGCAGAATGACCACTTTGCAGAGTGAATCTTGTCTCCTTTATTGTTTCTTATCTATTATGCTTTTGCTGCTGGTAAACAGAATCAGATTTTACATTCAACCTTAGTAACACTACCAACTCATAATTTCCATTCAGTTGCTTTGTTTCTACAAATATTGCTAAGTACTTATAGTGTGCCACTGTATTTCTATGAATATTTATTATTATATATTGTTAATATTATTTAATATTAATATTTCTAAATAGTATTTACATAAATAGATAAGATACAAAAATGAAATAAATCTCAAAATTAATTGTTTATATGAGAGATAGATCGCTTTCCTCCTCTTTCCCATGGTTCTGACTTTCTCTTTTATTAACCCTACAAAATAAATGTCCTTCATTTAAAACCGGATCAAGAAATTTTGGTAAGAAAGAGAGTATTAAAAATGTTTCTTTGATGTCAGTGTTTAAAGAGTGAATCATTGATCTTCTGTCTTAAAAGTGAAAAAAGAAAAAAAACTGTTTCTAGAAACTATGAACATCTTTGAAGAATTATTCAGACTGAATGAAAAAGAATAGCTTAGTTATACAGAGCCTGGAAACTTGGTAGAAAAAGAAACAAATAACCTGAAACTAGATCACGACACCCTAAAAACATTTCCTGAGAGCAAAGTGCCACATCTGTGTCATTCAGTAGACCCCTCTTGTCTGTGACCATGCAGAAGAGTTGCTGGTAAACAAACTTGCCTTCATGTCTCCATAGAAATCCTTTTCAGCCCGGGCTGTGTCCCGCTCCCATCAAAGGGCAGAACACATCTTAAAGAACTTGCAACAGGAGGAAGAGAAGAAGCGTCTTGGTCGAGAAGCCAGCCTCATCACTGCCATCCCTATCACCCAGGAGGCTTGCTACGAGCCCACCTGCACGCCCAACTCAGAGCCAGAGGAAGAAGGTGCCTCTACACACTGGACTGCTTGGAGGGCTGGGTCAGAAAAGGGAAAGGACTTGCTCTAAAATAAACTGACAATTTTATGTGACTTGAGGTGATAAGCTCCCTCTCTCTCTCACTTACCTCCTGACACTATCTAAAGAAAGAGAAAAATTGTCTTTCTCTAAATGTTTAGAGCTGGCCTGATTATGGAGGAGGACATTGACCACATTGAATGAACTAATAATGATAATGGATCAAGCAGTGACTATGATTCAGGCAACAGCTGAACCCAGAGTGTGTGCTAAAATATAGTCAATCAGTCTTTCATCAGTAAAAATGGGGTCAGTCCATTAGCTGCTTTCAACCTTCACAAGTACTGGCAGTTTGTCAGAAAATGATTTATGGGGACTTTTTGGGCTGTCCAGTGGTTAAGACTCTGTGCTTCCAACACAGGGGTGTGGGTTTGATCTCTGGTCAGGGAAATAAGATCCCACATGCTGCATGGCTGAAATATCTGTGTGTGTGTGTGTGTGTGTGTGTGTGTGTGTGTGTGTATACATATCAATAATGGAGAAGGAAATGGCAACTCACTCCAGTATTCTTGCCTAGAAAGTCCCATGAGCAAGGGATCCCAGCAGGCTACAGTCCATGGGGTCACAAACAGTCAGGCACGACTGAGTGACTAACGCACACACGTATATCAATAAAAATGGAAGAAAATAAGTAAAGACAAAAAATTGTAAAGAAAATAATTTATGAACTATTCTGAATTCAGTGATTTCCCCCCTGCTTTTGTGAAATTTTTGGGAGGAATTTTCTGTCATTCTTTCTGTGTTTTTCCTTTCCTAAGTACACTCTTGGAGAAGGCAATGGCACCCCACTCCAGTACTCTTGCCTGGAAAATCCCATGGACGGAGGAGCCTGGTAGGCTGCAGTCCATGGGGTCGCTAAGAGTCAAACACGACTGAGTGACTTCACTTTCACTTTTCAGTTTCCTGCATTGGAGAAGGAAATGGCAATCCACTCCAGTGTTCTTGCCTGGAGAATCCCAGGGACGGGGGAGCCTGGTGGGCTGCCGTCTATGGGGTCGCACAGAGTTGGACACGACTGAAGCGACTTAGCAGCAGTAGCAGCAAGTACACTCTAAATCATTTAAGCCTTCTGAGAGCTATATACACTCTGATGTACGTACAAGTGTAGCTGTGATGATAACTTTGTTATTACAAAACCAAAGTTCACGTTTCCTGTTTTCTTTGCCAGTAGAAGAAGTCACCAATCTGGCATCTCGTCGACTGTCTGTGAGTCCGTCCTGCACCTCCAGCACTTCTCACAGGAATTACTCCTTCCGCCGAGGATCAGTCTGGTCAGTGCGTTCAGCCGTCAGTGCTGAAGGTGTGTACTCTTACAAATGTGTCCTTTATTCCTTATGTGTTTGAAACAATTTCATGACTTCATTACACTGTTTTCATTAAATAACTTGCTTCTTAATTTGAAGTTTTGAAAAGATAGAGTGGTATTCTAAAAAAAAAATTGTTGATTTAATCCAACAAATGTCCTTGATAAGTTGGTTCTATTTTAATTACATTAA
Organism: Capra hircus; assembly: GCF_001704415.2. Taxonomy (NCBI): domain Eukaryota; kingdom Metazoa; phylum Chordata; class Mammalia; order Artiodactyla; family Bovidae; genus Capra; species Capra hircus. Next base: position 38,132,133 of record NC_030809.1, on the reverse strand, counting down.
TGTAATCATATTGCTGAGGGTTTAGTAAAACATTATTCTGGACAGTTTTCATCCCTGACTACACATTGCAGTCAACCAGGGAGTTTTTTTTTTTAAATGCCCAGGTCACACCCAAGATCAAATCAGAATCTCTAAGGGGGGACTCACCACCTCAGTATTTTTTAAAATCTACTCAGGTGATTTCAGTATGCAGCTAAGACTCAGCGGGATGCTTTAGGATGCTCTTCTGGAATAACAACAGTCAAAGAATAAAGTTCATGCCACTCCTGTAATGAAATCTGATTCCAGAGGAGAAACGTGATGCTCTTTAGGTCCTAGAATTTATAAGCTATGCCTCTCTAATGATGAGGAACTATCTGGGACTCACTGCTTCATGATTACACAGATTTCATCACTGATTTATGAAGTCATCAGAAAGTTACACAGAAACCAGTTGTTCTCAACCCTTTATTGCACAGCCTTGGAAAACTTCAAAAATGATCAGTGCTAACTAATCACAACTTACAGGACCGGGGCCCAAAGATACCTGTATTTTTTATAGCGCCTTTACTGAGATATAATTTACATACCATAAAATTCACCCTTTTGAAGTATGTAATGCAATTGATTGATAGTATATTTGTAGAGTTTACAACTATCACTGCTACTTAATTTCAGAATATTTTCATTATCCCCAAACAGGGGTACCTTATAGCCATTAGTAGTCACTCCTCCACCAGTTCTCCAGCCCCAAGAAGAAGCAGTCTACTTTCTATTTCTATGGATTTGCCTGATCAGCACATTTTATAGGAATGGAACCATACAGTATGTGGCCTTTTATGACTAGATTCTTTCACTCAGCACAATATTTTCAAGGCTGAGCCATTTGTCACGTGTACCAGTTCTTCATTCCTTCTTATCACCAAATAATATTCCATTGTATGGATACAACACATTTTGCTGATCACTTCATCAGTTACTGGATGTTTATATTGTTTTCATCTCAGTTATTATGAATTATGATGCTATGAGAAGTTATGTGTAACTTTTGTGGGGAATACTGTCAAGCTACTTCAAAAGTTTCTGTGTCATTTTATATTCTTACCAAAAAGTATGAAGGCTTCAGTCGTTCCACACACTTGAAAAGACACAGTAACCTTGAAAATGAAGAACAAAGTTGGAAAACTCACATTTCCTAATTTCAAAACTTACTACAAAGCTGCAGTAATCAAGATTGTGTGGTATTAACTTGAGGATTGATATACAGATCAATGGCATAGATTGGGACCAGAAGTAAGCCATTACATGTATGTCAGTTTCATGTTTAAAAAAGGGTACCATGAAACTTCAATGGGGAAATAACAGTCTTTTCAACAAATGATGCTGTGACAACTAGATGTCTACACACACCAAAAAAATGTTCTATAGGTAGGCCTTGAACTGAGATATGTTGTTGCGTTAGAATGTTCTGAGACTGTACCTAGTACTGAGAAAAGCTTCCCGATTATGTCTCCCTCTTCAGATGAGGAGCACACCACTGAACACACGCCCAACCACCATGTGCCTCAGCCCCCACAGGCTGTGTTCCCAGCATGTATCTGTGCAGCCGTGCTCCCCATTGTCCATCTGATGGAGGACGGTGAGGTGCGAGAAGATGGAGTGGCAGGTATGGCTTTGACTAGTGAAACCATCTCATAAATACTTGAGGTATTCATCTGACAAAGGACAGCTGGGTGTTCTTGAAGACGTGAACCATTGGCCACACATGGAGTTCTTTTATGCATATGTTATAATTACAGATTTGCTATATACTGAACTAACACTATCGCTTCCTCCACTTTCTCTTCTCGTAAACTTTATGACCAAGAAATTGCATTTAAAATATGTAGTTTGGTCCAGGAGTGTTGTTTATGCTCAGAGAACAGAGCAATGCTTATTTGACCACATAGGAACCAAATAGTGATTTTTAGCCACCTTAGAAATCTTAGTTATTGGCTTGAAATCATTAATACCATCTTTCTCAATTGATTGCCTTTTCAGAGGTAGTATCTATAGAGAATAGCTACAGAATGAAATAATAAACGAGGGGTAAAGATGAGTTACATTTGTGACAGATAACAGATTAATATTATTTTTTTAAAAACCTTCATAACTTAATAATGACTTTTTTAAACCCCAATACAGAAATGGAAAAAGAATATAAACACAGAATCCAATGGCCAATAACATCTGTAAATAACACTGTTGTTTAAAACAACAATGAAATCTTACTTTTAATATAAAATATTACAAGGATTATTTTAAATGAAAATATGCATAGTTGGTAAATAGTCAGAGAAAAGAGCATTATCACACCTTACTGATGCCAGTAAAAATCTAATGCAAGCATCTTGAAACAGTGTCACAGTGTGCATCATAAAAGCCTTAAAAGTGTGAACACCCTTTGACACAGATTTTGATCTCTAGCAATTTCCTAAGGCAGTATTGAGGGGTGAATAAAAGTTTATATAGAATACTGAACATTGACTATATTAGAAAGAACAAATATTTGAAAATAATTTTAATATCTGACAATAGGATATTAGTTCATTGTGGTATTTCTAAATGATAGCATTCTGTGCAATTAGAAATAATATTCTAGAAAAATATTAATACAAAAAGTGTTCAATTTACTGCTAATTAAAAATGTGAGTGCCTAAGTATTTTCTATACCATATTATTTAAAGATACATATAAATATATATTTCATGTGTATGAAAAAACATACTCTGAACTGTTTATAGTTGTTTTGAAGAGGAGCATGAAAAAGCTGGCTTAAAACTCAACATTCAGAAAACTAAGATTATGGCACCCAGTCCCACCACTTCATGGCAAATAGATGGGGAAACAATGGAAACAGTGACAGATTTTATTTTCTTGGGCTCCAAAATCATGGCTGATGGTGATTGCAGCCATGAAATTAAAAGACCCTTGCTCCTTGCAAGGGAAGCTATGACAAACCTAGACAGCATATTAAAAAGCAGAGACATTACTTTGCCAATAAGAGTCCATTTACTCAAAGCTATGGTTTTTCCAGTAGTCATGTATGGATGTTGAGAATTGGATCATAAGGAAGGCCAAGTGCTAAAGAATTGATGCTTTTGAACTGTAGTGTTGGATAAGACTCTTGAGAGTCCCTTGGACTGCAAGGAGATCAAACAACTCAATCCTAAAGGAAATCAGTCCTGAATATTCACTGGAAGGACTGATGCTGAAGCTCCAATACTTTGGCCACCTGATTCAAAGAGTCGACTAATTAGAAAAGACCCTGATGCTGGGAAAGATTGAAGGCAGGAGGAGAAGGGGGTGACAGAGGATGAGATGTTGGATGGCATCACTGACTCAATGGACTTGAGTTTGAGCAAGCTCTGAGAGATGGTGAAGGAAGGGAAGCCTGGTGTGCTATATAGTCCATGGGGTTGCAAAGAGTTGGACACGACTGAGTGACTGAACAACAACAAGACATGTCTTATTCTCCTGCTTGTCTTTTTCTGTATTTTCCATGTTTTAAGCATTAAATGCCTTCCTTAGCAATCAGAATAAAATAGTGTTATAGTTTTGCAACCAATTTCAACCTAACAAAAACCTGCATTTATTTTAATTATTTATGAAGCTACATGAGAGCTAAAGCTTATTTTGCATATCTCTTGTTAATATTATTTATAAAGCTCAGTTTTAATTGGATGGTTAGCTTCTGAAGCAAAAAAGATGGTATAATTTATTTAAAATATAGCCTGAAAAATAAAGTCATGCTAAATTTTGTATTCCTAGTTTAGAAAATTGAATTAAACTATTTAAACTGAAGATCATCTATTTCTTCTCCACTACTCACTTTTACCCACCTGCTTTCTTAGCCTGGGCACTTCCAGGCAGTCTTAGCCGACTATCTTCCCCAGAGAAGTAGCACTTTTTCTTTCACATTAGGAATAATTATTTATTCCTAAGCCATCCTCATTAGAAGTGGGAACCTTAACTGTTACTGGCTCAACTATGTCATCTTTTTGAAGGAGTTATTATTGAAAGCATTTATGTGAACAATATAAGGGCAGGTCTAATTCACATTTATTCTAAACAAAAATGTATTTTCTAAAACCCAAAATATTACATTAGAAGTTTCTCCATACAGCAAACAATGAAATAGGACTTTAATAAATACTTACCATTGTTAACAGTAGGATGATTTCCAAAATAAAGATTCATAAATGTATTCTTGTTTATTAAAGTATAGTTGACTTATAACATTGTGCTAGTTTTAGATATGCAACATAAACATTTGATGTATGTATATATTGGGAAACGAATACCACAGTAAGTTTACTTCCATTCATCCCCACATGTAGTTGCAATGTTTTTTTATGATGAGAACTTTTAATATCTATTCTCTTAACAGCTTTCAAATATACAGTATAGTACTGTTAAATATAATCATCATGCTATACATTTCTAGGATTTATTTATCTTAGAACTGAAAGTTTATAATCTTTGACCACCTTCACTCAGCCCCAGTGCCCACCCCCCACCTCTGGTAACCAGTCTGTTCTCTGTATCTTTGAGTTTGGGTTTTTCTTACATTCCACATGTAATTGAGATCATACATTTGTCTTTCTCTGTCTGACGTCTTTCACTTTGCATAACACCCTCAAAGTCCATCCATAATGTTGTTAAGTGGGAGAATTTCCTTCTTTTTAAGCTTTAATGATATTGCATTGTTTATCACAAATACATTCTTTAGAGAAGCAATGCTAGTAGTTAAAGACCATCCTATACACTTTGTCACCTTTTCTTTATAGGCTAAAGTGTTCAGAAACAACAACAAAAAGAACAATGCTTACCTTCAGTAGAAAAAAGGTTCATAGAACTCTGTGAGGCAAAAATTTTAGAGAAACCAATTAAAGCTTAGAAATTACTTGAACACTATATCTAACAGATTTATGTCCATTTAAAATGAATGTTCAATTTATTTTCTTTTCTAAAGTGAGTGCTGTGGCCCAGCAAGTCTTATGGAATTGTCTAATTGAAGATCCGTCAACAGTTCTTCGACATTTTCTGGAAAAACTGACCATCAGCAATAGACAAGTAAATCTTCTGTGTTTATAGTAGCTATGTGTGTGAACATGGTTACACAACAAGCAGTGAACTTTATTGTGATATTCATGCAACATCGGTTGATACATAACCAAGAAGTACTTTGGATAATGATAATAATGAACAAATTAAACTTCACTGTTTTCTTTTGAATTTCCCCATCAACTGATGTCTCCATATGTGTATGGTACACTGCTGGTAATGACCATAAGATACTGAAAGATTCTGTCTTTTAAACAAAGATTAAATTCAGTTTAATGTTTTCAGTGTTGAGTACATTTACTGAATTCTGATTGGTTGGTAGTATGTGATACAGGTAATATTATTAGTGTATGTTGAAACTCTCCTTTAATCAAGAAATTTAATTTACCAGTTCACCCTATAGGGAGATTATGCCAAAGAAAAGAAAAGTAGCTTTCTGAGCAATGACAAAATACACCAATAATTAAAAATTGTTTCTTCATTTCTATATTATTGTTTCATTTGCTGGACAATTAAGTTTAGCTTCTGAAAGGAAGGCTAATTATGAACATCTACCCAGGAAACAGAACTATGAAGTTTAATAAACCTAATTTGTTAATAGTTTCTTAAGATAGGCCCTTCTCACATTTTCATCACACTTGAAAGCTATAGTAAATAGAGTTGACTAAATATACAGCTTTCCTGTGATTTGCCTGTGACCTATAGAGTCAGTCTTAGTTTTTATTTTGTATACTATCATGTAAGAATTGAATCGCCAGTCCATGCTTGGGGCTGGTGCATGGGGATGACCCACAGAGATGTTATGGGGAGGGAGGTGGGAGGGGGGTTCATGTTTGGGAACGCATGTAAGAATTAAAGATTTTAAAATTAAAAAAATCAAAAACTAATAACGTAAAAAAAATAAAAAATAAAAAATAAATAAATCCTAAAAAAAAAAAAGTCTCACTATTGCTGACATGACTGAAGCGACTTAAAGCAGCAGCAGCAGACTATTGCTTAGTAACTTCATATGCTAGCTTCTAGGAGAAGGTGTTACGGTTGGCTTAAATAATTTAACAAGCATCACAAATACTATATTAAAATGCTGAACATAAGAGAAATCAACATGTAGGCAAAAGTAAGAAAAATTCCCCCACCTTGCTTTTCAAAAAGTTAATATTATTTCCTACAATATGGCAGCTGAATGAGACATCGACTCTGTTGCTCTTTCAGGATGAGTTAATGTACATGCTGCGCAAACTGCTCCTGAATATCGGGGACTTTCCTGCTCAGACCTCTCACATCCTATTCAACTACTTGGTGAGTTTCACCTCCAGTAGGTTATAAATGTTCATTTCTAAGTAAGAAGCAACAATGCGAGAAAAAGGTCTTAAGGGATTTTTTCAAATAAATTTTCATTAACTGTGTGCCTGAAGTTGCCTCATAGTCAGCTGAATTCACCACTGTTTATATGGGAAAACTCCCCCTGGCACAATCCCTGGCATGTGATGGGGATTCAATAAATGTCTGTTTCCTCCCGTTTCTCTTTAGCATTATACAACTTCCTCATGTCAGTCCTTAATTTTAGTTTTCTGTTGAAAAAATGTATGTGTCATTTTTAGTCATTCTTTCCCTTTTCGTATCTCATTGTTTAAAATACATACACACACACACAGAGGAAAATGTTGCCCTAGATACAAAGTATTTGTGAGTGTATTTTTCCATAGCAACTATCTGTGCTTTACATGGTCCTCACAGCTCCTTCCTGAACCCTCCAGAATTTGCCAGTTTCTTCACATTCTCCTCTTAATACCCTAAATAAGTATGCAGTTTGGGGACTGTTGGCTTGATGACTGTTCTTTTAAACTACACCTTAATCCAAGCAGACAGATGGCCAAATGAATTTCAGTGTTGGGAGAATGTTCTTTCTCCCTAACCATCACTGGTCTTCTGCGAGTTGGGAAATAGAAGAGTTATCCATATGCATCTGCAGCAGGATGATAAATTTAACTCAGTGCTACTACTCTGATGTGCAAACAGAAGTTGTAATTCCTTTCTTGTGTTTATGACTGAGGTGGTTTTCATTGTGAATGCCCACCTGCTGGTGGACAAGAGGGAAAATATAAATAAGTGTCTAATTTTAAGTTCAGACTGATAGAAATATATAAATAGTACCTTTGGATAGTATTTGGTCTCTCTTGTCTAAAAATACTTAACCTCTAGGAATTCTCCTCCCTTCTAACTTCTTTCATCTCTAGATGTTATATGGAGTTGGGGAGAAAAAAAGACCTTTGTTCAGAATTCTGTCTCTGTCCAGTGTTTGCTCCAGCTCCTCCCCTTGTGAAACAGAGCTCTCTATCTGGCTGGTTGCCGGATGCCTGACTGGTGGAAGCTGAAGCCCGTGGCTTCTGTAACTTGCAAACCATGTCTACTCCCAACAGTGCTTGCTCGGAGACTCCCTCTCAGCTCCTGCTGGTGCTACCCACCCCTCTGGGTTCTGGTTGTCCCATATGGCTTTAGATTAGGAAGTCCTCTGACTAGAGTATCCTGCTCAGTGAACCAGCCTATGGCAGTTCTATCCAAAAATCTCTCCAGCCAAGCTTTCTGCTACTTCTTCTCCTATCTGCACTACTCAAAAATCCAAGGTAGATTAGCACAGCCAAAAATATCAGAACCTCCTTCAGTTTAAGTATGTGCTCTGCCAAGTTTATGTTACAGCCAGATTGGTATCAAAAGACTCTGTGGTGAATTCTTGTCATAGACACAAACAAACACTAGAGGCAAAAGCCCCTTTGGGGTGCCTACTCCTTCCCCAAGTCACTGATGGGGAAACACTTATTTGCTCCCCTCCATCCTTTTACCCTGGGACAAGAAAATGGACATTTCAGTTCCCTTCTGCCATATTCTCCTTTCAACTCCAAATAAGCCTTAACACTAGACATAAATCCTCCCAACTCTGTCATTGATAAGTTACTAGAGCAAAGGGCTGGGCACACATTGGCCACTTGCTGTATAACCTTGTTTTATATAAACGCCAATCTTTCCCTGAATCCCAAGCACATGCATTCTTCAGGTGGACTAGGGAAAGGGGTTTTGTACTCAGAATGGCAGAACAGTGAAGGGTGGAGTCATGTTTTAAACCATTACCCTTATTGTACCTCTCTTTTTTCTAACAACGATTATAGATATGTGTAATAGGGAGTTGGGGAACATGATTTATATCTTCCAGACTTCATTAGGAACTTTTAAACCCACTGCCCCAAACTTGATTCAGTGATCTTCAGTCTGGTGGGGTCTTAGTCCATCTAAGGGTATGTGAAGACTTTTGAAGCAGTTTGCTGCCCAACTAGTTTTAAGGGAATAAATCTCCAAATCCTCATTATTAAGGGAATAACCTCCAAATATCTCATTTTGTAGATATGCACTAACACTTCTTGAGCATGTCTGCCATCTCAGTCATCACTGTACACCAGAAAGGCCCACTCTGACCCTCCCAGGTATCACCAGGCTGCATTGACAGATGTGTAAGACAGGGAAAGAATCTGATGTACCGTATTAGATTTAAGGAAGCCTCATTTCTGATTGATTGAGGCCCTTTAAATCCACAAGACTTCCCACCTTTTCCTGTCTTCTATAGATTTGTACTAGTTATGAGGTTTGGCCACCGCCTGATTCTTTCAATGTAACTGGAAAGTTTTCTAGGTTTAGCAAATTTTTCCAGGAAAAAAAAAATGTGTAAAATTGTTGGGCAGTGGCTTTTACATTATTTCTTTCTGATTCTGTTGTGCATTATTGAATAAGGTAACTAAAACTAATTTCATCAAATGTGTTGGAATATGTGAAGTATGCATTGCAATTATAGTCAGTTCTCTTTTTTCAACATACAGAATGTTTAACATACTCTATTTATATTAACAATATAAATTTATGATGGGGCATTTTAAAGGTTAACTTTAAAATATACAAAAGGGCACACAGTTTTTCAAAACTTATTCCAGAGGACACAAACAGAAACTTTTAAGTTCACTGACTTGGCCAAGCAGAGTGTTCTTAGGTCAGACCATTAGTCATAATCCAGGCTGAAAACAGTGTTTGGACAAATGTCACATAGTGATTTTGCGTGGTCCAAGTACTGAGCCACCAAGTGACTTGAAAGCTGGAAAAAATGATCTTTTGCTTTCCTCTTAAGCAGTAGGTATTTTGATAATGCAAAAATGTATGGCAACCTGCCCTGGCCAGTTTTCCAGTTACACCTTCTCCTGCTTACTGCCACTGAAGATGCTAGAGTCATTGTGGCTTTGTGACCTCTTCCTGTCCTGAGTTGCAGGTGGGATTAATCATGTACTTTGTGCGGACCCCCTGTGAGTGGGGGATGGACGCCATTTCGGCCACCCTGACTTTTCTGTGGGAGGTGGTCGGTTATGTGGAAGGCCTGTTCTTCAAGGATCTGAAGCAGACAATGAAGAAGGAGCAGTGTGAGGTGAAGCTCCTGGTGACTGCTTCAATGCCAGGTACTGCCTTCAGATGACATAACTTTTCTGAGAGTATGAATACCCCTTTTAGAGACCAAGTGTCTCTTTCATTCATGAGAAAACTTGCCAACCCTGGGATTGAGTGCCTCAAAGAATTTTTGTTGAATGCAATCTGAAGAAACACAATAGACCCTTTAAAAGTCAGCAATTGCCAGATGAAAAGGGGGACATCAGAACTGAGATCTGTGAGTCAGTCCTTGAAGGGCTGCCAAAGTTAAAGATGTGTTTAAGTCTATCGCAGAGGGCCAGCTGAACTGAGAGCCTTTTTGAATGGATTTTTGGCACTGCAAGGAGAATAATATTGTTTGCGTGGCGTGGACCCCAGGCTTTTGTGAACTCACTGAGACATGGCTTTATGAAAAACTGCAAAGGGGAAAAGCAGGAAGGAGAATTACAAAAGAACATGCAGTATGATATAAAATCTAGATACAGTTCCTTTTCACTTTGGATAGCTTGTCTTTCTTGGAGATAAAATAAGTGTTGCCAAGCCTCTATTCTTGTGCAATGACTAAGAAAATGTGAGATGATACATGTATTGATATAAAGAGAAAGACAGAATTATATATAAATAAGAACACAGTTTTTATTTAACATGGGCAGCAAAGAGCCCTGTGTTAAAATCAGAGCACTGCCTCTAATTGTGTGATTAATTTTAGCTATGACAAGGTACATAATTTTTAAAGCTTTCTTTACGGGTAAATTGGGGATCTAATTCATACTTCACAATTGTGAGGAATGAATGAGTTTAGGTTTGTAAAATACTTGCTGTCATGTCTGACATATGGTCAGCATTCAGTAAATGGTAATTGTGTATTTATTTGTCTATAGATTATTCAGCAAAGTGTTCATTTTTATTAAAGAAACTCATATTGTCAGGCATATACTTCAAATCAGCTCATTGAAAATCAAGAGCTATCATAATGTTCACAAAGATTTATAATTAAGGAATGAAGTAGAAACATTGTCTCACCAGCCAAGTAAAATACAGAAAAAATAAATTTAAACTACATTTCATGGGACTTCCCTGGTGGTCCAGAGGTTGGGACTTCACCTTCCATTATAGGAGGTGAGGGTTTGATCTCTGGCCAGAGAACCAAGATCCCACATGCCTTGCAGCCAGAAAACTGAAACGTAAAACTCAAGCGGTGTTGTAACAAATTCAATAAAGACTTTAAAAATGGTCCACATCAAAAAGTCTTAAAAAAAAAAAAAAAAGCTATGTTTTAGGTACTTGTTTAGCTTTTGCTAGTCTCTCTGTATTTTCTCAGCCATTATTTAAAATTTAGGAATATATTATTTGTTGCAGTGTTTAAAGCTTGAATTCTGACCCTTCCAGTAAATAAATGTCTTTGACTAAGTTACTTATACATGCTTATTTATAAAAATAAGTTCTCTGTTTCTTCATTTGTAACATGAAAATAATAACACTTGTGTCATAGGGTTGTTGTGAGATTTAAATATGATTATACACATAATACCATTTATAAGTATTGGGAACTCCATAAATAGTAGCTATCTTTATTAAATAATAAGGAAACATATTTAAAGCATATATTGACTATAAAAAAAGGAATACAGATAGTGGAACGCATGGCTTACATTAAACCCTCACTAGCAGAATCCTCAACTCACATTAAACCCTCACTAATAGTCATCATAATAACAAGAAAAACATCAGCTTAATAATATTTCAATATTTCATGCTTTGTATTCAAACTTCTTTATAGTAGAAGTCAGTTTATTATGATTTTTACCTTCTGTAGGTACCAAAACCTTGGTCGTTCATGGACAGAATGAGTGTGACATCCCAACCCAGTTGCCAGTCCATGAAGACACTCAGTTTGAAGCCCTGTTAAAGGTAGGGATGACTTTCAACAGAACTGATTTTTTTAAATGCACAATGGCTATGGCCACTTCACTGATCATCCAGTTTAGAATTAAATGGCATTTTTCTACCTTCAAATAAATATGTGCATTTATTTACATCTTCTAGAATCTGCCCCACTTTTGCATGCTTCTATTTTCTTGCATATTTTTCCCACTTTCACTGACATTTTAGCTCTTCACTGAAGTAGCCAAAGGCTCCCTCTCAGCTACAAAGCTCAAAACACTTGTCTTCAGATGCCGAGAATCCTACTTTAGAGCATCCTGGTATCGCTTGTGGTTGTTCTGGAGCTGCCCTGGGTTTGTACACCAAGACCACTGGGACAGACTCTGGTGATCAGGTGACCCATGCAGAGACACTTATTTTGGCACTGAGTTGACTGATACACAGTCTTGACTTGCCACTGACAGAAATGATTAGAGAGGCACAAGGTATATATATACATATACCTTAGAATACATTAGGTGAATCAAGAAAGTATTTTTCATGGTTATGGCAATTGTGTACCTCAAGGGAAATGCAATCCATAGCTACTCATGCCTGGAAGGTTTTAAAAGAAAAGTAATAAGTATACTAGTACAGTGATTCCTCTTTTATCTGAAGTCCTAACTGTTGGCCCAGACATAAGTAGAAAAGACCTCTGAGAAAACCAGCTTGCCATACCTATGTATCTGATTTCAGTAGAAAAGGTTGTTAGGTCTCCTCCAAGCCTCACCCATTCATCCCCAGAGAATCTCTCAGGCCCAGGGAAGCAAACTTCAACATCCAATTTCCCTAGGCAGTGAGTTCAAACCCAGGCTCCACCACAACCAGTGTCCCCTAAATAAATCAAATGGCAGGCTCTCTCTAGTCTCAGTTTCTTTTTCAGCAGTGCTCAATATTAGCGCAGGTTATACAAGTTTTCTCCCTGGGATGGGAAGATCCCCTGGAGGAGGGCATGACAAGTATTCCAGTATTCTTGCCTGGAGAATCCCGTGGACAGAGGAGCCTGGTGAGCTACAGCCCATAGGGTTGCAAAGAGTCAGACACAACTGAAGAAACTTAGCATACCTACACACACACACACACACACACACACACACACACACACACGCAAGTTCTCTACATGGGAAGCCGTGAATGTAGAATATAGTACACAAGTGCTCAATCATTGTAGTTCATAATACTCTTAATGCTGCTACTAAACGTGCTTTCTTTCCAACACTGAGGCCAGTAGATGCCACTGTGTCTCCACAGTTCATCACTCAAGGCTGTACTATAATTGTACCTCGTTTAGCACCATGAGAGCAGAGCAGATAGTATGTATGTTAGTAGCTCAGTCATGTCCAACTCTTTGTGACCCCATGGACTTTAGCCTGCCAGGCTCCTCTGTCCATGGGATTCTCCAGGCAAGAATACAGGTATGGGTTGCCAGTTTCTTCTCCAAAATTAAGGTATAGTTGATGTATAATATTATATAAACTTCAGGTGTACAGCCTAGTGATTCACAATTTTTAAAGGTCAAATTCCATTTATAATTATTGTAAAATGCATTCTGTGTTACACACTATGTCCTTGTAGCTTATTTATTATATATTAATAAATATAGCATGTACCTCTTAACCCCTACCTCTGTCTTTCAAGATCATACACAGTCTTTATGCTATCATTTTTTAGATGGCTATGTGCCTGTATATATTCATATATATCTGTGTATAATATATATACACATATATGCACACATATAATATATACAATGTAAGATATAAATACATATATATATTCCTTATAAGAAATTACCTTGTTTTTATGGCATTTTTGTCTTTCATCTTACTGTTTGGCTCATAATATGATCTCAGTAAATGTTTTTTTAAGATTTGTTGTTGTTATTCTAGGAGTGTCTGGAATTTTTTAATATCCCAGAATCGCAGTCAACACATTACTTTCTCATGGATAAACGATGGAACCTTATCCATTACAATAAGGTAAGACTGTGCAGTGATGACGCTCATGGAGAGTTGTGTCAAAAGCCTGTTATGCCTTTCCTGAGGGCAGCTTCCCTCAGGGGTGTGTCACTGTTTAATGGTGGGGAGTATGGCTCTTGGATCACACTGTCTTACTGTCAACATAGGTTTGGACTGGCCACTTGACCTTCATACCCTTCAGTTTGCTTGCCTGTGAAGTGAAGGTGATGATGGTGTCTACTTTAGGGTTGTTGTAATAATTGAAGAAGATAAGTCAACTAAGGTATTTTGTCACTCATGATTATTACTTCTAAGTGAAAGTTAAGTTCCCATATTGTAAGGACATATATCTATTTGGAATGTTAACATTGTTCCTGTTCCACTATATTAAGCATGATCATGGAAACCTGATCTAATGAGCAAAAGGAAGCCTCAAGACCACTGACAGCGCTTTACAGTGATTTTCTTCCTCTTCTAGAATGTACTTTAGTAAATTGCCTCTGGCTCCCTTGCTCCTGATGGGGCACTTGGGATTGGGAAAGTGTATTTGTCTTGGGGAGTTTGAAGCTTTCCTGAGGAGGGGGTTTACTCCTGGGATTTTGTAGAGTTTGGCCTGGGGGTGAAATAGTAAGAATGTAAACCATTAGAATATATAACTTATGTTTGTCTGCCCTTTGGGGAATGAGAAAATGAGAATCAGAGTGTAGTCGTTTGAACTCTGTTTTTGTCTTTGTGTAACCCCACCGCAGACCTACGTTCGGGATATTTACCCTTTCAGGAGATCTGTGTCTCCACAGCTGAACCTTGTACACATGCATCCAGAGAAAGGACAGGAGCTCATTCAGAAACAGGTGCCTGACCACCACAGTTTTATGCTATTATTGTGTCATGTTACCAGGGTAGACGATCTGTAAATGGTTGCTGGCCCTGAGATCCTGTGATTCTGTTAATGATCTCTAGAGAGAGAAAGATGAGTTCTTGATCAACGGACAGTTCCCCTCAAATCATGTATTTTTTAAGTTTTGCAAATTGGATCATAATGTAAAGGTATTAAATACTTACTTGGAGTAGTACTTTGATGAATCATTGGGGTATAAATAATAGAAGTTTTCTGTTTTATTTACCTACTAGTTTCTAAGTATGGATTTTCATTCCAGATTGGGAATACATATAATGTAGGACGGAGGAGCCTGGTAGGCTGCAGTCCATGGGGTCGCTGAGAGTTGGACACAACTCAGTGACTTCCCTTTCACTTTTCACTTTCATGCATTGGAGAAGGAAATGGCAACCCACTCCAGTGTTCTTGCCTGGAGAATCCCAGGGACGGCGGAGCCTGGTGGGCTTCCGTCTATGGGGTCGCACAGAGTCGGATACAACTGAAGTGACTTGGCAGCAGCAGCAGCAGCTATAAGAAGGTTGTCTCAGAAATTTCTGCTAGCTGGAAAAAAATAAAAGGGATCAATGGATAATGCATGCCTGCATGCTAGGTTGCTTCAGTCGTGTCTGACTCTTTGCAATCCCATGGAGTAGCCTGCCTGGCTCCTCTGTCCATGGGATTCTCTAGGCAAGAATACTGCAGTGGGTTGCCATGCCCTCCTCTCAATGGATGGTAGCATACCTGAAAAAGGCGCTGAACCAAGGTTCAGAGATCTGGACTCAGTCCTAGCTCTGCCTCTGACCAGTGATCTGACCTTTGGTATGTTGCTAACTTCTCTTAAACTAGGAGGAGATAAAATCAATCAGCTGTACTTAGATTGAAGAGCAGAATAATACTCACACATCTCATCACAAATCAGACTGAACTTAAGAAAATTCACTGTTTTGCATGTGAAATATAGCTGTAGCCCACAGTTCTGATGATGCAATTTTAATGTGGTCTATGTGTTACGTTCATTTATTTTTAATAAAATGTCAAAACAAAGGGCTTCCCTCATAGCTCAGTTGGTAAAGAGTCTGGCTGCAATGCAGGAGACCTGGGTTCGATTCCTGGATTGGGAAGATCCTGTGGGGAAGGAAATGGTAACCCACTCCAGTATTCTCGCCTGTAGAATCCCATGGACAGAGGAGCCTGGCAGGCTACAATTCATGGGATCCCAAGAGTTGGACATGACTTAGCGACTAAACCACCACCACCACATGTTACATTCATTTATTTTTAATAAAATGTCAAAACAAAAAGTTTTTATCTTCTCAATTTTTCTGCACACAGCAAGAATGCCAATTTGGCATCAAAGTATTCAAAGATATCTTCATGAGATGGCATAGAATTCAACCAGTTAAGTAATTTAAAACATAGTTAATATTAACTACCTAAATTACACTGAAAAGAAAGAAAATAGTGAATGTGTTACAAAGTATGAGGTGTTGGGAGAAAAGAACTTAAATATTTAATTTCTAAAGCAATACCCCCCCCCCCCGCCAAATTATACCAGCCTCTGATTTTGGCAGCAAAATAATGAAAGCCATAATCAATAATAGCTCTTCATGAGCGAGGTTTTTAAAAAATAATGTTTAAGAACATGTTTTAAGAGAAGAGCAGAGGGACTTCCCTGGCTGTTCCACGGTTAACACTTCACCATCCAGTGCAGGGGGTGCGGGTCTGATCCCCAGTTGGGGAGCTAAAATCCCACATGCCTCACGGCCAAAACAAGCCACATAAAACAGAAGCAATACTGTAACACATTCAATAAGACTTTAAAAATGGTCCTCACGCACAGAAAAACATCTTTAGTAAAAAGAGCATAAAGCAAGACTCTTACTCTATGTAAACTCCAGCTTGTGGTCTTAAGACTTCGAAGTTCCTTAGGGAGATAATAACATTGCAGACTGTGGTTCTGGCTCCGGTCAAGCTGCTGATCATCTTCCTAATCACACCCCCCTGCCCTCTGACCAGGAACAGAAAAGGCACTTGGAAAAGGAACATGAGCCCCACACTCATGCCATCTAAGCTCAGGGCTAAAGGGCCACCAATCTAGGCCCCATTAGCTTTTGTCCCCAAAGAGGTTTTTCCTGGATCCCATTTCAGTCTTTAAGAGGCAAACCCAGAACTGACAGGAAACAGCTTAAGGCCTCATTGGAAATGAGGGAAGCAAGTGGAATTGACTGGCTCCTGTTGGAGAAGGCTTTCCATCTTATGACAGCCACACAAATGGGCTCTATTTAATACTGAGCTGTTCTTGACAATACTTGCCTTGTGCTCCTTCTCCAGCCTGGCATGAGAAACACTTCCTTCTGTAGAGCAGACAGATGCAGGAAGTGTGAGTCAATTAACTATTGTTTGCTCTTTCTGCATGGTAAAGAAAGGAAAATTCTTTCTCCTTCCTTTCACTTCCCCCACCCCTTAATTTTTACTTAGCCTGGTTTGCCAGTAGAGATTTTACTTTAATTTCTTCAGTTGTGGTGATTTTGGGGTTGCCCAATTCTGCTTTTCATCTGCTTCTGCCCTTGCCTGCTGCTAGGTGTTCACTCGGAAGCTGGAGGAAGTGGGGCGGGTTTTGTTTCTCATCTCCCTCACCCAGAAGATCCCCACAGCCCACAAGCAGTCCCACGTCTCCATGCTCCAGGAAGACCTCCTCCGACTGCCCTCATTCCCTCGAAGTGCTATTGATGCAGAGTTTTCACTCTTCAGTGATCCTCAAGGTATCAAGAAAGAAGCCTTTCCTCTCTTGGGCATGTTCTCATGGCCTAGTTTTGTCCTCAGCTGGAGATCATCTCCATCTTAATCAGTAGACAGTTCTCTAAATCAGCGGCTCTCAGTCTTGAATGGGCATCAGAATTACCTGGAGGACTGGAGGACTTGATAAAACACAGATGGCTGCATCCCACCCTCCAGTCCCCAGTTTCTGATTCAGTAGCTCTGGAATGGGGCTCGGGAACTTGTATTTCTAACAAGTTCCAAGGCAAGATTGATGCTGCCATTTCAAGAACCGAACTCTGAGACCACTGCTCTGAGCTAATCGTAAGCAATTAAAGAAAGTAGTAGGATGTTGTTAGGGAGTACTTGACTAAGTGAAGGACAAGTATTTCTGTGAAGTTCAAGAGGAGGCAAAATGAATCTACAGTGAGAGAAATCAGAGCAGTAGGTGCCTATTGGCGGGGGTGGGGTGGGCAGGGGGCGGGGAGAATGGGTTTCCCAGAAAGGGATTTGAAGGAATTTTCTCAGATGATAAAAATGGTTCATATGTTGATTGGAATGTTGGTTACAAGTGGGTATTTTTGTCAAAATTCATTGAACTCTACATTTAATGATCTGTGTGTTTTACTCTATGTAAATTACCTGAATTGAAAGAGAAAAATGGAGAGAGAAAGGGAGAGTGAGATGGAGAAATAGAAAAAGATCCATTCTGAAACCACATTCAGTTATTCATTTGGGACAATTTACTTAAATCAGGAGCTTTGCGTCTTCATCCAGATGCTCGGAGTGACGGTACACGAGCTCTAGTCCAGCCAGAAGTTAAAAGACCAAGAACTAGTTCCAGCCCTGCCATTTTCTTTCTGAAATAATTTTTTCCTCAAAGCCACAGCTTATGCAACAGCAACACACCAGAATTGCCAGCCCTGTCTTGCCCACTAAGTTGAATCAAAGGGGTGACCGAAAAGTCCTGGGAAGACTCGAAAGTGTTCCTGAAATGCAGGCAACACTGTGCATGCCGGCAGTAGGTCCTCACATCCCCGAGTTGGAGACAGCAGGGCCCTAGGGCTGGACTGCCCTCCACGCTGACATGGGGGTTGGCGTGGGGCTAAACCTGCCTCTGTGTCTTCATGTCTCACAGCTGGAAAGGAACTCTTTGGCCTTGACACTCTTCAGAAAAGCTTGTGGATCCAGCTCCTGGAGGAGATGTTCCTGGGCATGCCTAGTGAGTTCCCCTGGGGAGATGAAATCATGCTTTTCCTCAACGTTTTTAATGGGGCTCTGATCCTGCACCCAGAAGACAGTGCCCTGCTCAGGCAGTACGCAGCCACCGTCATCAACAGTGCTGTGCACTTCAATCACCTCTTCTCCCTCAGTGGCTACCAGTGGATTCTGCCCACCATGCTGCAGGTACATAGGCCTCCTCCCCTGCCCATCTACAAGGTCAACAAGATCTCTGCTGAGACTTTAGCTGATTGAATTATCTGTTTTCGTGACCTCAGAAGGCACCAAATGAAACCCCCACAAAGATTTACCAAAGGTCACAGTATTCCATTCTATCCCGAGATTTCCCAGATCTGAGCCACGGTTCCCTGTTTCTTCTGGGCCAGTGGTTCTCAAAGTGTAATCTCTGGACCAGCAGCATCAGCATCATTTGGGAATTTATTCAAAATGCACATTCTTGGGCCCCATCCTAGACCTACTTCTTCAGAAACTCTGGAGTCACAGCCCAGGAATCTGTGTTTTTACAAAACCTCTGGCTGGTTCTGATGCCCTCAGAAGTTTGAGAACCATTATTCAAATGTGAGGCAAGTGTTCAATTGCTGTTTCTCCCAAGAGGTTTTTCAACCTCTCTCTGAAAAGAGATTTTCAAAATTGCCATTAAATTTGGTATAATGAGGTGGTTGGAGAAGATGAATGTAGCAGGAACAGTTTTAACTTAATCATGTTTTCACTTAATTAATGTGTATGTGGCCACATTGAGGAGTACTGAATAAAGTTCAGAAAGGGCCTGGGGGCTCATCCTAGTTCTCTATTTTTATGGAAATTTTAATAAATCATGGAAGAAGTAATATATGCTTATGTAAAGTGGAGTTTGCTCAATCTACAGGGGCAAGAAATTGACTTTTAATATCATCAGGGCTCTCTGTCCTTTTTTTAAATAGTTAGAATTTTATCTATTATCTATTATTATAGCTTATTAAATAATTATCAAAAATAATAAATGTTCATTATAAAATTCAAAAGAAGAAAATTTAGATAAGAAAATGAAGATCATCTATAATCTTCCTTCCTAGATAATCATTGTTTGCACATCTTGAAAATCCTGGTGCTCTCTCTCCTACTTTTTTTAAAATAGAAGTTGGATCATACCATATGTTCAAGTTTTTGCCTACCTTTTTTTTAATGTGACACTAAGAATGTTGTGGGCATTTTCCCTGTAGCTACATTTAGCACTATATAGCATCTTTTAACGGAGAAGGCAATGGCAACCCACTCCAGTACTCTTGCCTGGAAAATCCCATGGGTGGAGGAGCCTGGTATGCTGAAGTCCATGGGGTCGCTCAGAGTGGGACACGACTGAGTGACTTCATTTTCACTTCTCATTTTCATGCATTGGAGAAGGAAATGGCAACCCACTCCAGTATTCTTGCCTGGAGAATCCCAGGGACAGGGGAGGCTGGTGGGCTTCCATCTATGGGGTTGCACAGAGTCAGATACCACTGAAGCGACTTAGCAGCAGCAGCAGCAGCAACAGCAGCATCTTTTAAAAAATAGTTGCATAGTACTCTATTGTATGCATATAAATAATTCACGTAATCCCAATTTATGAATAATTTAGGTTGTTTCAAATTTTCTACTATTTTAATGCCTTAATGCCTTGCAGCAGGCATTCCTGTATATATATCTTTGTATATTTGTTTAATTGTTTTCTTATGACAAATTACTAGTCATAAACTTCCTGGGGAAATAGTATATTTTATTTTTTGCATTTTTAATTATATTTCTAGATTTCTTTGAAAAAGGTATATACCACTTTATACTCCCCTCTATCAGTTTATGAAATTAGTCATTTCCCTCCATGCTTCCCATGGCTATGAGCTTGTGAAGCAAACACAACTCTAGGAAGCTGTTAAGGCCTTTTCTGAACATGTGGTATTTTCCCACAGGTGTACTCTGACTATGAAAGCAATCCTCAGTTGCGTCAAGCCATTGAATTTGCCTGCCACCAGTTCTACATTCTACACCGTAAGCCCTTCGTGCTCCAGCTGTTTGCAAGTGTGGCTCCTCTCCTGGAGTTTCCTGTGAGTAAACTCCGTGTAAATAAATAAGGACCAACCCAATGAGAAAAACCAAGTTTGTTGATTCAGAACTCACTATAGCGGTGGATTCCTGGGCCCTTTATTACAGGTTGTGGGTCAGAGTTCTGTTTTTATGTATGGCCTGGTCATTGCCCATTTCTGTTATCAGGCTCTCAGCTCTCTTCTTCAACCTATGGAATGCAAATACCCTAAATAATTTCTCTTTCAATAAGAAATTTGTCTTTCTTCAGCATTTCTCTTCAAGCCTCATTTCAGCCCCTAGGATGTAAATAGACCAATTCTCTAGTTTTTTTAATTAATAAAAGAATGGAAAATAGAAAATGATAAAAGGAAAAGATTCTCAAACTTATGGTTTCCTGGGGGGAAGGGATGGTTATGGAGTTTAGGATGGATGTGTACACATTGCTATATTAAAAATGGATAACCAACAAGATCCTACTGTATAGCACAAGGAACTCTGCTCAACGTTCTGAGGCAGCCTGGATGGGAGGGAAGCTTGGGAGGAGAATGGATATGTGAATACATATGGGTGAGTCCCTTGTGCTATCCACCTAAAACTATCACAGCATTGCTAATCAGCTATACTCCAATAAAAAAGTTTTTTAAAAAAGGAAGAGTTCCTGATTCTCATTTCTATCACTGCTCAACACTTACCCTGTTTTATTTTTGTTTTTATGCAGAGTATTTATACTGTATCACATATAATACATGTATTTGTTTCACTAATATGTATCTCTGCCACACCCCACAGTAGAATTTGAGCTCCATTAAAGTGAGATCTTGATCTGATTTTTGTTTGCCTTTGCCTGATTTTAGTTGTTGTTTTGTTTGTATGGTGTTTTGCTTTTGTTCTGTTTTGCTATAACCTCAGTGCACAGAATGATGCCTGACATACAGTAGGAATTTAATGAGGATTTGTTGTTTTTTAATGAATGAATTAAAGCCATTTTACAGAGATGGCAAGTATCTACTCTGGAGATATTTCAATAGATTGTCAAATAAGAACCACGAAATTCCCAGGGTTTTCAAAATAAGCTTCTGTTTCTCAAACATCATTATGGAAATTTGGGGGAACATGCTGAGTCCTACTATCAAAGACCAGAGGAAACACTGGCATAAACTGTTCTGGCAGTTCACATTTCTGTATTTTCAAGAGTTTCCATAAAGATCTCTTTTGTACTGGATTAGCTTTTCCTTTTGATGCTCTTAAACTGTGGTGTTGGAGAAGATTCTTGAGAGTTCCTTGGATTGCAAGGAGATCCAACCAGTCCATCCTAAAGGAAATCAACCCTGAATATTCTCTGGAAGGACTGATGCTGAAGCTGAGAGTCCAATACTTTGGCCACCTAATTCAAAGAACTGACTCATTTGAAAAGACTCTGATGCTGGGAAAGATTGAAGGCAAGAGGAGAAGGGGATGACAGAGAATGAGATGGTTGGATGGCATCACCAGCACAATGGACATGAATTTGAGTAAACTCCAGGAGTTGGTGAAGGACAGGGAGGCCTGGCGTGCTGCAGTCTATGGGGTCACAAAGAGTCAGACATGACTGAGTGACTGAGCAAAAAGCATTTAATAAATCCTTTAAAATTAGGCATTCCATTCCAAAATCATACAGTAGCGTGGTTGGATGCAGAATTATGTAAACTGAATACCACCTAGATAATTGTTAACAGTGGCAGTGTTTTGAAACTTGAATTCCTGATCAAACCATATTAATACAGAGGTAGGAATTAATAAACTAAAATAGCTATTCTTTAAATTGAAGTATAGCTGATTTACATGTGTTAATTTCTGCTGTATAGCAGAGTGATTCAGTTTTACATAAATATGCATTCTTTTTATACTCTTTTCCATTATGGTTTATCACAGGATATTGCTTATCAGTGGACAGTTAAGTTGTTTCCTTGTTTTGGCCACTGTGAATAGTGATGCTATGAACATATGGGTGCATGTGTCTTTTTGAATTAGAATTTTCTCTGGATATATGCCCAGGACTGAGTTTGCTGAGTCATGTAGTAGTCCTGTTTTTAGTTTTCTAATGGTATGGACCTAACAGAAGCAGAAAATATTAAGAAGAGGTGGCAAGAATACATGGAAGAACTGTACAAGAAAGATCTTCGTGACCAAGATAATCATGATGGCGTGATCACTCACGTAAAGCCAGACATCCTGGAATGTGAAGTCAAGTGGGCCTTAGAAAGCATCACTACGAACAAAGCTAGTAGAGGTGATGGAATTCCACTTGAGTTATCTCAAATTCTGAAAGATGATGCTGTGAAAGTGCTGTACTCAATAGGCCAGCAAATTTGGAAAACTCAGCAGTGGCCACAGGACTGGAAAAGGTCAGTGTTCATTCCAATTCCAAAGAAAGGCAATGCCAAAGAATGCTCAAACTACAGCACAATTGCACTCATCTCACACGATAGTAAAGTAATGCTCAAAATTCTCCAAGCCAGGCTTCAGCAATATGTGAACCGTGAACTTCCTGATGTTCAAGCTGGTTTTAGAAAAGACAAAGGAACCAGAGATCAAATTGCCAACACTGGCTGGATCATGGAAAAAGCAAGAGAGTTCCAGAAAAACACCTATTTCTGCTTTATTGACTATGCCAAAGCCTTTGACTGTGTGGATCACAATCAACTGTGGAAAATTCTGAAAGAGATGGAAATCCCAGACCACCTGACCTGCCTCTTGAGAAACCTGAATGCAGGTCAGGAAGCAACAGTTAGAACTGGACATGGAACAACAGACTGGTTCCAAATAGGAAAAGAAGTACGTCAAGGCTGTATATTGTCACCCTGCTTATTTAACGTATATGCAGAGTACATCTTGAGAAATGCTGGTCTGGAAGAAGCACAAGCTGGAATCAAGATTGCTGGGAGAAATATCAATAACCTCAGATATGCAGATGACACCACCCTTATGGCAGAAAGTAAAGAGGAACTAAAGAGCCTCTTGATGAAAGTGAAAGTGGAGAGTGAAAAGGTTGACTTAAAGCTCAACATTAAGAAAACGAAGATCATGGCATCTGGTCCCATCACTTCATGGGAAATAGATGGGGAAACAGTGGAAACAGTGTCAGACTTTATTTTTTTGGACTCCAAAATCACTGCAGATGGTGATTGCAGCCATGAAATTAAAAGACGCTTACTCCTTGGAAGGAAAGTTATGACCAACCTAGATAGCATAGTCAAAAGCAGAGACATTACTTTGCCAACAAAGGTCCGTCTAGTCAAGGCTGTGGTTTTTCCAGTGGTCATGTATGGATGTGAGAGTTGGACTGTGAAGAAAGCTGAGCACCGAAGAATTGATGCTTTTGAACTGTGGTGCTGGAGAAGACTCTTGAGAGTCCCTTGGACTGCAAGGAGATCCAACCAGTCCATTTGGAAGGAGATCGGTCCTGGGATTTCTTTGGAAGGAATGATGCTGAAGCTGAAATTCCAGTACTTTGGGCACCTCATGCGAAGAGTTGACTCATTGGAAAAGACTCTGATGCTGGGAGGGATTGGGGGCAGGAGGAGAAGGGGACGACCGAGGATGAGATGGCTGGATGGCATCACTGACTCGATGGACATGAGTTTGAGTGAACTCCGGGAGTTGGTGATGGACAGGGAGGCCTGGCGTGCTGCGATTCATGGGGTCGCAAAGAGTGGGACACGACTGAGCGACTGAACTGAACTGAGGAATTTCCGTATTGTCTTCCATAGTGGCTGCACCAGCTTACATTCCCACTGATAACGTAAAAGGGTTCCCTTTTCTCCACACCCTCTCCAGCATTTGTTATTTGTAGACTTTTCAGTGATGGCCCATGACTTTTCTTTACACAGGATGCTGCCAATACTGGATCCAGCAAAGGTGTGTCAGCTCAGTGCCTGTTTGACTTGCTGCAGTCCCTGGAGGGAGAGACCACTGACATCCTGGACATCTTAGAGCTGGTCAAAGCTGAGAAGCCTCTTAAGTCTTTGGGTAAAAGGAAAATTTGCCTTGACATTCTTTTTCTCTTTGTAGTATTTTTAGTGACTTTATACTGAATATTTTGAACTAAATGGAAATAGCAACATAAGTGGGGCTTAGTATAAGTTAAATGAATATATTTTCCTATCCCCTGTTTCTTATATTTCTTATAATTCCTAAAGTGTTAAGGATTCTCTACCAGGAAAACTGGGAGAAATACCAACAACCTCAGATATGCAGATGGCATATGGCAGAAAATTAAGAACTAAAGAACCTCTTGATGAAGTTGAAAGAGAATAGTGCAAAAGCTGGCTTGAAACTCAGCATTAAGAAAACCTAAGAACATGGCATCCAGTCCCATCACTTCATGGCAAATAGAAGGGGAAAAAGTGAAAACATTAACACATTTTATCTTCTTGGGCTCCAGAATCACTGCAGATGGTGACTGCAGCCATGAAATTAAAAGACGCATGCTCCTTGGAAGGAAAGCTATGACAAACCTAGACAATGTATTAAAAAGCACAGACATTACTTTGCCAACAAAGGTCCGTATAGTCAAAGCTATAATTTTTCCAGTAGTCATGTATGAATGTGAGAGTTGGACCATAAAGAAGGCTGAGCACCAAAGAATTGATGCTTTTGGACTGTGGTGTTGGAGAAGACTCTTGAGAGCCCCTTGGACTACAAGGAGATCCAAACCAGTCCATTCTAAAGGAAATCAGTCTTGAATATTCATTGGAAGGACTGATGCTGAAGCTGAAACTCCAATACTTTGGCCACCTGATGCGAAGAACTGACTGATTTGAAAAGACCCTGATGCTGGGAAATACTGAGGGCAGGAGAAGGGGGATGACAGAGGATGAAATGGTTGAATGACATCACCAACTCAATGGACATGAGTTTGAGCAAACTCGCGGAGTTGGTGATGGACAGGGAAGACTGCTGTTCTATTAGATGAGAGTTTTTTAACTACAAAAATAACACTTTTATTTGTCATATGATTATTCAAAAATAGAATAAAATTTTTAGTCCCTTAAGATGAGGAAATTGAGTGTTCACAGTTTAGGAATAAAGTCTAATAAAGAAATAACTACAAAATATCACTAGAAAGAAAATGTTAGGAGTGATAAGCTCCTTTTTATCCCTGACAGAATCCACTCTGATTGTGTGCCTTGACCTTCTGTCCCTTTAGACTTCTGCTATGGAAACGAAGACCTGACTTTCTCTATAAGTGAAGCCATTAAGCTCTGTGTTACAGTGGTAGCATATGCTCCTGAATCATTCAGAAGGTAACTGCACGCTTTAATCTGTGCCTTGTAATAAGTGAATATGGCAAGGGAAATAAAGCTGAGTGAATACAAAAGTTATGTTTGTTAATATTAGCCTGCAACATTCTGACAAGTCCATTTGCAAAACTAAATGTAGGAAACTTGTCATAGCAGAGGTTATGAAAAATACAGTAAATCTTCATCAATTTGAAATTCCCTAATTTAGGATTTATGCAGCAGCTAAGATGTTTAGGAAATATCCTCACGTGTAATTGAAATTTGATTTGCCATTAATTTCTCAATAGACATTTAATCTATTTAAGAAAACTCCTAAGGCAATGGCACCCCACTCCAGTCTCTTGCCTGGAAAATCCCATGGACAGAGGAGCCTGGAAGGCTGCAGTCCATGAGGTCGCTGAGGGTCGGACACGACTGAGCGACTTCACTTTCACTTTTCACTTTCCTGCATTGGAGAAGGAAATGGCAACCCACTCCAGTGTTCTTGCCTGGAGAATCCCAGGGACGGGGGAGCCTGGTGGGCTGCCGTCTATGGGGTCGCACAGAGTCGGACACGACTGAAGTGACTTAGCAGCAGTAGCAGCCTTTCAGGGAAAAATAAGAACTTCTGTCACACAAAGAGCAGGAAGACAAGTCATGCCTATCATTTTCCAAGAGCAGGGAGCCCAGAGGCCTCACATGGAGAGTGTTATTCCGATTCTAGGATGTTGCCTCTGATTTTGTATATATATATATATTTGTGTGTATAAATGATATGTGAAGTGAAAATCAGTCTCATATCTCTATTAAAATAGGTCTTCTAAAGGCAGAGATAATAATTCAAATGAATCATGGATAGTTCCCTTTTTTTTTAAGATTTAAAATGTTTTATTTATTATTATTATTATTTTTAAATTTCAAAATCTTTAATTCTTACATGCGCTCCCAAACATGAACCCCCCTCCCACCTCCCTCCCCACAACATCTCCCCGGGTCATCCCCATGCACCAGCTCCAAGCATGCTGTATCCTGTATCAGACATAGACCGGCGATTCAACTCCCACATGACAGCATACATGCTAGAATGTCATTCCCCCAAATCATCCCACCCTCTCCCTCTCCCCCCGAGTCCAAAAGTCCATTATACACATCTGTGTCTCTTTCCCTGTCTTGCATACAGGGTCGTCATTGCCATCTTCCTAAATTCCATATATATGTGTTAGTATACTGTATTGGTGTTTTTCTTTCTGGCTTACTTCACTCTGTATAATCGGCTCCAGTTTCATCCATCTCATCAGAACTGATTCAAATGAATTCTTTTTAACGGCTGAGTAATACTCCATTGTGTATATGTACCACAGCTTTCTTATCCATTCATCTGCTGATGGACATCTAGGTTGCTTCCATGTCCTAGCTATTGTAAACATGCTGCAATGAACATACATGCTTAACATACATGCTTAATATACATGCTTAAAAATAATTAAGTTGCCTTTTTCAAAATGTTCCATTAGTCTGACTTAACCAACTCTTTGACCTTTCCTCCTCCTCCTCCTCCTCCTCAATTATGTAACATTAGGAAACCTCTTCTTTTTAATTTCTCAATGAGATAGTCAATAATTTTTATTTGATATGTAGAATTTTTCCGAGTTTGATAAATTACTCTTTAGCTTGTATAGAGTGGTGTACTGGTGAACATTTCATGACTAGATCTCTGTATCTTTGCCAGTTTACCAATATGTAGTAATTGCTAAATACAAAATACCAGAATGACATCACTGAACATGGTATTGGAAAGAAACGCATACAGTAGGCTTTCCTTTCTTTTTTTTTTTTTTTTTTTTTTTTTGTTTGGCTCTACCCTGTGGCATATGGGATCTTAGTTCCCTGACCAGGGATCAAACCCTTGCCCTTTGGTAGTGCTGGACTGCCAGGGAAGTCCCAGTAGGCTTTCTTGACTGGTTATTGTTATTTAGCCTTTCCAACACGTCACTGGCTACATGTATTTCAAATGAAATCTTTTACTCTGTGACTTATAATTTTACTTCCCTAAGTTTGTCTTTTGATTAACAGAGCCCTTCATTTTAATGTAGTCTGATGTATCACCTTTTTCCTATTTTTTAGTTCTTCTGTGTCCTCTTATGAAATCTTGGCTAACCCAAGGTTACAAATGTGTCCTCTTACAGGCCAGGCGCTTTATTGTCTTTACATTTACATTTAGGTTAACAAGTCACCCGGAATTAATTTTGGTATGGTGTAAAGTAAGGGTCAAAGTTTATTTTTTCTGTAGAGATATATAATAGGCAACAGACCTAGCACCATTTATAGAAAAGACTATTCCCCATCATATTGCAGTGCCATTTTTGTTAAACATCAAATATCTGCAGATTTGTTTTGTAGTCCTTATTCTATTTCATATATCTATTGTCTATCCTTGAACCAATATTATGCTGATCTTACTTATGATAAGTTTAATCATAAGCCTGACATCTATATGTCTTTTTTTAGTTGTGAAATTTCCATCTTTAACTATAGGAATGCTATTTGCCTTGAAGTCTGTTTTGTCTAACATAGTTACATCAGCATTCTTTTGGTGTTTGCTCTTATTGTAATCTTCAACATTTCTGTATACTTATATTTAACATGTCTCTTAATAGCAAAATACAGCTGAACTTCTTAATGATTCATTCTAGTAAGCAGGCATTTTTCAGACCTGCATCACAATGACTATTTCAGACATGATTCTTGCTGTAAAAATGCTTAAGCTTTAGGAAGCCTGCCTCCTAAAGAAGAGTTTAATCTTGTCTCGAATTTGTTCCAGCTAGAAAATCACTCTTGGCAAATTGATGAATGAAAGTTTTGTTGATGATTTTGTGAGGTTCATTTCTCTATGTCGACAGAATAACTCCACCTATTACCATTCTATCAGGTCGGCCAAAAAGGAAGAGTTTATAGACAAGCCCAGACGAACTTTTTGACCAACTCAATATTATGCTGTCAACCAATTGTATATACGTTAGCTCTTAAATCTCTTGGACTGTAGCCCATCAGGCTCCTCTGTCTATGGAACTGTCCAGGCAAAATACAGGAGTGGGTTGCCATTTCCTACTCCAGGGGATCTTCCCAACCCAGGGATTGAACCTGTGTCTCTTATGTCTCCTGCATTGGCAGGCGGATTCTTTACCACTAGCGCCACCTGGGAAACCCATTGGGTGCTTAATTAATTCATTAATTAGTGTTAGTCAATATTTCCAGCAGCTTTAATTACTCTTGACATGGATGGAGTGGGAAGGGGACTCAGATTTTTTTCATCTCTCTAGAGGCTTCTCATTTCTCCATGCTCCAAAATATTAAATAGGATGTAAAATGTGATTTGGTTTTCTTTCTGTTGATTGAAGTCTTCAGATGCTGATGGTCTTGGAAGCTTTAGTGCCATGTTACCTACAAAAGCTGAAGAGGCAGACATCACAGGTGGAGACGGTACCTGCTGCCCGAGAGGAGATTGCTGCCATGGCTGCTCTTGCAACCTCCCTGCAGGCCCTTTTGTACAGCGTGGAGGTCCTCACCAGGTAATCCCATCGGCAGAAATGTCCACAGCCATAAACAACATGTATCCACCACAAAGAGGAAAAAAAAAAAAAAGTGACGGCTAAAATCTCTAAAACCCAGTTTTTACCCAAACTTGGGAGTTTCCCAGGTGCCTCAGTGGTAAAGAATCTGCCTGACAAACAGGAGACTTGGGTTTGATCCCTGGGTTGGGAAGATCCCCTGGAGGAGGAAATGGCAACCCACTCCAGTATTGTTGCCTGGGAAATTCTTTGAAAAGAGGAGCCTGGTGGGATACAGTCCACAGGGTCACAAAGAGTCAGACAACTTAGCGACTGAACGTGTACCCAAACTCAGCCCTTTATGGCTAAAACTGCAAACATTCCCTGAGTTGTTTGGATAAATAGTGCTAAGTACTCTGAATAATAATAATAATGATAATAATAATTAGTAGTAGTATTGTTACTGCTAAACACACACTTGCACATAGTTTGCTGAGCTTCTCTGGCAGTTTTAACCCAGTAGTAAACAAATCTTTCATAAAAGAGCTAATTTAGTGAACGTGAAAATGTGATCACATTTTTATTAGCTCTTATTTTATGAAACATGAAATGTCACCAATTTCAACTAAGTGCTTATATTGTTTTCCTATTTTTAAAGAGTTGGGGTTTTCTCCCTATAATGTCAGAACCTACATAACAGACATAAACTACAAAATTTTATTCTAATGCTTCAATTGGTAGATTCTCCATTGGACAAGACTCATTATTGCTGAGAGAGGGGACTGAGGGATTTGGGAATGGAAAGGTCAGTTGACACCAGGGTTCATCCTAAGCAGAGTTCCAAGAATTTAGTCCTGTCGTAAGATTCTTGGGTGCAGAAACAGAAGAACTGGGTGACCCTGGGCCCAGGGAAGGGCTGGGCTGCTAAGGCCTGGGTGGAGTTTGGGGTAGTAGGGGAGGAGGGATGTCTGTGTACAAAAGATAAGGTGAGTGGAAATGGTAGATGCAGAAAACTACGTAGTGACTGGCTTCCCTTTTCCATTTTCATCTACAATTAGCTGGAAGGAGATGTTCCTCCCCAGGGGTGGAGGTGGGGAAGCCTTCTTTCTGCATTGGTGTCTTTGTTCCTCCATCCCATTTGACCATATCATTAGCCTAAAATTCTGAGATTTACTCCCATCAAAGGTACCAACTTCTTCAGCCCCATCTTGTTCAATCAGTGGGGGGACTCGCTGAAATCTCTGTCACTTCCAACAGCAAGTGAGAAGGGGTGTGAGGTTGCCATTCATTAAGTTCAATCCGTATTTAGTTCCCAATCTTGCCCTACATTGCCAGCCTAGAGAAGAAGAAAACAGCCCAAAGTCTTGGGTAGATTATCTGTTGAAATGCCCACATGCATCTAAACTGAGGAAATGGGAAGCTATGAAACAGGGACCCATGACAAATTGCCTCATCCCATGAGAAACAGTCCCCAGTGCTTTGATGATGGTTTTCTGAAAGTCCAAGGAGAAAGAACATCCCAAGGAAAAATACATGACTTACACTCTTCTTTCTGCACCTACCTTGGTATGTCATGAGTGCCTTCCTGAGACTAGAGGAAAGAGCAGTCAATTTCCCCAAGTGCCACTTGATTCTTGTTCTTCGTAATACCCAATGATGCTTTCTATTCCTTTTTATAAGGATAAGTCAATTAACTTATCCAAAATTGACTTAACCAAAATTCCACAAAGAATTATGGATGGAGCTCTGATATTTAAAATCCCATGGTCTTAAATATTCCAGTATACTTAATATTCTTTTGATGAAGTGGAAGACTAGCCTCACTGGTTGGTTATAATTATTCACAACTAAACTGGCCTCATTGTTTTTACAGAAAGCAAATAGTTAATAAGAAGGATACCATTTCACTTTCACAGTCTTAATTTATGTAGCTCATGAAAAAACAACAACAGTTCTATAGATAGTAACACATAAACAAGTGTATTACAAGTGTATCAGTGTTAGTTTTCCATTGTTGCATAACATGTTACCACGAACTCAGAGGCTTAAGACAGATAATATCACATGGCATGGTTCTGTAGGTCAGAAACCTGGGGCAGACTCAGCTGATTATTCTGCTGAGGGTCTCCCAAGGCCAAAATCAAGATGTCAGTTAGTCTGACCTCTTATTGGAAGGTTCTGGGGGAAAATCCATTTCTAAGCTCATTAAGGTTTTTGGCAGAATCCTGCAGGCAGCTTTGGGTTGGAGGTCCCTTTTCCTTTATGACCTCAGCCAGGGGCCACTCTCTGCTTATAAGACACTGATTTCCCTTCTCACCCAGAACCTCCAATCCTCCAGCCGACAATGGTGCCCTTGAGTCCTTCTTAGGCTTCAAATCTCTCTGCCGCTAGCAAGAGAAAACTTTCTGCCTTTTAAGTACTGGCATGTGACTCAGTGTAACAAATCTGCCTGCCATGCTGGAGACACAGGAAACGCAGGTTCAGTTCCTGGATTAGAAGATCCCTTGGAGGAGAACATGGCGACCCACATCAGTATTTTTGCCTGGAGGATCCCATGGACAGAGGAGCCTGGCGGGCTACAGTCCATGGGGTTGTAAAGAGTTGGACATGACTAAGCACGCACGGTAAGATTAGGTCTACGCAGATCATCCCCCTCTTGCCATATAATGTACCGGAACCATGAGAGTAACACCAGGCAGGAGGAAGGTCTTGGGGCCAGCTTTAAATTCTGCCCACTATAGCAAAGGCACAGAAAGAGACAGTTTGGTGTTATCATTAACGGTCCAGTCACCAACCACAACCAGCATATAGAAACTGAGCATAATAAAAGCAAACCTTAAAGAGTTTATATAAGCAATTGCTTTAAAAAGCCTTATCTTCCCTTCCATGTCACAAATGACACAAAGGCAGTTAACCTAAAACTCAGAGAAGATATAAAATAAGAGATGATTCTTTTCTATTTCTTAGCATCAAAATTACTGACTTAAATAGATATTCATTTACTCATGTCCCTGGGTAGTCTTAGGTGTAATTTTCACTGGAAAGGTTCACCTTCTCTGATAGTTTTGCAGAAAAATCGAGTGGTTGATTATGGAGTGGGTGGCCTAAATGATATGTGCATTCTTTTTTTTTTTTTTCTTACTGTCTAGAATGGCTAGCTTCCTGGTACCTGTAGATTTGAAAAATGAATTCTTAACTTTCACTTCATCAAAACAGACTTATAAGTCTGATTTCATAAATGTCTGGTTTGGAGTCCTAGTTCCTTACTCAGGACCAAGAAACAAAAGACCTTAAATCTCATTGACAGACCCTTGGGAATCGGTATTCCCTTTTAAGTGCCTCCCAGAACAAAGAGAGCACCGGAGTGTGACAGCAAAGCCCAAAGTCTTTATAAGACTCTAAAACTGACTTAAAACGTGCATGAGCTGCAATAACCTGAGGATTTCATAAGTGTCTCCACTTGTGTTGTTTTGTTACTGTCATTGTTGCAGGCCCATGACGGCCCCCCAGATGAGCAGGTGTGACCAAGGTCATAAAGGGGCCACCACAGCCAACCACACCATGTCCTCTGGGGTGAATACCAGGTAATCCCCCGGCCCCATGCTCCTGTGGTCTCTCAATTTCATACAACCTGAATCTCAGCCATTGCGAATGAAACGAATCCTGAAACTAGTCAATACTGAGGGTGACATTCTTCAAAGAAAAGAACAGAAGGTGAGAGTTTAGAGTTACAAGAAAATACTGAGGCCATTTTTTAAAAGTGTCACCTTCATAAATGAAGAGAAATAAGACATCTTTTAAAAATGGCGTTCCTGTGTCTGTGTGAACATGCAAGATGTTCTCTGCCTCCTGGGTGGTCTTTGAACTATTCCACTGTTGTTTCATTTGCCTTTTTGTTGGACACAGATGAAACAATAATAACCAAGAGGTGGTTTCTCATTCCAGGGCAGTTGTGCAGAGTCAACTTTCTTTCATGTGGACAGATTTTCAGCAGACCTTTCATCCAAACTTTGACTTAGGTCACTACATGATGGTTTCATGGTTCTTGACTTAATCATCTTCCTTGTTTTAGTGTAACTCAAGATACTGGCTGGACTAGTTAATACTTTACCTGCTTCATTCTGCGTAGGTTAACCTCTAAATACCCTGAGGCAGAAACAAATGTTCAATTAGCTTCTTCCTTCAAGGAAGAATTTAACACAGGGCAAATCTAAAATCAGCTTGAGAGAAAGTTCTCTTTTCCCAGTGTGGACGAGTTAGCAAAATAATCATAAGGAAAAAAGAAATAATTTTCTAGTCTCTCTGAAGCACATTTTAAAGTGTGTATCATTATTTACGTAAATTCCCTGCTCATCATATATTTATGCTAAAAATGAAATAGATTTCAAACTAGTGTTGACTCAGGTCTCAGCGTCTCACATTAACTAAAAACGATTCTTTGGGTTTTGAGTAATGAGTTTAAGTGATTCTTCGGGGTTTCTCTCCCTGGAGAAAGCCGTGGAACCCACCCCAGTATCCTTGCCTGGAGAATCCCCATGGACAGAGGAGCCTGGCAGGCTACAGTCCATGGGGTTGCAGAGAGTCAGACATGACTGAGCAACTAAGCACAGGGGTTTCTCTAAGCATACTGAGCTATGTTCAACTAGGCTCGATGCAAGGTACACAGAGAAAGAGGGCTTCTAAAGTCCTATTGCCAATCACTCATAAAAGGAGAAGTCTCTAGAACCGAAAGGAAGTCAGCCATGATTTTCCCTCTGGTCCCCCTAAGATATAGCACATGATGTTAAAATTGCAAGTAGATTCACCTTACCTTTAAAGTTTAAAAATTTCCCTCATGAGACCGCATTCCGTGAGTTTGGGTATGTTTTTACAATATTTGTCTTTCTACAAATTATCTGGCAATGGAACAGCTTTCCTGGCAACTATTATTGTAGTATCTGTGATAGCTGAATGACAGATCAAGATTTTCTACTTTAGAATCAGTATATGTGTTATGGTGAGCTTACCAAAACGTGTAGCTTCAAGGGCTTCTCATGAGGAAAGGTCTTTAAGAGGACCCACCACAGGGCCCCTGTTCTCGCTCTGATAGTGACTCAGACTGTTTTTCTGACTCTCAGGTACCAGGAACAAGGCGCCAAACTGCACTTCATCAGGTACAGAAAGACAACCTAACTTTTTTTAAAAAAAGATAAGCACCTTTAATATTTTGGAAAGCATCTACCAACTGTTTATTTTTACACAAGCAGACACAATCACATAATTATATGTGACTGGATTGTCTTCTGCTCCACTCTTTTTGAAACCTGCCTTTTTTTATTCAACACTATGTCACACCCATCTTTCAAAGGCAGTATATGTAGAGCCTTACCTTCGTGTGTAATGGTTGGATGTGTCTGATTATAAATATACACTAATTTGTTACTCAACCTCTATTTGTGGGCTATTTAAGCTGTTTCCAATAGTTTACAATTATAAGCAACCATGTAATGGCTAGATCCCACTGGGCAATTTCTTATTATTTGACTGTCTTACCAAATGGCCTTTGGCTTCTCCAGGACATTGCCTTTGTTCACACTTCTTTCTTTTGAGAGGGAAGTTCTTTCTCATTTGCTTAATAGTTATTATGTCTTTAAAAAATCTTTTCCTACATGATAAAAGTAAAATTCACAACCCATTAAAGCATATCCTTCATCCTACATTGCCCAATTAAATCAAGGAAAGCCTCGCAACACTTGAGGGTAGTGAGTTTTAAACATTTTTAACCATGAGCCACATTAAGTAATACACTTTTAAAAATCATGAATTAAAATATACTTTGGAGGATAGAATCGCCTATATATTTTTTATTTTTTAATTTAATTTTTTATTTCACTTTTTACTCTTTAAAAATTTTATTTATTTTAATTGGAGAATATTAATTATTGTGTTGGTTTCTGCCATACATCAACATGAATCAGCCATAGGTATACATATGCCCCCTCCCTCTTGAGCCTACCTCCCACCTCTCACTCCATCCCAGCCCTCTAGGAAGACAGCTCTAATTTTGTACTAGTTAATAACTCTGTCTTCTTGTGATGATTTGCCTTGTAAGCTGGCTTATGGTTCCATCAGGTTTCATTTCATTCTCATGTGACATCCTAATTCCGCATAAATCCTCAGGAAGTGACTAACGTAAAGTCACTACAGTTTGGGGTGATAGTCCCTTCTAGAATGATGGACTTTCTTTCTTTTTCCAGTGAGTTTCTCCCTGGCCCTGCCCTGCTGGTTCATTACCTTGGATATAATATAAGGCAGGAGTCCCCAACCTCTGGGATCTAATGCCTGATGATCTGAGGGGAAGCTGATGTGATAATAATAGAAATAAAGTGCACAATAAAGGCAGTGTGCCCGAATCATACCCAAACCATTCCCTTCCCACCCTGACTGTGGAAAAATTGCCTTCCATGAAACCGGATCCTGGTGCCAAAAAGTTTGCGGACCACATCATGTTTTTCTTCTACATGATACCCTTCTTTCACAGCTGCCCACCACACACACCTTTCCAGACCCCCAGTTAATAATTTTTATTGCCGTAATTTTTAATAATAATTTTATAATTTCCCCAGGG
Organism: Capra hircus; assembly: GCF_001704415.2. Lineage (NCBI taxonomy): Eukaryota > Metazoa > Chordata > Mammalia > Artiodactyla > Bovidae > Capra > Capra hircus. Next base: position 38,096,377 of record NC_030809.1, on the reverse strand, counting down.
AAAACCTGCACTTACTGGAGGAAGGGCAGGGCCTTCCCAGGGAGGAACTGGATGAACGGATCGCTCGGGAGGAGTTCAGGCGGCCTCGGGAGTCTCTGCTGAACATCTGCACAGAGTTCTACAAGCACTGCGGGCCCAGGCTGAAGATCTTGCAAAACCTGGCCGGCGAGCCACGGGTCACTGCCTTGGAGCTGCTGGATGTGAAGTCTCACATGAGGTACCATCCTCCCTTTCTCTCCCCTGAGTGTGCACACAGCCAGGGCAGGTGAGGGGTGGGGGGCAGTGTGCAGGGTGATTGAGATGGGGCAGGGTCAAAACTTGTAACTGGTTGAAATTGATCGCTCTCCTGTGGTTTGGATACATGACAGATGGAGCCCTCTGGGAAAATGGATGTCAAATCCATGGAAAAGGATCTTGGCATGGACAGAGGGAGATATTCTTAAAGTCAGAAAAGCCCCAGTCAATATTTGCTCCTCAATAAGAGGATGAAAGGAACTTGTGTCACCTGAGTTCTTATGGAAGTAACGTTCTTCCAAGTACTCCTTACTGCTCCAATTCTAATTTTTCATAAGAATCCAGTGTCTTCTGTCTCTTATATTGCATGAAAAGTGCACAGCTGCTTTCTGCTCCAGGACTTGCTCTGCTCCTACAATATCTGACGACTCAGTGACCGGCCTACAGGGAAGGAGCAGTTTTAACTTAGAATCACACTTTGGTTCACTCTGAGATTCCTTTTATACACATTGTGCATGATAGCCTTCCAGTATTTCAAAAATATCCTGGTAAAAATTCTGCACTAGTTGAGGCCAGTCATCATATAAAAATTTGTGCTCCTGGAGTATCAGAGAGAGACTCCAGAATTACATCTCTGTGCACTCATATTTCCTTCTTCCTAGGGAAATGTCATTTTACTTGTTACTCAGACTATAAAGCCTGTGTCTGTATTTTCAGGTTCTTTAAAGGTACATGATTCCAGGGGATCTTCTATTTTGATTTATAACAGTTTGTAAAGGATTATAACAATTCCTGGAAAGGAAAATTCCATGGGTAACTGAATATTGCCTTGAAGAGTTTAGTAGATCTATAAAGCTAAAGGTAGGCTTAGGTTCTAGCCTTTCAGAAATAACATTGCAATTTGGCAAAACACACCAATTTCCTGATTATTGCCTCATTTTTCCCCCTAAAATTATCCCTTGAAAAGTTTAGAAAGTACTAAGTGAGGGAAAATGAGAAATGTATGAAGAACACAGGCTCTTTCTCCTCCAGACTGATTTCACACTCTCTGAGTTGTTGGCGCACACCCAGAACTCCATAGCATCACATGTGTTCACACTCCCCACTGTGCTGTGATGGGAAGAGCTTATTTTACACTGAGAATTTCAGCTCCAACACTGGGAAAGGGGAGGAAAGTTTGAGGTGTTAAGCTCCTGTTGCCATAGTAACTCAGTGCTTCAGGCACGCTCTCTCTGCTCCTTTCCTACTGATCGTGGCTTGTTGTTCAGTCACTAAGTCGTTTCCAACTCTTGTGACCCCATGGACTGCAGCACCCAGGCTTCCCTGTCCTTCACTATCTCCCAGAGTTTGCTCAAACTCATGTCCTTTGAGTCAGTGAGCCATCTCTCATCCTCCATCATCCTTTTCTCCTCCTGCCTTCAATCTTTCCTAGCATCAGGGTCTTTTCCAATAAGTCAGCTCTTCTCATTAGGTGGCCAAAGTATTGGGGTTTCAGCAACAGTCCTTCCAGTGAATAACCAGGGTTGATTTCCTTTAGGATTGACTGGTTTGATCTCCTTGCTGTCCAAGGGACTCTCAAGAGTCTTCTTCAGCACCACAGTTCGAAGTCATAAATTCTTGGCACTCAGCTTTCTTAATGGTCCGACTCTCATATCCATATATGACTGCTGGAAAAACCATAGCTTTGACTATATGGACCTTTGTTAGCAAAGTGATATCTCTGCTTTCTAATATGCTGTCTAGCTTTGTCATAGCTTTTGTTCCAAGGAGTAAGCATCTTTTGCTATTGTGGCTACAGTCACCGTCCACAGTGATTGTGGAGCCCAAGAAAATAAAATCTGTCACCGTTTCTGCTTTTTCCCCATCTATGTGCCATGAAGTGATCATGGCTAGCTGTCCTAAGTTATTCCACGTCACATTTCCAGAGTCAGAGACACGCTACTACCAACAGACATTTTGTGGGAAAAGATTCCTAAAAGATAGGAGAGTGAATGAAGAAAGAGAGGAGAGAGACCAAGTTGGAGAGTCATAACAATGAATTAGTAACTGTCCTGTGACTTGAGGGTCCGTATCTGCATTCCTTAAGGCATTTGGAGGGAGAGGAGCTCATGAGTCAGAGAGGTCTGGAGCTCCCTCTAGAGGTCAAACCCTGTTAAAGATTAAATGAGCTCTAGAAGGGCAAACTCTTAGCTCCATGCCTGGCACAGACCTAGGGATCAATAGATACCAATGCTAATGAGAAAGATCCAAACACTATCCTAGACACTGGGATGTAAAATAAACCCCTTGTCTTAACAGGATTACAGTCCAATACTGAGACACACGTAAGAATATAGAATGCTGTGTTGCAAATACTGTCTATCACATGTGAGTGTTTAGTTTATTATTGTACCAAGTACTTGAGGCAACTTAGAAAATCATATGATGCGAAAGAATACAATTTACAAATTAGAGAGTCAGAGCAATGAGAAAAATTAGCAGGGAAATAATTTTTTTAACATGGGAAATCTATGATTTTATCATATTAGATGCTACTCATGAGCTATAAATTTGACTTTGTGCTATCAATAGGGAGACAGGGCCAATCGTAAAATCATAGTTTCAGTAAGATAAAAACAACCAATTTCTTGGTAAAACATCACCTTTTCAAATATGAAGAACAAGAAGTATCTCTTGGTTGATGTATGTTACAAGGAAAGAGTAGTGTGCCAGACACCATCCTCAACAACATCCCATGGTGGATAAAGGACCATTTTCCTGGGACTGGATGCCTGTCAGTGCTGAAAGTTGCATGATGTCTTAATGCAGTTCAGCAAGAGTCAACTGTATGGAGCCAGCATAAGGTCATTCTGCTGCTAAGTCGCTTCAGTCGTGTCCGACTCTGTGCGACCCCATAGACGGAAGCCCACCAGGCTTCCCTGTCCCTGGGATTCTCCAGGCAAGAACACTGGAGTGGGTTGCCATTTCCTTCTCCAATGCATGAAAGTGAAAATTAAAAGTGAAGTCGCTCAGTCGTGTCCGACTTTTAGCAACCCCATGGACTGCAGCCCACCAAGCTCCTCTGTCCATGGGATTTTCCAGGCAAGAGTACTGGAGTGGGGTGCCATTGCCTTCTAGGGCACCATTATTTCATGGCCTGAATCTAGAGAAATGTGAGCAAAAGTTTTACTAGTAGGGAATATGCTCTCTATTCATGCAATTTCGCATAACAAACTTTCAATAAAAATGGACCTTCCTTGTTCTCCGGCCAGAGTTTACTAAGTAGTGACAGTTCCATATGCTTTGACCTTACACCAAGCAAAGGATATAATGAAGGTCTTCTTTTATAAATAAAGTATACATTTGGATATATGTGTAAGTCAGAGCTCAATATATACGTTCTAGAATTGAGGACATATAGGTAGTACATAAACTCATAAGAATGGATAGTATCAACCAAGGAGAGAGGGTTGATTTAAAGGAAAAAAGAAATGGGATGATATAAAAGAGGATATATTTGCAAGAAGTACTTGATTTGAATCAGAGTCAGGAGGAGTGTTGAGATGATCTGTACCCCTGCATTTGCAGAATATATGATTGATTACAAGGCTCTCAAGAAAAACATTCTTGATTGGATAGTTTCTACCCCAAGAGAAGTTATTGCCTCATTTTCCCAAACCAAAGCTACGTAAGCAGTGGAACAGAGAGCAGTAAGCTCTGCAAATGCATTTTCCCTCTCTCTCACTCTACTTCCTCCCCTCCCCTGCCCCCTCTCTCCAACTTTCCCTTTCTCCCCCTCCTTCTCTATCTTAGGTTCTCAAGGTTATTCATGCAATAGTACAGCAAAGCCTGTATTAAAGGAAATTTTTGTTTTATGCTGAAACATATTCATGTTATAACATGCCCAGGAATGAGCATTTTCGGGGGGGGCTCCAAAATCACTACAGATGGTGACTACAGCCATGAAATTAAAAGACGCTTACTCCTTGGAAGGAAAGTTATGACCAACCTAGATAGCATATTCAAAAGCAGAGACATTACTTTGCCAACAAAGGTCCGTCTAGTCAAAGCTATGGTTTTACCAGTAGTCACGTATGGGTGTGAGAGTTGGACCATAAAGGAAGCTGAGTGCCAAAGAACTGATGCTTTTGAACTGTGATGTTGGAAAAGACTCTTGAGAATCCCCTGGACTGCAAGGAGATCCAACCAGCCAATCCTAAAGGAAATTAGTCCTGAATATTCATTGGAAGGGCTGATGCTGAAGCTGAAACTCCAATACTTTAGCTACCTGATTTGAAGAACTGACTCCTTGGAAAAGACTCTGATGTTGGGGAAGATTAAAGGCAGGAGGAGAAGGGTACAACAGAGGATGAGATGGTTGGATGGCATCACCGACTCTATGGACATGAGTTTGAGTAAGCTCCGGGAGTTGGTGATTGACAGGGAAGCCTGGTGTGCTGCATTCCATGGGGTCACAAACAGCTGGACATGACTTAGGAACTAAACTGAACAGGGATGAGGGAAATTCAGTAAATAATCCATTAAATGACTCAAATTCAACTCTAAGCATTGTGTTCAAGTTTGGAATTGACCAGTATTTTCTCTTCCATTTCTTAAGTTTGCATACAAAATAATACTTCCCGGGTGGCTCAGATGGTCAAGAATCTACCTGCCAATGCGGGAGGCCTGGGTTCAACCCCTGGGTCAGGATGACCCCCTGGAGAAGGGAATGGCAACTCGCTGCAGTATTCTTACCTGGGAAATCCCCTTGGACATAGGATCCTGGCGGGCTACAGCTCATGGGGTCACAAAGAGCTGGACATGACCGAGCAAACAAAATACACAAAATAATAAGGGAAAGGAAATGCATGTATATTGATATACCCTTACCTGTCTGTCAAACAACCTGAAAAGCAAAGAATTATTTTCTGCATGGCGCATCTGTGAGAAGGAGATAAACAAAAGAATGTGAAGGCTGTTTAAGATAATTTCTTTAAAACGCTCACACTCACACATAATTCCCAGAAGGACAATGTATACATTCAGTCTGGAGAGAGGATGAGTGGGAATGATAGTGTTGCCAGGGATGTATGGTTAGACTGAACTCATGCTTCCAGATGAGGTCTCATAGGAAAAATTTGAGAGAATTTGGAAATCTAATATGAGGAGAGCTTTTCACAGTATGGACCTCCAAAGATGGAATGAGCTGCCTTGTGGAACAGTGATAAATCCTCCATCCCTGGCACTAGTCAAATGGATACAATTGTGGAGCACTCCATGTTTTGAAGGCAAGGGCTTAGCTCTGATTCCTATACCAGAGTGCCTATCAGAATCACCTAGGGCGTTGTTAAACTATAGATCTTTTAAGCATTTGTCCTGTCTGTCTTGGAGTAATCATATGTAAAATAGATGACCAGTGCAAGTTTGATGCCTGAAGCAGGAGTACCCAAAGCTGGTGCTCTGGGACAACCCAGAGGGATAGGATGGAGAGGGAGGTGGGAGAAGGGGTTCAAGATGAGGGGGACACATGTGTAGCCATGGCTGATTCATATTGATGTATGGCAAAAACCCATCACAGTATTGTTAAAGTTATCCTCCAATTAAATAAATTTTTAAAAAGGAAGCTTCTTATTAACATGTTATAGTTAATATATGAATAAAAGAATGATACAGTACTACCATTGTACTACTTCTGATGAGTTAATGAATCTGTGTAGTGATCACTGGTGCCCGCTGACATTATCGAGTGACAACTAGGAATCACGTGCCTCCTGATGAAAGTACACATTGCCTGTGAAGGACACACACCAGGAAGTCAAGATCTAATCTGATCTAGCTCCTGGACAACAATTGAATTAAATACAAGAGAAGTAGGATCAATTAAATGACACCATGGAGACTCGGTCAGGAAAATCCAGTATGTGGGAAATGCTACAGGACAAAAAGCTAAATTCTCCCACAAATAAATTACTGAATGTCCAAAAAAGAGTAGAAGAGGGGTAACTGACAAATAGGAAAGGCTTCAGAGACATATATAGGTCTAATTTTGTCCAGATTTTTTTTTAATGTTTATTTACATAGTATAAGAAAACGTGCTAGAATGTTCATAGCTCAAGGAGTCAGTGTATTGGAAGGAGGGTGATTAGCATGATGCTGTGTGAGGAAAATTCCCATGGTTGGTGGCATTCTAAGCTTATTCTTTAAGTGCAAAACAAAATATTTTAGGTTGGCAGAAATCGCACACTCCCTCCTGAAGCTGGCACCGTACGACACCCAGACCATGGAGAGCCGTGGGCTTCGTCGCTACATCATGGAAATGCTCCCCATCACCGACTGGAGTGCTGAGGCAGTGAGGCCGGCCCTTATCCTCATTTTAAAGAGACTGGATAGGATGTTCAACAAAATTCATAAGATGCCTACTTTGAGGTGAGGAGGCCTCCTAATCAACTGCAGGTATTGCAAGCCTCAGATTTCAAGTCTGTCCATTTTTAAGGTGGTGGATCAATCCAGAGTTGAAGGAATGGCTCAAAAGTGTTCTGTTGGTTATATGTGCAGAGCTAATCAGGATATGAATGCATAAGTAGCCAGGTCTGTATTTCTGAGGAAATAACATATTCTTCAAAAATATACATCTATCTTGAAAATCTATTTATTTCTTAGCTATCATGTTCCTTATCTGACACACTTAAAAAGTTCAATGTGTATCCTTCAATTCCTTTTCAAATAAGGCAGGATATGCCTTATAAATTAAACAACTAAGGACAGAAGAAAAATTAACTTGATGTTCAAAAAATACATGTTTAACATAGTATTTTAGGTATCACTTTAGGGAAATGCAAGCTTTACGATAACCAGTAAAGCACCCCCTAAAGAGATCTCAGGGTTGATAACAAATACCTAATTCAGGTGGTACTAAATCAATATTGTTATCACTTGATCTCCATTCTGGGGCCTGAAGTATCATTTGGTAGCCTCTCTATGAGCAGATGTCTCTAAACCCATCTACCTGGAGATCTGAACCCAGTCTGGAAATCTATAGCTACAGTGGGCAAACAAATCAATTAAGAAATGCTAATAAACCCAGTAGATTGGAAATTTGAAGTTTCAGTGAGACCATTTTCTGTCCTATTAAACTAAACCCAAATCAATGCAACTCTTGCCCAAGAATTTGTAGCACTTATTGCTCAATGTGCCAGAACTTTTCCAGGTTTTATCCTATGTTCTTCTTCATTTATGCAGCCATCTGAAGCTGTTGAATTTATCAAAAAGAAATTGAAACATTTTATTCTAATAAATGTTTGACAGTTTGATCCTATATTCTTTTCTGCCATGATGATGGATGCCTGTACATGATTTCAAGGTTATTTTAGTAGCATAGAATATGCTATTTTAGTAGCATAGAAATGCCTATCCTTAAAGGACTCCTATTTTCTTTAATAGTTCCAATAGAACACTTGTCCCTACTGGCAAATGACCAAAGTTTTATACATCTTACAAAGATTATAAAAATAACTTTTCATCTAAAGATGTTAACACCTCCATAGGCTACCTCATTTGTCATATAATTAAATCTGTTATGAAAAATAGCAGCTTCCTAAAAGTAGACTTTTGGATTAATGTGTAGACTTGGTTAATAATAGGCAATTTTCTTGGGGTGCAATGTATGAATTTGGGGTTGCCTTGGATTAAATTTCTTCAGGTGATCTCAGTTCAAAAAGAGAAGTGTTGACTGAACCTGACCTGTGGGTTACTTGTACAACAGGGATGTCAACATATCCCCATGTATGAACATTCCTGTTTTATCATTACAGTGATTTCAATCTGGTAGGCAATGTAAGCTTAGAAAGTATTTCCAGGATAATATTTGGAAATAGCATTGATCTCAGTAAACCCCAACCTGTTTATTTAGGGGGACCATAGAAATGACTCTTTGGTCCTGAGACAATTACAGACCAGATTGTCTTTTATTTCAGAAAATCTCATGTTCATCTAATTGAGCTATGTATACCACCATATTTACTACCACAGAAAGTAGTCCCAAAGCATCATTTTTTAGAAGGTCAAGAAAGAACACTTTTAAAATAGACTGTTTTCCTGGAGTGAAGTCACATAAGTCTAATTAGTTATAGTCTGGTATAAAAGCTTATGAAATCAACTGTAAAAAAGCATTATAAAAACACAGCCTATAGTCAGATTACTTCTGTTTTGAGGAATAACTCCTACAGTGGGTTTCCTATAATGGTAGTCTCACACCCTTTCTCAAAGCTAAAACCAGGAAACTTAAAAGGCCACTCATTCATCATCTCTGTTTTTTCTTCAATAGATTTTGTCTCATTAGACGAGTGGGGTAGGAGTGCCTCTGCTGCGTTTTCAGTATCCTCTTCCTTTCCCACTGTGCTCTGTACTTTTGGAACAATATGGGTAAACTTCATCCCTTGTGAAGCACTTTTTTGTCTCGGACACCCATCCTGTCTTAGATGGCATCAGAATCACTGTCTCATTCGCTTGTTTCAGGCAGTCTCCAGAAGGGAGCCACACTGCTAATGGCTCCTATATTGTATTCCAGGCGACAGGTTGAGTGGGAGCCTGCCAGCAATTTGATTGAAGGGGTTTGTTTGACACTTCAGAGGCAGCCAATCATATCCTTCCTGCCTCACCTTAGGTCACTGATCAATGTCTGTGTCAATCTGGTGAGTAGCCAAGTGGCGATGTTATGAAACTTTACAAAATTTAACTCTGCTATTGACTTCTCTGAGCTGAAGACTTACAGGTCAACCTACCTACCTACATACCCACCCATGAAAACAGACGGCTCAGGTGACACTGAAAATAGTGAGGTACATTTCAAGGTGGCGCGTGGGGAGATCCCTACACAGATGGGATTTTCGTGTGCTGCTTCCCACGTGCTACTTTGACAATTGACCTCTTCAAGTTGCGCTGAGAGTTGAGGGCTGCCAGTTGGAGAGTGGGGTGGTGGGAGACTGTGCAATTGGCTAGAAGTTGAGGTAGTTTTGGGTGGGGGAGTTTAAAGGGCAAAGAGGATTTTTTTTTTAAGTGCAAAATGACACTATGAGTTGGCCAGTCTAGGATTTATGTGAAGAGAAAAAAAAAACTTCTTTTATCACTTATGTAATATCTAGAGTCTGATCTTGGCAAGGTTTTGTACAATGTGGAAACCATGGTAGAGCATTTCATGAATAGAATCTGCTGCTTAGCTGGTTAAGCAATAAATCTGTAGCTGGAATGCCTAGTGCAAATAGAGCTCTTGCCATCATCATTGTCAGTATTTACTCCATCAAAGAATGTTAACTTCATTCCTTTGAGTCCACAAGTAAGTATGTCCAGTCTCCTGATTAGACTAACTTTTGATTCATCTCTCATTATTTACATAGTTAGTTATAAACAGCATTCTACAAAACCTTGGCTAAATCTGGTGCAATCATTTGATCTGACTCCAGATATTACATGCCTTCAAAAGAAGGCAGCACGAACAGATTGAAAGTAACATGCCCAACCTTCAAATTATTATTATAATTGACTGACTCCCTTCCTACCGTTGCATGAAATTGCAATAGTCAAGGCTGGTCATGTGCTCTGTTTGTATTTCAGGTGATGGGAGTGGTAGGACCCTCCAGTGTTGCTGATGGATTACCCCTTCTTCATCTCAGCCCTTATCTCTCACCACCTCTGCCCTTCAGCACAGCTGTTGTCCGGCTTGTAGCATTGCAGATACAGGTGTGACTGCCTTACCTGTTTGTCACGCTCATTACGTTGCTGGTTGAGGCACCAGATCATGGTGTTCTCTTTTATTTTTTCTGCAAAGGCTGGGCAAAATCTGTGAAACAGAAGTGTAAACATCTCCAAACTTTTGCAGGTTTGGAGCTTCAGCCCTGAGCTTGATCCTAAAGTTGTGCTTCTGTAATTCTTCTTGAGATCTCAAAAATAGCAGAGTCATCGCAGTCCTGCCACAACCTCAGGAACCACTTCCGCCATTTAAAACATGTGCCAAAACTTTAGGAAAAAGATGGTCCACAGATAATCAGCTCACAGTTGTTAATTAAAAGGGTAATATTCAAAGTCTGGTTTTAAATTATTTGCAGAAAGAACTGTAATAAAAAAATTCAAATGTTATTACTAGACTTTGAATATCTTACTTTTCTTTAATGATTGTGGGTTAAATATTATGGTTGTTTTTTATCATTTTTCTCTCACTTCTTTTAGTTCCTAAAATTAAAATGATCATTCCCAAGCCTCCCCCCGCAAATGTGTAGAATCCCAATTTCCCTGCTTATTTGTTTGTCACCTATTTTAAAGAATAGTAAATCACCAGGAAACTCTGAGACCAATGGAAAGTATACAATTGCTGCAAGTGGATAACTGACCCATTCCTTATCTGACAAACCAAGTTTGATGGTCCATCATCCAGCTAATGGGTAGATTATGGAAAAGAGATTAAGCAAGTGCTGTGGTTACTATGCAGAAAGGATACAGAGACATCCCTAAAGTGATACATTTTAACAACTTGTATATTGTCTCTTGCTTTCTGGCTGGAAGAAGGTCTCATACAGGGGTCAGATGACTTTTAAATAATTCCCAAATGGAGCAGGCGGCAAGTTCTCCTTTTCTTCTTTTTCTTTGGTCACTAAAATATTTATTGGTGGATAGACACATGGAGAAACTGAAGGGGGTAACTGAAGGGGGTTTTTTGTACTAAATGATAAGTATTAAAATTTTTCACTTGATATTCAAAATATTACTGTTTTTTAGGTATATAGTTCTCAATTATATCAAGCAAATGGTAAAGCATCAATTTTGGGTGAATCTTGTATGCTGCACAGATGACAACTGAACTCCTAGTTTGCAGGTGCAGCCAGCAGGGAGTCCCTGTCTCCACCATGCTGTGTAAGAACAAACAGACTGAATGGGTGAGGGGGTCAATTAATCTTTTTTTCTATTATTGCTGCACAGGCTTTAAAAGAAGATTTCCCTTTAAGCCATGTGATCTCCCCATTCACCAATCAAGAGCGAAGGGAGGGGATGCTTTTAAATCTGCTCATCCCATTTGTGCTCACAGTAGGATCTGGAAGCAAAGGTCTGATTAATTTAACTAAAAGAAATTTATTATTGTTACTGTGTTTTCTTAAGTATCAGGCTGTTTTATCTTCCTTTTCCCATGGAGACCATCATTAAACCCGATCTGAATAATTTTAACATATATCTTAGGATATACAGTTTTCTTTCTATTCAATTTAGCTGCCCTTGGTCAAGACTTTCTGGGCTCCACTTCTTAGAAGACATATGCTATTTAACATCATTTCAGAATAGCAAAAATCAAAAGAGCATTGTTTCAATTATGAAAATGGGACTACCTGAAGTACAGTATGATACGAATTGACAGATAAATGGACTTGATAACCTATGGACAGTAGGTTTAGCATAAATCCTGCCATTGTCATTAAATTTCAATATGTTTTCACTACTCTTTCTTTTGGGGGGATTTTTTTCTTTTAGGAAAAGTTTATCTCAAATGTAAAGGCAGTGTGTTATGAGTATTTGAACAGAAAAAAAAAAAAAAAAAGAAAGGAGATTGAAATGGTAAGCAGGAGATTTGGCTAAGATCAGGGACCCTTTGATGCTGACTGCGGAGGAGACACCCAATACCAGGAGCTCTACTTCTGTCCATAGGAGAAGCTATACTTGGTGGGGAAGACACTCGAATTTCTAGGATGTTCTAGTTTGGAATTGGAAAGAGAGTTGAATTTTTCAGTGTCTAATGTGGAAAGTTTGCCTTGTGACTTGCTTTTATTCCCACTTCCTCCTTCCAAACTCTGCCCTTCAGACAGCCCATGGCTGGAACAGCCCGAGGTGCAGCTGCTACTGCAGACGGTCATTAATGTGCTCCTTCCTCCGCGGATCATCAGCACATCCAGGAGCAAGAATTTTATGTTGGAGAGCTCCCCTGCTCACTGCTCCACCCCGGGGGATGCAAGCAAAGACCTACGCAAGGAAGGGCTGGCAGAGTCCACCAGCCAAGCAGCGTACTTAGGTGGGTACTTCTTTCTCTCTCAATAAATAGAGAAATAAAAATAGAAAATAGATATAGGTATAGATAGAGATATATACACAAACATATATATATGTGTATGCACACATTGGAAGGACTGATGCTGAAGCTGAAGCTCCAATACTTTGGCCACCTGATTCATTGGAAAACACCCTGAAACTGGGAAAAATTGAGGGCAGGAAGAGAAGGGGGAGACAGAGGATGGGATGGTTGGATGGCATCACTGACTCAACAGACATGAGTTTGAGCAAACTCTGGGAGATGGTAAAGGACAGGGAAGCCTTGTGTGCTGCAGTCGATGGGGTCGCAAAGAGTCAGACAGAACTGAACAGCTGAACAACAAAATATGTATATATGTGGATATGTATATACATATTACTTACTTAGCTATGTTCCTCCTTGACTCAAAAAGTATTTTAAAAGACCTGTATTGAGAAAGTCTTTGAAGAAACCACTTCAACAAGTACAAAGCATCAGTCTCTACTTCTGCTTTCCTGTTACCTCTTCCCACTGCCATGACTTGAATGGTATTCCCATTGATACCGGAAGCTCGTCTTTGACTAGAATTGACTAAGCCAGGGAGAAAAGGCTACCCCTGCCATAGCACTGAGACCAAGGAGCACTAGCCACAGAAAAGCTCAAAGGAGGAAGCTGAAAACATCTTGCCTGGCATTTTTCAGTTCACCAAAGCAGACAGAATGGTAACAACAGGTCGTTGGAGTTTGAAGTATGTCGGAGGTTGTGGGGCAGTGGGTAGAGGTGTTTGGGCTCCATCATAAAGGATGTATTTGAAAATGATATGATCGACAATGAAAATGAAAAAAAAAAAAAAAGCCAAGGCTATATGTGCACAGGGCCTGCCCACGCATGGCACTTCATTGCCAGAGGCAGGAGAACGTAGTTTTCAGGTAAAATCCAGACTCTAGTACAGAGCCCTGCATGAGGTTTGGGATTGTGCAGAGGATGTTGGAGAAAGAAGCCTTAACATGGAACACAGGGATAGGAAAAAACACTTAACAAGTAACTATCTTCAGTCCTGCCCACTTTCTGCCTTTTATCTTAGTTGAACTATACTTGATTTACAATGTTATATTAGTTTCAGGTGTACAGCAAAGTAATTCAGTTCTGTATATATAGATATCTATTTTATTTCATATTCTTTTCCCTTATAGGTTATTCTGAAATATCTAGTTGAGTTCTCTGTGTTATACAGTACTTCCTTGTAGGTTATCTATTTTATATATAGTAGTGTGTATATGTTAATCCCAAACTCCTTATTTATGGAGTTTAGGGAGTTTCTCCCTCTTTCCCTTTGGTAACCATAAATTTGTTTTCTATGTCTGTGGGTCTATTTCTGTTTTGTATATAAGTTCATTTGTATCATTTTTTAGATTCACATGAAAGTGATACTATATGATATTTGTCTTTCTCTGTCTGACTTCATTTAAATGATCATCTCTAGGTCCATCCACATTGCTGCAAATGGCATTATTTCATTCTTTTTTATGGCAAAGTAATATTCCATTGTATAAAGATACCACATCTCCTTTATCCATTCACTGGTTGATTGACATTTATGTAGCTTCCATGTCTTGGCTATTATAAATGGTGCTGCAATGAATACTGGGGTGCATGTATCTTTCCTAATTGTGGCTTTCTCTGGATATTTGCCCAGGAGCGGGATTGTAGGATCATTCGGTAGCTCTATTATTGTTTTTTTTTTTTTTAAAGAGCCTCCATACTGTTCTCCATAGTGGCTGTACCAGTTTACATTCCCACCGACAATATAGGAGGGTTCCTTTTCTCCACACCCTCTCCAGCATTTATTATTTGTAAACTTTTTGATGATGGCCATTCTGACTGGTGTAAGGTAATACCCCATTGTAGTTTTGATCTGCATTTCTCTGATAGTTAGCAATGTTGAATATCTTTTCATGTGCCTTTTGGTCATTCGCATGTCTTCTTTGGAGAAATGTCTATTTAGATCTTCTACCCATTTTTTGATTGGGTTGTTTGTTTTTTCCATTTTCTGCCTTTTTAATGAAGGCAGATTCTTTGGTTACTTGGCCAGGCTACTGGACTTCTCTTTTAAATTTAGTTTTACCTTTATTTTGAGCACTTAGCAGGCACTGTTTTCTATACTTTACATTATCATCACTCTGGAATCCTTACAACAGCTCAAAGAAATAAATGTTCGCACTTTAGTAAGAGGCTAAGGCCCGGGAAGATCCCTTGGAGAAGGAAATGGCAACCCACTCCAGTATTCTTGCCTGGAGAATCCCATGGACAGAAGAGCCTGGCAGGCCACTGTCCATGGTGTCGCAAGAGTCGGATGTGACTTAGCAACTAAATGACGATGATGAAGGCACAGAAAGGTTAAGTAACTTACCTAAAGTCACACTGTTTGGTGGCAGGACCAAATTTCAAATCAAACCCATCCATCACCAGAATCCCTGAGCCCTTTGCCATTCTGCTTGTTTTGGGCTGATGCCGGTGAAGGTAGAAAGCAGGAAGGCAGAAATCCAAAGAAGGCCAACAGGCACACAACAGTAGGAGTGTTACCAGGATCAGGGTAGGGTTAGAGGAATGCTACTTTTTGTTCATGTGCTTGCAACATCAAGGGAGAGGAACAGAGGTGAGTAGATGGGGAAGGAAGAATCTTACCACATCTTTCTCTGTGTTATATGCCCTAGTTTTCCTCCTACAAATGCCCAAAATAGAAGGTAATGGTGATAGAAGGGCTTTAAGGAGTTGGATTTCTATGTGTCTTCTAGATGCTGAGATGGGCCTTAATACATGATGGTCAATGCCCAGGTTACCTTGACTGCCCCACGGGAGACCCTCAGAGGAGAGCTGGGGTGGCAGAGGAAGCCCCATAATCTTTGATGTCATTACAGTATTCTGGTTTATCTTGACACACTGAGAAATCTGCTTCCTAAAACTATATTTTAAAATGTAGTTTGTAACAAAGCTGCCAGAATCTGGGAGAAAAGAGATATTGTAAAAGAAATCCCATAGGGTTTAGTAATAGACAAGATTACTCGGAGAGGAGAGGGAGGAAGGATAGAGTTTTCTCTTCTGGAAGAATCTACTCAAACACATCTATTGTTGACTCTGGGGAGCAGTTTAGAGTGGGGTCAGGCAGGGGAAGGACTCTTTTTTGTAACTTTATGCATTTCTGCATGGATTGATTTTACTTCTAATGACAAGGATATATTATTTCTAAGCTGAAAGGGGAAAAAAGGAAACTATTTTATCTTCAGATGTGAGTGATATGCTGGTATTACCATAAAACCGCTATGACAAAACTTTCAGAAAGCAAAATATTAGCTATGTATCATGTTTATAACACATTTCCCTTTCAGTTCTATAAATTTCTTCAGTATACATTTTCCAAAATAGTAGTTAAATGCACTTAATGAAGATATATGTGTTCTCTTAATCAGAATCAAAACATGTTTACTATACAAATATCTATCTTTATGTCAGAACACTCACTCAGGAGTACATTGAAGATTTTGGAAACATGGAGAAAGTTTAGAAATTTGAAAATTGTCTGATGCGTAAGAGGGCTAAGGATGCAGGCAGCTGGATGTGGGCAGGGTTCCTCTGAGGCACAAGTGTGCAGACTCAGCGTTCTCTTTTCCTGGTGTGAAGCGCTGAAGGTGATCCTCGTCTGCTTTGAGAGGCAGCTCGGAAGCCAGTGGTACTGGCTGAGCCTCCAGGTGAAGGAGATGGCCCTGCGGAAGGTCGGAGGCCTGGCCCTGTGGGACTTCCTGGACTTCATTGTGCGGACCCGTATCCCCATCTTTGTGCTCCTGCGCCCTTTCATCCAGTGCAAGGTGCGCTATTGTGCTTCTCCTCTGGGAGGTAACAAGCCCCATGGACATGCTGTTCTCCAGATTTAGGGCAAACGACAGCAGCAGTCTTGGGGGAGATGCTAGTCAGGAGGACTTGTTAAGATCATGCTTGATGAGAAATCAGCCCAGACAAGTATCCCTCTGGGGATACCTTTACAGTAAGAGTTTAGTTAACATCTTAAAACGTTGCCCTGTCCCCTCTTACCCCCTCCCCAGGAAAAATAAAGATCAATCCAATAGAACGATCTGAAGAATGATCACTTGTATTTGGTGGAACAATTGAGACCCAATTTTAAATAAATATATTAAAAAAATGAGATAGTTAAAGCATGCTTTTCCTCTGAGACCCTCAATGTTCATCTACTCTTTTTATTCTTTTCATGCCTGATTTCTGATATCTGGAGGCCATGATTCAAAGCAGTGGATTGATTAAGCACTTCCTAAGCACTGTTCTAAGAACCTCATATGCATTACTTTATTTAATCCTCACCACCAAATATGAAATCAATACAATTATTAGCCCATTTTACAGGTGGTAAAACTGAGGACCAGAAAATCTATGCCTTCCTTTCAGCTTCTGGCCCAACCAGCAGAGAACCATGAAGAGCTTTCTGCCCGACAACACATCTCTGACCAGCTAGAGCGGCGTTTCATTCCACGCCCTCTGTGTAAGAGCTCCCTCATTGCTGAGTTCAACAGTGAGCTGAAAATTCTAAAAGAGGCAGTTCACAGTGGATCGGGTGAGTACGCATGGGATGGTTTGACTTTGGCTAGTAGAACAAGGAAAGCTCCTTTCCATAGGTCACTGTTCTTTCTGGAACCAAGTGTGAGTTAGCCATTTTGGTACAACTAGCATTGTTGACCCTGTCATCCTTGTCAACAATGCAAGTCAAGGGGGTATCATAAGAATTTAATTTTATTCCTTTTCTGATATATTTTTCAGTCTTTATTTTGGTAGTTCAGCTTTTCTTGAAGACTTATCTGGGGGGAAAAAACTTGCTTTAATTCATACTTTATTTTCCTTTTTGAAAAGGAAAGGGGACTCACATTCATTGAGCCTCTGTTATATGGTAGATTATTTCATAGATGTTATCTCGTTTAATCCACACAAATACCAGCAAAATTGTAACTGAAAATCTGCTTATAAAAAGAAGAAACGTAGATTCAATAGAAGATAAATAACTGACACAAAAAGACAGTGACACCTTTGAGAGGACTCAAAACTGGGTCTGCATGACTGCTAAAAGAGTCTTTAACTGTTCATGACTTGGAGGGAGAGAGGGTTGAATCAAAACTGATGCGCTTGGAGTTACTTTCTTTACCTTATTCAAAAGATTTTCTTTGGGAATGCATTGTTTACTTTTGTAATTATATTAACTTCAAGTTACTAAGGAAGGAAAATAAATCATTTTCTGCCATTAGAGGGCAGTCATCACCTATAAGTAGAATATTCTTATACATGTGGCTTTTTGTCTTTCTAAAACCTATTGTTGGTGATGTATTAAGGACCAAGTATTTGCCAGATACAATCTTGGTGAAATCTGCACAAGGCCATTCAAATGTTCTGCTTTATAATGAAATAATATGACAAAAAATCAAGGGGGGTGTTTTATTGTAATCTCCAGAAAAGGGGAATAAGAATACAGTGTTAGTTATGTATTCTGATTTTGATTGCGCAGTTCCTTTCAGACAATATGTCTATTACTTCTGTATGCTTGTGTCAGGTATAAGGTACATTTCTCAGTGAAATTGATCAAATTGATATCTATAATTCAGCTCAAAATGAATCTGCATTCAGCCAGCCTTGGAAAATGAAACTGGAAAACGATGAGAGAGGCTGCAATATCAAAGCATTTTTTATTGTTAGAGATATTATGCTCCTGCAAGAAAACTATTCAGTTATATCAGTAGCCGACTCTTTTTTTTTTTTTTTTTATAATGTTTTCATATCTGTTTGCTATGTATGTGAAAGTCGCTCAGTCGTGTCTGACTCTTTGTGACCCTATGGACTTTAGCCTGCCAGGCTTCTCCGTCCATGGGATTTTCCAGGCAAGAATGCTGGAGTGGGTTGCCATTTTCTTCTCCGGGGATCTTCCCAACCCAGGGATCGAACCCCGGGTCTCCCACATTGCAAGCAGACTCTTTACCGTCTGTGCCACCAGGGAAGCCCTTTGTCCTAAAGGTCATCTATCTGGGACACACTATTTAAATGACCTTTCTTTTAAAAAATACAAGCTGTGAGGGAAGAGTTTGAAGCTAGCATTTGTTTTCTTCCAAGCACCTGGGAGTTCCCTGGTGGTCCAATGGTTAAGACTCCTGGCTTCCAATGGGCACAGGTTCAATCCCTGGTCAGGGAACTAAAATCCCACATGCTACATACTATGCACCCCCTCCACCCACCCAAAAAAGATCTTCACTATGGATTTTCTTTGGTCTCTCAACCTTGCTAGCTTACCAAGGAAAGACATCCATCAGCACCGTGGGCACCTCCACCTCTGCTTACCGCCTGAGCCTGGCCACCATGTCCCGCTCCAACACGGGTACTGGCACTGTCTGGGAGCAGGACAGCGAGCCATCCCAGCAGGCTTCCCAGGACACCTTGAGTCGAACTGATGAGGAGGATGAGGAAAGTAGGTCACCTGCAGCATCTCGGGTGGGGAGGTGGTGGGGCTCATGTGGGACACAGCTTGGCCATGCAAATGAGGACTTGGGTGGATTTCTGCCCTTCTGATCGTTTGCAGTTCTGATCCCCTGGTCATTTTTACAAAAAGGAGTTAAAACGGTATTGCGACTGATCCCACGATTTCTTATGCCTGCTTTTCTATAAATTCCTTGATATCCTTGGTCATTTGGTAGGATTTTAGGCAAAAAGCAAATCTTTAATGACCCCTAAATTTTCTCTGAGTTTATGCGTTCAATCTTTCCACTAACCCATTTAAATTGTGGTTAAGGAGCTAAGGGGAGCATTTATTCTCCTTTTTCTTGGCCAATCTTGTTCAGAAGATCGATCAGCACTTGGGTGACACAGGACGCCTCCGGTGGTCCAGGGGTTAAGACTTTGCGCTTCCAGTGGAGGGGCACGGGTTCCATCCCTGGTCAGGGAACTAAGAGCCCACGTGCCATGTGGCAGAGCCGGAATGCTTCTTTAAAAAACAGCACTCACGTGACCTTACTGCAAAGGAAAGTGAGCAAGGCATATGCTCACAACTCAGAAGAAAATCATTGGCAATATTGCCTAGAATGTAAACCCAGTGGATTGTCTTGAGGGCATGCAACCCAATTTAAGTGTCTCTAGTCACTGAGGCAGCCCAATTGTGTTTTAAAGATACTCTGAAAAAAAAAAAAAAAAGATACTCTGATATAACCTGTAAAGTGTGCAGTCTATGCCTTAAGAAAATAAAATCTAGACTTTTACTCAGAGCCCTTCTGTACCAAACAACAACAAAAAGCCCCACTCTGAAGTAAATTAGAGTCAAGGTTAGAATTTTAATTAACTAAGATGAATGAAAGTTCTTTAATACCCTACTACGGTTGGAAGTGTAGGAGAGGGAAAGAAGTAACTACTTTGTCAAAGCACGTGTCAGTAATATTTCCAGATTTAGCTTCAGTGTTAAATAGATAACAAAGTGATAATCATATTGTCCTGTACCTAACTTCCAGACATATTTGTTTCTAAATCATTTCTCATGGAAATAATTCCAAAATTGTAATTAGGGAAATCTTGAAAGATCTTGACCAAAACAACAAAATGAGAGAGATAAGCATTAGCAGTTCACATATTCACTATAAGTCCTAGCAATAGTCCAGAACTTAAAGTAATATCTATTTTTCTTTAATGGTTGAAATAGTCTCTCCTAGAAATTTTTTTAAATGATAGTAAATGATAACAAACTCTCTTTAATAGAGCTAAATGTATTTTGCAGGTGACCTTACGAATTAGAGGATGACCAAGCCAGTAAGAAGGAAGTAGGGAAGAAAAGTTTAGTACAGAAGACATAAACAGAGATAGCACTGATCAAAGGCCAACATTAATACACTAATACACTGACATGTATGCAAGTTTTTGTTAATCTTTCTGCTCTTAAAATCATAACTGTCCCAGTGACAATATGATGTGGGTGTATATTAATTTATGAAATACAGTATGAAAGCTAGAGTGTTAACACCTTTGAATTAAACAAATTTTCCATTCAGCAATCAAACCTGTATTAAGACCTAGCAGGAACAAGATGAGGAACAAGAAGTATGAGAAGGATATATTCTCTGCTACCTAAAACCTTAGAGTTTTCTAGAGGAGATAACAGACATTTTTTGAGAAAGAATGCCTAACAAAAGAGTGAATGACACAATGTTGTAAATCAACTATACTGCAATAAAATAATTAAAATTTAAAAAAAAGAATGGAAGGCAATGCATATAATCACCAAAAAAATATTGAAGGAGTAAATGTTGAGTGATATATGAGTTTGAATAAAAGGGGGAAAAAATTACTGGAATCCCAGAAAGGTCATAGTAGAAATAGCTCAGTCTATCCTACCACATTTTTTCATGTTTTTTAAGGCATATTTGAATATACTCTACTCTCTGAACACACCTAAAAAGGAAATACCATTCTATAACAAGAATCAACTTCAAGTCAGTTGTTATGTAGCAAATTAAATATTTTCAGGACTTATATACTCATCTCTGGGTTTGAAATAAACTTCTCTAGAAATGTGACCACTTAGGATATTTTAAATAAGTGATGTCAGATTGTTGTTGCTAAGTTGCTGCTAAGTCGCTTCAGTCGTGTCCGACTCTGTGCGACCTCATAGACAGGCAGCTCACCAGGCTCCCCCGTCCCTGGGATTCTCCAGGCAAGTACACTGGAGTGGGTTGCCATTTCCTTCTCCAATGCATGAAAGTGAAAAGTGAAAAGGAAGTCGCTCAGTCGTGTCCGACTCCCAGCGACCCCATGGACTGCAGCCTACCAGACTCCTCCGCCGTTGGGATTTTCCAGGCAAGAGTACTGGAGTGGGTTGCCATTGCCTTCAGTAATGTCAGATTACGTGGTAGTAAAAGTTCACCAAAATTCTAGGTTAGTCAAGATATGTTTCTTGTTCAATGACAAACAATATGAGCTCACTTAGAATGAGGTTGTCTCATCACAAATACTATACTAAAGTTAATTTTCATGTGGATTTGAATACATGAATTTCAGTTTCTATGGTGAAAATAAATGTCTGCTTCTAATTTTAAAATTAGATTAAAACAAGCATTTGTTTCTGAACTTTATTGATTTTAAAATATTTTTCAGAAAAAAAATACCTGAAATAGTCTTTCCCTCAGCAGTCTAAAAATCATGAAATGTCTTGAGTGTGGTGTTTGAAAGTCAAACGTGCTTGATTTGTTCAACAACACAGTCCCTTACTGAACTATTTCTGGAATGTTTAAAATGTTTAGTCCAGCTTTTCTGAAATCTTTAATTTGCCAATGCCCCTTGATTTTTACGAATAATCTGCTTGTAGAAATGGACAAGAAGTTTATGTTTATTTCATGAAAGCTGTTTGAAGGTGGGAGATGTGTAGATGTGAAGAACTATCCTTCACCCTTTGTGCAGATTAAAAACTCAGCTCCAGAAGGTTTTTTTTTTTTTTTTCAAGATAAGGATACATTCATGATGTTTTATTGATGCTATTTCCCTCAACCAAATGAAGTAACTAGTCACTTTAACTCGAAGTTCTCATAACGTTCATATTCTCTCAAATGACAGTGTTCAGTGACACTAAAGTCTCAGCTATTAAAGTCTCTGGTTATATAAAAGCAGTGAAAATGTTTCTTAAGCTCCCAAAGGTCTCAGTTTTGAATCTGTACAAAGGGACGAATGATAATTTAACTTTAGATATTGTCCTAAGGTTGTGTTCAGGTCAAGGATGGAACCCAAGGACAAAGCTGGTCTGGGTTTTCCGGTCAGCATGATAACTTCCTAACGCTGTCTTCTCGGGCCCTTTCAGATGACTCTGTCAGCATGCCCAGTGTGGTAAGTGAACAAGAAGCTTACCTCCTGAGCACCATTGGAAGGAGGCGGTTCTCCAGCCATGTCTCCAGCATGTCTGCACCTCAGGCTGAGGTGGGCATGTTACCCAGCCAAAGGTAAACAGCCCTGGACATGCCGTACTCCACATCTGGGTGCAAAGGATAGATGCTGAGAACTCACTCCTGTCACTCTAAAAAGGGCCTAAAAAGAAGCAAACAATCCATTTTTTTAAAAGTAGACCATTCAAACAAGTTTTCAACAAGGTTTGCACAAACAATTTGTAGCATTTTTCTAAGTCAGGCAAGTTGAGGGGATCTCAATTTCTGATCCAAGCATTGTTTCTCCTTAACATTGTTCTATAAATAGATATATGCTCTTCTTTCATTGTCTTCTTTCAGATGACATTCTTGTATTTCATATATATTATCAGCTAAGCTAATAATGGGTACCTGCTAAGTGTATAGGACTGGCTTGATATATTTGGTAGTTTAGACCTCTGGTATGTCATCAGTATTTAGTTGGAGATAGTGATGCTTAACAAAGTGAAAAAAGACCTATGCCAGTATATGTGACCTTGGGCAGGTCATTTAACAAGAGCCCACAGTTTTCTCCTCTGTGAAATGAGAGGTTAGCTAAAATCTGTCTTTAAGGTAACTTCTCTACCTATAGAATTTTATGATTCCATAATTAGACTCTTTAAAACATTTTCTTTGGTGCTCTCTGACCTCTAAGAATATAGATTTGAAACTTTATACATATAGTTTACCATTTATATGGTAATACAGAAAATGATCTGACATAAGAAATAAAACATTATCTATTTCAAAGTTAGGACTTTTACTTCAGGAACTGAATTCTTTCAAAGCATCAGTCTTATGTTTTCATCTAGTTTATTGTTTATTCTTATTACCTATGGAGTTATTGTGGTATAACTTATACATGGAGAATAAGAACAATCAGGAGACATTCTTGTGCTTAGATAAATTTAGTTTACATGGAGAAATAATTACTCTGTACCTAAATCCTTTAGCCTATCGTTCCTGAACTGTACAGATGAAATAAAATTTGTGAAATAAAGCCAGGTTTTGCAGAATATTTTAAAAATGGGGGAAATGATAAAATATTAATAATTAAATTATATACTTGTAAAGAAAGCATTATTTATATACTATGGAGTTATAAAAATTGTAATATAAAAGTATTATCATTGAAAGATAGTTCTTTACCTACTGATAATTTATCTTTGATAGGGAAGTCTTATAAATAAAATATACAAAAAGAGAGCCAAATTGCAAAATATCCAAAAAAAAGATGTAAAGTCATACAAGCAGTTAATACTGGTACATAGTGATTTATTTTTAATTCCTAGAAATATGCAAACTTTATTGAGAAAAAACCAAAACTTTAGTCTATGTAAAATTTTTTATTTAAATTTTAAGTAGAGATTCTTTTTGGTTATTTACATAACATAACCAGGCCATCAAATCCCTTTGTACATATCCATTAAGGAGTTATCTCATTTCTGGGGAGAAAATTTGTTCTATTATGGATAGACCAGAAACCCAGAAAAATAATATAGCTAAACCCTTTGGGCTTGAGTCCTGCTTGGAAGGGCTAGCAAAGGTAATGATGTCTCTCTCTGTTAGGGAAAGCCTCTTTCTGGGGATGGATGCTATTTTTACAGTATAGGTGAACAACAATTCTCTAGAGGCAGGCACTCCACTTTGCTAAAGAGTTTAATTCCATCCATTGTAACAACTATTTATTGAGTGCCACGTGGACACTTAGCTTAGAGCTAGGCACTGAAGGAAAGAGAGAGAAAGTATGTATGACACAAATCCCCAAATCACCCAAATAAATCAGCAGCACCCAAATAAATCAATAAACTATTTAATTATTCTTTCACCAACCTGACAGGTTTCTTCTTTGGGCATTTACAATTCAGTCACTAGAGGATGGAGTGAGGAGGTTAATGCAAGTTCCGTGTGAATACACCAGGGTTGTCTTCCTTCTGTTCATTCACTTCCTTTTTCACTGCAAAATTAGCAGGTGCAATCAGGTTCTTTCTTTGCTTTTCTTGGCATCAGCTCCAAGAGTTTGGTTGTGACAGTTCATGGTAAGTGGTTTCTGTGTGATCAGGTCACAAATCACAAGAAAGAAGCAGGATCCTGGTCAATGAAACATTATATGAACAAGACAGGTGAAAAGTCATAGCCACCCAGCCAAATGGTTATCAAAGGAATGATAGTTTCATCTTCTACAGACTCATTCCGCAGTGTGTTCCAGAGCTCCTGTGTCCATTTGGAGCTTATCACAAGTCCCAACTCCTGACCAGTAAATAGATCACTCCTCTGAGAGTCATATCCACCCAAACGCCTCCCTTCCCCATTGCCCTGAGTCCTATGTCTTGACCAACCCAGCACAAGGTGAAATGGTTGACTGTCTCCTTTTCCTTCCTTGTTCTGTTAAATTTATTTATTTATTTTTGGTTCTTAGAAGCAGAAAAGTGCATGCCTTTTTTTTTTCTTTTTCTTTTATTTCTTTGCATTTTCTTTCCCTAAATGCTTCATCTCCCTACCCCTCCTGCAGTGAACCTAATGTCCTCGATGACTCCCAGGGCCTGGCCGCCGAGGGCAGCCTCTCTAGGTACAGTGTCAATGCTACCTGTGTATTGGTGTCTGTGCTGGGAAACAAGCTGTTCCCTGTCTCCTCCGTCTCTCTGTCTCTCTGTCTCCTCTCGCCCCGTCTTGATATCAATTTCCATTCCTTGCCCTTTGTTGCTCATAAACACACGAGCCTGGAAGTCAAAGGTGTAGCCTCTTTCATTTTTCAGCTTCAGAGCTCCATCACAAATGGCCTAAAAAGTTTACTTAAAAAAAAAGAAAAATCCCTGGAGTTCTTCTAGGGGTTTATCCCACGGACCATCTCAAGAGTTTGATATATAAAATATTAAATTTATCCCAGCTAAACATTCCCTCCCATGCTGATAGTCTTTAAGAATTTTTTTTTTTTTTTGTCAAAAGCCTTTTAATACAACTCCCCATCATTAGGAAGCCCCAATCTAGACAAGTCTTCCAGCCAATACCATGGGTGATAAGAAAACAGTGATGCTATAATAAGAATACCAATGTCAATATGATTTATATAATTCCCTCTCTTTGGTGCATGCAATGTGACAGGCTGTTATGATAGCTTATTCAAACCATGTTTATATAAAGAATGTCTGTCCCAGTGCTAAGATGACTTCCAAATTTGCCATGAAATATCAGATACAAACGTTTCTTGGTAAGAGACTTCTCATGATGCAAACAATATAATGGTTTGGCTATTGGTTTAAAGCTTCAGAAAGGGGGCCTGCACCTTTAACACTCAGATAAACCACGTCAAACATTCCTAATCTTGTGCTGTTGATTCACACCTCTCAACTAATCCTCATTAGGGGTAATGCTTCTTGTTCATGCTAAGAGTACCTTTGTTTCATCTCAAGAGAAAATATTCTCTTTCAGGTTCGCATTATATAGTGAGTGCTCCCTTGTTTATTGCTGTATCACAAAGATGAGGAAATGTTGAGAGGCCGTTCCTGTGAAAGGCTGTCCTTTTTTTATTTTTTGCATCTTGTTCAGATTTCACATTTTCTTTCGCTACTGAAAATGGGAAATTACTGCATCATCAGGTGTATCTTTTTGTTGTTTTTTTTTTACTGGCCTCATAATTCATGACATTCATTTGTGTTTGCAAGCCCCTGCCTGGATAGATCAGTCTCTTATTGGTGGTAAATGTGGAAGTGCTGCAGAGTGCAGGCTTAATTCCATTATTGAGAACTTCAAGGACAGGGAAAAACAGAGTAGTCCTTCAGGTGGTTTCCCTCATTGTTCACAGTATTGGAAGAGCTCTGAACCCAGCCTAGCACCATGACCACTGGTTTCAAAGCATTTATTTGTTTAATGCTTAATATTACATATAAGACAGGAGAATCTAGCTAGGAAGATGATTTCAATGTCCTACTGACAGTAGAAAGTATTAAATCAGACTTTGTCCCAGATCTTTTCTAACTAGGCCAAATTCTATTCTTACTGAATAAAATACTAGTCTGGGGTTGGTGAGAGAAGACAAGAGTTTGAGTTAAATTTTTTTTTTTTGAGTTACTTTTTATAAATTCTTCCAAGGACTTGGCCCTCTTTGTCAGGCTTAGGGTTCAAACAGACTAATCTGGAGTTGTCTAAACCAATCCAATCTGCCTTTGGTCCAGTGTAGATTGGAATAAACCCCAAGTTCTTGCTATTTGAGGGTAGTTCAGAGCCAACGCTATAGCTTTTATCCAGAGATGAATTAGTCAATCATGTGAGTTCTTTGATGACTGTTTTGGATCAACTTTTGTTGATCTGTTGTTCCTGTAATTGGTGTGTTTGAGTTCTGGATGCCAGTCACCCTGATTGATTAGTGATCAATAAGAAACCAGAAAATGAAGCACTCACTTTGGATTCTAAGAAGTTCCACGAGTGCAGAGGCATCCCGACAGCCATAGCAAGCCCACCTTTGCCATACACTGCGAGTCATCTCTCTCAAACGCCACCATGTCACCAAGTTCTCTTTGGAGGAGAGGAACTTTTGGCATTACTAAGAGGTGGATTTATAAAATAGGATATATACTTTTAATATTTGCTTTCCAGGCTTTCTTATTTTTGGCATGAAACTTCTTTATAGTGCAGATTCTTAAGGTTCTAAAGAAGCAGTAAGATATTAACTATGTAAATTACATTTAGCACACACCTGAGCCCTCAACTAAGGAAAACCTGACTCTAAAGCTTAAAGAATATCAGGAAACATGCCTAACAGAAAGTAATAGACCCTGCTGCTCACCCCAACCCCACATTTTGATAAACTTTCTGGGGATTTGCTTTTGAAAGAACACTTGTTTTAGGCAAGTTGGTCCGAAGCCTAAATGAGGAAGTCTCCAGGATAATAGTATAACCTGATAAATAGGTGGAAACCAATTAAAATTTTGCAGACCTTTAGAAAATTTTTTCCAGGATTTTTTTAATGTGTGCTAACTGGTTTCTTATAAAGATTCATAGGAAGAAGTATAAGTCTGTAAGAATCACTATGCTATGCTGCTGCTGCTAAATCGCTTCAGTCATGTCCGACTCTGTGCGACCCCATAGACGGCAGCCCACCAGGCAAGAACACTGGAGTGGGTTGCCATTTCCTTCTCCAGTGCATGAAAGTGAAAAGTGAAAGTGAAATCGCTCAGTTGTATCCGACTCTTAGCGACCCCATGGACTGCAGCCTACCAGGCTCCTCCGTCCATGGGATTTGCCAGGCAAGAGTACTGGAATGGGTTGCCATTTTGGAACTAATAAATTGAAATAGTATGTATATCATGGAAGAATTCTCTTCTTTAAGACTTTTGCTCTTAGAAATACAGAAACTTCATTGAAGATCTTCCCTCCCTGTGCCCAAATACACACACCATGGGCCATATTTCTCTCTCCAGAAGAATATAAACATGCAAAATGTTATTCAAGCACTTAAGCCTGGAAGTTTATACTTGAGAATTAAATTTTGTTTGGACATGTTAGAACATTTTGAAAGGCAGGAATTGACAATCAACTCTAGCTTAAAAAAAAAGAGAAGAGATTACAATGCTATTTGATTCCATAAGGGTAATTTTAATCAGAGTGGAAAATAAGAATGTGACTCAAGTTTGAACAAGATAGATAGTCTGCATGAAACAAAATAAAAATAATCTATCCATCTCATGATCATCCACATTTCCAAACTATGAAAATTTGGCAAGTACACCCAAATAGAAAAGATTAAAACAACCTTGTTATGGAGTTGAGAATTAATAACTTAAAAAATATCTGTTTATCTGTTGTGATACACAGAGAAGTGTACTTTCCCAGTGTTAAATCAGTTCTTACAGGAGAGCTAAGATCCAGATCCTTCCCTTTTTTGTCTGAATTCCAGTCTCTAATCTCTAAATGCTGTGGCATTTAAAATACATTTTCTTAGATGTTATAGAGGCTAAGTAAACTTTAAATGCTAATCTTTTACTGGGAAAGGGAAGAGTAGGATTTTGTCTACTGTTTATGTCCCTGTTTCCTGTAAATTCTTTATGGCTCCTTCAGTACTGGCTTCATGCATTCCTCAGCACAAGGCACTCACCCGGTGAAAATGGCTATGCTGCGTGCCTTCTCTTTCCCCTCCAGATTTCTCTAACCATACCAAAATCAAAACTAAAAGTATAAATAAAAGCAATGAAAATACAAATTCATTTCCTATATACTAGTTTCACCTAGTACTTTTACTTAAAACTTTTATTTTGAAATCTATTTCTATGTTGAAATACACTTGTTTTGTACTTTGAGATGAGTGACAGAAATTTTTATTGCGTTACTGAATGGCCTTTTGTTCCCTATCCTTTAAGAAATACCATTAGATATGTATTTCATTAGGATATGCATACATATTAATTGTATATGGTGCTTCCCCGGTGGCTTGGGTGTAAAGAATCCACCCACAATACAAAAGAGTTGGACACGACTTAGCAACTAAACAACATATTTATACACTCCAAGTCTTCATGCTGAAATGAGAGAAAAGAAATCATTTGTGCCAGGATTGTCTTCTAACATTGTCTAAAGTTTTCTAGCTTATAAATTACTTTCTTGTATTTTGAGTAAGGTCTTTGGTGTTAGTAGACAGCTGACTCATGCCAGTTCTGCCAACACCCATATTTACTTCTCTCAAATCCAGATTGTTTGCCAGAGTAATATTGCTTAGTGACTCAGAAACACCAAGGATGATTTAACTTCAATTTGGAAAGTTTTGTTTGCTTTTATACTTATGGTTTTAACTTTTTATTTGGCAAAACAGTGGAAATCAGCCATTTCTCATTCCGAAGATTAAAATTTTTAGGATATCGGTTTTCTCTAGAGAGGTGCTTAGGGTAGACACCATAGTTTTCTGGTTGGTGTTATATTGCACACCTGATAGTCACATATCACAAATCCTGCACATGACAGAAATATTACATGACATGGGGAGAACTAAATTGAAACCACATTTTATATGCAACTCCAATTTGATATAGACCCAAAATTACTTCTGTGTGCATTACTTCTGTTATTAATTTCTGTTTGTTTATCACTAATGTATCCTCTGCACACAGTTAAGCCAGACTTTGATGTTCCAAATATAAACATGCTAGCATCACATTTTTAAGGAGAATATATTAGCTGAGCTGTATTTCCAAGGGAATGTTCTATAATTTAATCATTGATATGTGCATTTATTGAAACACTAACTGTATCATTTATATAAAGCAACCAAAAACTAAATCTATAAACCTGATCCATTTCTTAGATTAAACCTCTCTATCCATAGAGAAAATTTTGATGCTTTTGATTCTTCCTTGGAATAATCATCGTGAAATTACCATTATCTTTTGGCATTTAACACTCCCTGGGTGACATGTATTTCTTTTCTTGCACCATTTTTTTCTCACAATCTCAGATTACTGAATAAAAGTGTAACAAGCGGACTGCCTCTATCTCATTTTCTCTACCCAATTATTTTTAAGACTTTTTATTACCTACTTCCTTCTGGTGTTCTAGAAGCAATAAACTCATTACAGATCGAAAACAATGAAGCATACTATATTACATCACTTTTCATGTTCAAACCATTTTACATTGACTAACTTCTTTTCTCTACCTTAATGGGAGGTAAATGGTAAGTATTAACCTCCCTTTACGGCCAAGGGAACTGAGGTAACATTTAGATGTCAATGAAGAATCCATTCCAGTGAAAGCTTTGCTTGGTATTTGGGAAAAACTTGTTTCTACTTTTGTGCATATGGTAATTGAATACTCACTCTTTCCAGTTTAAGACACATATTAAAATGTATAATTAATAAGGAGATGTCATTTCAAACATGCCAGCAACTTAGTCTGTATTGCTTATCAGAATTTATTGCATTGTTCCTTTGAGGTAATTTTTCATCTGCATAGAAAGGTCATTTATGGTACAAGGTTATATATGTATAAAAACAATGTACATTGATCTTTTTGAACTTGATATTCAGGAGAATAAGAAAGTCTAAAAAAACACCTGTTTTTAAAACTCTTTATGGAATTTCATGTATCCCAAATGGCCTAATTATTTCAGAAAAACTATGATAAACTCCATTTGGGAATCATTGATTTTTTCTTCCAGTGGAAATATGAGTAAGACTTTTAAAAAATGACACGTGACTCTGTCAACCATGTAATGATTAACTATAGGGGAAACGTCTGATTGTCCATCTTGCCACCAACTTCTCTCCCTACAACTGCAGGGAGATTTTGTTTAGGGAGCTCATTTTTTTTTAAATGGCAATGAATGCATACAGTCGTTTCCTTTTCATGGACAGTTGCTGATGCTGCGTTCCTCTGTGGAATATTTTACTGTAAAAACTATTTGTAGATGACTCTCCTTTCGCAAAGGCAAAGCCAAAATTAATCACATTGGCATCATCCACAGGATTACAATGTTCTCTGGGGCACAGTATATTTCTTTTTTTCACCTCCACTCCCATTATAAATCCCTATTATACATGCATGCAGAATGAAAAAGGATCATGGGTCCATGACAGTGTTTTCAGCTTCACCCAATACTAAAATAGGGACCACTGCTGGTAGCCATTTTTGCATATAAAAGACACACATACACAGTAAATTTGGGAGGAGCAGGTTGTTACTTTTACAAATTGTGTGCTATATTTGGGTGCAGCTATTCGATATTAATTAAGCTACTAAGTTGTAATGATAGCTTAATTACTTTGCGAGCCTTATAAATCTAAAATCATTTTTAAAGACATTTTCATTGTCTACCTATGTGACTGTTTACTCAGTCACAGAGACTTCAGGCTGCAAACATGTGTTGAATGTGACCCTTCACCCAAATGGATTCTGTGTCTGATGTGTTTGATATTTGTCCATCTTATTTTCATGTAAATTGAAATATTTTAAAAGGTGTTCCCATCCATGTGATAGAGTTGTTCGTGTTTGTTCGTCACCACCTTTCTCCTTACCCTTGGAAAAAAAATTGAGATTAGCATATGATGTGTTAAACCTTTTGGTGGCTTCCAAACCAGGGGTGTGATCGAATCGATGTTTTACTGAATGACAGACTGGCATCAGTGATTGAAAACAGAATCTCAATTTTGGCAGCTTGGGGCTACAAGGCCTCGTGTCCTCCTTCCTAAACCTGCAAAAATTCCCATCCCAGGGGTTCTTTCCTAACCCTCCTTCAAAGATAATGGTATCTTTGAAGTGACTGTTTCCTGTAAGTGATTTTGACTAACACCCACCAGAAGACTGTCTCATTTGCCTGCTCCGGGCACGCTAACACTGGTGATGCTCTTGACAGGGTGGCAAGTGTGCAGAGTGAACCTGGCCAACAGAACCTTCTCATTCAGCAGCCACTGGGGAGGAAGAGGGGCCTGAGGCAGGTAAGCAACCCTGAAAGGGCAGGGGAGACAGTCTATGAAAGGGCAGTTCTATTCAATTTTTAATGTATATCAAGACTCTATTTTATGTGTATTAAGACTCTATTTTACCTGAAATATTTATTCCCCACCTGAAATAAGCAGTACAGAGCAACTTTAAAACATGGTAAGTGCTTGGGCAAAGTGGAGAGTTTGGGGCTTCTGTTTTTAGCTCCGAATCTTATTAGCAAACCTGGTTACTTGGTGAAATAAGTGGGCTTATATTTTTATTTGCTCCCTATCCAGAAACCATTGCCAGTCAAACTACTGACCATGGAAGATTTGTTATAAAGCTCACTGAAGGCCTCTTTCTGTAGAGAGGCAGAGACAGTCATCCTTTCTTCCTCATTTCAAGATTAATGATTCTATTTAAAACTGAAATTCAAGGAGAGATTATCCTTAAAAATTTCCTTTGGTAGGGCGGGTTTCCTTTATGTTACCATCTAAATAAAACTCTAAATGAGGCTTTGTGCTGTGGCTTTGATGGGAACATCCCAGCACTGATTTGGAGGCTGGGCATTTTCCCAAAATCTGGGGTGTTTTTCATCAGTCTTTCCTTCAACGATAGAATATATTCAGCTACAGGTTTTAGATGAGCAAAGGCTGACTGGTAAGCAATCATTGCTAGTTTTGTATCCTGAAATTCTTACTATGACTATTTTAATTTATGTTAATGTTCTCAAGCTATCTAAAGGGGTAACAATCGTTAAGACAGACTATAGGATTGGTTAAAGGGGATGCTAGAATTATATAAGTACTTGTGTTTAAATATGCAGGAAGAAGTTTATTTTATTGGCTAAGAATGTAAGGAACAATCATAGAGCTCCACAGGGACCCTCAAAGAAGAGAACAAACCATAGAATCCTCTGAATTCAGTCTTTCCTCCCAGCAGTTAGATCCTTCCTGCTAGTTTTCTTTCTGCCTATTCCCTTTAGCTAAGGCGTCCTCTACTGTCACGTCAGAAGACTCAGACTGAACCCAGAAACCGCCACGGGGCTCGGCTGTCAACCACCCGCAGGAGCATTCAACCTAAGACAAAGCCATCCGGTGAGGCCTCCTGTGTCCCTCTGGGTAGACATTGACACAAGGCCCACTGCCCTGCCACACGGTGGGGAGGGCCTTCAGAGACTGAGAGTCATGCAGATAAACACACCTTTGGAAGCCACTAGGGAAAGGGAAGAAGTTTCCCAGGAAACTAGAGTGCCTTTTTTTCTCTCACCTTCCTCAATCCCATCTCTCTCCTCATGCACCTAGGTAAATGAATAATTCCCTTGTCTTTGGGAATTGTCTTTACAAAAGTCTTTATACTCTTTGGTATGAAAAAACTAAGAAATATTTAATAATTAAGATTACTATTGAGGGCTTCCCTGTGGTTCCATGGTTAAGAATCTGCCTGCCAAATGCAGGGGACACAGGTTTAATCCCTGGTCCGGGAAGTCCAAGTTGAACCACAAATGCTATGAAATTTGATGATAGAAGGTTGTGTTTTATTTACCCAAGCCAGGAACTGGGTTTGTTATATGTCTTACCAAAGACAAGGGCATGATGAGTAATAGGAACTTTTAATTCCTGTTGGCAGTTGTTATGAGCGATGACCAAATTCGCTTAATGCTGTGTACTGATCTTGTTTTTATGGAAAAACAATTTATGCAGAAAGGTTGTTTTATGTAAAAAATGATTTTTTCTACCCATGTGCTACTGTTTGTAAGAAGTGAAGTGAAGTGTTAGTTGCTTAGTCATGCCTAACTCTTTGGGACCCCATGGACTGCAGCCCACCAGGCTCCTCCATCCATGAGATTTTCCAGGCAAGAATACGGGAGTGGGTAGCCATTTCTTTCTCCAGGGGATCTTCCCGACCCAGGGATCGAACCTGGGTCTCCTGCACTGCAGGCAGATTCTTTATCAGCTGAGCTATGAGGAAAGCCCCTAAGAAGGTAAAATCAAAAGATGTACCTAATGGCCTAATGTGCTCTCATTTATTGGTAAACCAGCAATGTCTGTACTAAGAAAGGCAGGAGACACTGGTTAAAGCTAATATTAAGCACTGCCAACCTACCATCCTCCTATTCCGATTTACTGCTCTACTTCCAACCTACAGCGGACCAAAAACGATCTGTGACCTTCATCGAGACTCAGCCAGAGCCAGCAGGTGCCCCAGCAGACACACTTCCTGCCACAGGCCAGCCACAGGGCTGCAGCCCAGCCCCATCCAGGAAACCGGAAGGAATGGACAAACCAGTGCTCACGTCTTCCCCCGCCATTGTTGTTGCTGATCTTCACAGCCTGTCTCCCAAGCAGGTGAGGGCCCTGGAGAAACAAGCAAGTCTTGCTCTTTGCATACATCTGTCTAAGAATGGGGATATGTAAATGTCATCCATATCATTTGAGTCTGAGTCAGTAATGTTTTGTCAGACACTGGTCCTATCATTATGAAAAAAAAAAATCAATTGTAAAGTATATGGCCAAGAATATATCTACTTGAGAAGGAATAAGAGAAGTCTTTATACTCTTTGTTATGAAAAAACTAAGAAATATTTCATAATTAAATGACCACTGAGGGTTTCCCTAGAGGTCCATTGGTTAAGAATCTGCCTGCCAATGCAGGGGACACAGGTTCAATCCTTGGTCTGGGAAGATACCATGTGCCACGGAGCATCTAAGCCTGTGTGCCACAACTACTGAGCCCACGCTCTAGAGCCCATGCCGCACAGAGGAGAAGCCACCGCAGTGAGAAGCCAGCGTACCTCAATGAAAGAGTAGGCCCCACTTGCCACAATTAACGAAAATCCATGTGCAGCAACACCTAGCACAGTCAAAAATAAAGAAGTAAATATATAAATAAAATTTTAAAAAATAAAATTACCATTGAAAACCAGTATACTATACATGGCTGACAGTTCAATTAAAAAGAATAAAGTTACCAATTTAGATGAAACCTTTAAATACATGCTTAGTCACTCAGTCATGTCCGACTCTTTGCGACCCCTCTGGACTGGCTGCCAGGTTCCTCTGTCCATGGGATTTCTCAGGCAAGAATTCTGGAATGGGTATCCATTGCCTTCTCCAGGGGATCTTCCCAGCCCAGGGATCAAACTCATGTCTCTGGCATCTCCTACAATGAAGGTGGATTCTTTACCATCTGAGCCACCAGGGAAGCCCTTTAAATATAGAATCTTCTGAGAGGAACTTTTGTTTTGATCTTTTTTGTTGCTGTTTAGATATTTTTCTTGTTGTTTTGATCCCACGTTCTTCTCATGTGGTATTTAAAGAAAGCTAAGAGGCAATATTATATATATTTTTAAAGTCTTTAATGGTTAAAATCATTGTAATACCTTTATCTCATTTTACCCTCACAGTCTACAAGGTGAACAGGGCCAAAAATGAGGCTCATGCAACAGGTTAGAAAACTGAGGCTTAGAAAGTTGAAAGGGCCTATATAAAATCTCACGTGTTCCAAAGGTTAAAACTACGTCCAGCTTTGTGATTCCTTTCCAGTCACAGCTGGACAACAGTATTTTTTGATCCTCTTTCCTGGTATCCATCCTACCTTTCAATGTTACGATCCTTTTGGTTATAGGGTGAGAACCTCCCAGCTGAAGAAGGAGAAAGGAAGGAGGACACAGAAGTACAAGGTGCTACGGCACACAGCCCCCTCTCTACGCAACTCTCAGACCCTGATGACTTTACAGGCCTTGAGACATCCATCCTCCTACAGCACGGAGACACAGTTCTTCATATCAGTGAGGAAAATGGCATGGAGAACCCCCTGCTGGCGAGTCAGTTCCCTTTTACTCCCACAGAGCGGGGGGAGACGGATGTAGACCTAGATGAGTCTCATGTTTAGTTCTGTACCTTTTAAGTGTGGTAGGTGTAGACAAGATGTGGAAGGGATCAGTTTGCTGAAAGTTGAAAACATTCACTTGGAATATATGAAAACACAGCACTTTACACCCAATGGGTAGCACAAATCCCAGTAGATTTTTCTGCCAATGTGCATATTGTTTCATGAACATCTTTAAAAAATCAATGGCTAAGATGGTTTGGTTGTGTAAAGATCATGAAATCCAGGGAAGAATAAAAGGACAGAGCCATTTCACTGCACATTGTTTATGATTCAAGAAGCCTTGAGCAATTAAAAGTGTATAATATTACAGAGCTGCTTACCTAGGAATATTAAGAAGTAATGTATTCTAAAAAACTAATGCAATTTTTTGAGGTTACATAATACATCTCATGCAAATGTTTATTTTTCTAATTTCAAAAACATTAAATCAGGTGGCTATACAAGTAGCAATTTACATAAAAAATAATCAAAAGGAAAATATTAGTTTGGGGAAACTAAATATTAATAGCAAATAAGCCTGCAGGCATTTTTTTTTGATCAAAAATATAACCATTTAGAAGAAGAAAAAATACTATTTTTAGAACTTTGAACTTTTCAATTTATTTTTTAACTGTCATTTTCATTAAATATTGTAAATCAAAATGCTAATGCCATAAGATCATTCCATTTCATAATCAACACAGAGAATATTCTAGAAATTATCAGACATAAATCTAAATTAAGAAGATATAAATAGCCTATAATATGATAAAAATTAAATATAAATATAATAGCTAGAAAGAGATGGTATTCCTACTTCTAGCCCTGATGACATCAATACCAACATTGGAAAATATCGGGAAATGTAATTATTTTCCCTTATAGTGTCCTGTGCCTGCCCTTAAGGGCATATTTTCAGATATTAAGATTAGTGTTATTAGAATTGGTTCAATAAAATAACTTTTCTCAATGTTAACAAATCTATATGCTCCTTTAGATGTTAAGCTTATGAAGAAAAAATATAACATGTGCAATTTCTTTATAGACACAGTCAGCTTGTGTATTTTACTTTAACTTGACATTCAGTTACTTCAAGAAAAGTATAAAACTTAGGAGGCTCATGAGGCCATATCTAGTGTGTTATTAATCCTGTAGTAGGGCTTGGCATCTTACAGTTCAAGATTAAATTTCAAAACTTTAACAATTTATATTAGAAAATTGTTACATAACTTCTAGCATATAAAAACTCGTATACATACCTAAATTGGTATGGTGGTGGGGTTTGTGTACATGTTTTCTAGCACTCAAGCTACAGTTTAGACTACAATTACATTGCAATGAATTTAGAACCCATTCTGTACACTTAAACTTTGACTACGTTGGTTATGAAATGTATATGTATATATAAAGGAGACCTGTTAAACTCACCCAAATCACAAAGCAAAATAATTTTTCTGTTAGCATTGCTTATTAAAGAGGCATTGTTTGTTATTGTGATTTATATTTTCCAGTATAATTTGGGGTTTTGGTCTCATTCACTAATAGAATGAAAGATATCTGTGAGTTAAAGGACAAAACTAAACATTTCAAATCTAAACATTCAGAAAACAGAGGTGGTAAATGACCTCTTCCACGTTTTACAATATTTTCAGGAAATTTATGCTTAATGCTGAGTTCTCAAATGCAGAAATACACATAAAGAAGTGGTTTTATGATTCTTGCTAAGGAGATATATTTCATCTGCTTAAAATTATGCTGCTCCCTTAGTGTTAGAGGCCTTATGTTTGGTAATTACAAATGTCTGGGCTATATGAGTCTTCTATATGTGTGTGTTTTGTTCCAGTTCCTTGATGCTTGACTCAAATTCTCTGTGTATAATTGTATCAAGTATTTAAAAAGTAAAAGGGTCGAAGAAGATTGTTAAACATCTGACCAGAATCCTAGATACCTTTATATATATTTAAAAAGTAACAGACTGTGTTGAACATGACTATGCTGACCTGTCTGCCTTTTAGCCTGATTCCTTCACTTTAGTGTTATGGAAGTCTGTTGGAAACTTTTCCAATAAGCTAAATAATGTTGTACCTTGCAAAAAAGCCTCCACTCTGACAAACAGGGCCTTATAGAATAGGAATGTTTTCATACTGGGACTATGGAGATTTTACAGATGTATACATCTGTTCCATTTAAGGTGCCCTTAAATGTGTTGAATGTAATGTGTTAAATGTCTGTGTGTAATTGATAAAATATATGTATGTGCATAAGATTGTCACAAGATGTATTCTCAGGAATACTGTACCCTGGATTTTGAAGGAATAATTATTTTAAAAAAAGTTGGAGAAGATTAGAAAAAGATCAAGATAAGTAACAATTTTTTGTAATTCAAAATGTTATTAAGTATATGACTAAAAGTTAATTATTACATATGATAAATATCGTATTGGTAATACTAGATCATTTCTTAAGCTATGATACTTAATATTTATCTTGTTCAGAGGAAAATGAAAACAGACACTTACTTCCCATGTACAAAAAAATTGGATTCAACCAAGGGACTGCTCTTCTGAAATTAACTTTTGAGAGACCTTGGAATGAACATGTGTCCTCCACAATAGTGGGTGTAGATTTACTCAGATTCAATTAAAGCAGTTCAAATTCTGGATACACCATTTTACACAACAAAACATTTAACTTTTGTTTTTCTGCTTTCTGTAATTCTTTTAGGTAAGTTTTATTTCTTTTTTTCCAAAAATTAAACTGAGTTATTGAGTGCATTCAGACAAGGCACTTAGAACTATAGTGCCAAAAGGCATAAATGGGCATAACAATGCTGGGAGAAAAATCCATAGAATTTGGGGGTCTGGTTTGGGCTTGTTGAGTAGGCTGGAAGTAATGTGTTTACTATTTCAAGCCTCCAATAGTACTCTGGGCAGAATACCAAGAGTACTTTCTTTCGTATTTGTCCCTTTAATCAGTTTAAAACATTCTCTACTCTGCTGTCCAGCTCTGAGAGTATCTGAACAGGAATAGAGTGTATGTTGGGACCAACAGGGAAAAAAAGGTCATACATAGAATGACAGTCCAATATAAAATTAAATACCCTTCGTCAAGTTGTACAGAGACTTTAGTAGTCTCCGTAATTTGCTGCTATCACACCGAGTTTTGCTGTTGCCCCGTCACCTCACACTTCCAAGTCCATGGCCTTGTCTTGGCAGTGACTAGAAAGTCTCACTTCCTCATTTACTTCAGTGGGTCCTAACTGCACCTTTTCAGAAACAAAGTTTGGTTTGACACTCAGGAGAATAAAAATAAGTTAGGGCAGAATGTATTTGGAAAAACTTAAGACAAATTTACTTATGTTGTTTTAGGGTCATTTAGGATTACAAATCAATGTACCTCCATATTTTTCAAAAGTCACTGTGACTGCAGGATGAAAATCCTTTATTAGCCATTTTACAGGTAAAAGCAAAAGATTGACTACACAGCCGATTTCCCTCAGATGACTATAAAGTTTGTTATGAATACTGAATGACCAAAGAGCATGGAAAAAATGCATATGAATAAATATTGAAATGTTTATGAAAGATATTTATGAAAGATAAGACTTCTGTGTTTGAATATGCACATATAAAATAAATTAAAAATATTTAAGATGCCTGATTGCATTTCATTTCTCATTTTTCAACACAAGAAATAGGTTAACTCCTTTAGGAAAGTGTTCATTTTAGACCCTGAGGTGTTTTTTGTTTTGGATCCCTGGAGCTTATCTTGACATTCCTCCTCAACCCTCATAATCTGGCCTGAAGTCACCTTTCAGTTCAATACCTCTAATTCCGCCCCCTTCCAAATGAGCTTCATTCTACTCATGCTTTCCATCCCTAACTTTCAAAATTAAGGAGAATGGGCACATTGGGAGACAAATACCCCAGTATGACTTCTCTGCTTAAGTATGATCATTTGGAAGGACTGGTAGATTTCCCAAGAGGAATGTTAAGGGCCAGGTTATTCTCTGAATGGGATCCAAGTTTACCATCACAGTTCTGTCTTTTATACAAAGTGCCTTATCCTTAAATTCAAAGTAATGCTCTTACTAAACTTTTTTTTTTCCATGTGAATTTGTTACATGGAAAACTGTGTTCCTCTCTTTGTGGGAGTCAAGCCAAAAGACACAACCAAGCCAAAGATTCGAGAAGGAAGGATGTATTACTTTCAGCAATGATAGTGAAAATCTTTCCCAAAGCAGTGTCTCCCCAACAGGGAAAGTGGGTAATGCATTTTTTCTCATTTGGTTTGGGTGTGTGCGTGTGTGTGTGTTAAGTTTTAAGCTAAGGGTACAAGTGTATTCAGGAAGGGGCTTGGTGGGTGGACAGTCCCTGATTTAGTAATTAAAGACATCAGGGTCAGGAAAGGTCAACAGCATCATTTCTTAGGTTCCAACTGATCTGGTGGTTGAGACTTCAGGCTAATCATTTTCATTGAAAAGAAATGGCTGAATTCACAACTGAGAGACTGGGGGCAGGAGGAGAAGGGGACGACCTAGGATGAGATGGCTGAATGGCATCACGGACTCGATGGACATGAGTCTGAGTGAACTCTGGGAGATGGTGATGGACAGGGAGGCCTGGCATGCTGCGATTCACGGGGTCGCAAAGAGTCGGACACGACTGAGCGACTGAACTGAAACTGAACTGTATCTTTGGGGCTTCCCAAGTGGCTCAGTGGTAAAGAATCTGCCTGCCAAGCACGAGACCTGGGTTTGATCCCTGGGTTGTGAAGATCCCCTGGAGAAGGGACTGGCTACCCACTCCAGTATTCTGGCTTGGAGAATTCCATGGACAGTCCATGCGGTCGCAAAGAGGCGGAGGTGACTGAGTGACTTTCACTTTCACTGTATCTTTAGGAATGTTACTTCTATCTATGCTTGATAACAGTGTTTGTTTCTGCAGAAGCTTTGGTCCCCTTAAGATTATTAACTACTATACAAAAGAATCTGAAAAAGATGAAAGATCTTAACTAAAACAGATTAAGAAACTCCTCAGAGGGCTGGGAGACCTGACAGACCAAGTTTTTAGTTTTTGTTTTTTGAAAGCCCTGTATTAAAAACTGAACTCAAAGGAAGGAGGAAGGTGCCTCATTGCGAGGCCCCGCCCCTAAGCCCTTAAGGTGGCAGTCCTTCCCTCTAGGGGAGGCGGGACTTCCCCCTCAGGGCAGCTGCTTCCGGCGGAATCCGGAAAGATCTACGGAGAAGAGGTGGGACCAAAACTGCTCGGCCAATCTGGGCACGACGCCTTAATCTAGCCGGGCTCTTGTGCAGTAACTTGCGTTGGAGCACTAGCACCATGGCGTCTGGTTGCAAGATTGGCCCGTCCATCCTCAACAGTGACCTGGCCAGTTTAGGGGCCGAGTGCCTCCGGATGCTGGACTCTGGGGCCGATTATCTGCACCTGGATGTAATGGACGGGTAACTCTCCGCGGGGTTCGGGCCTGGGTTGTCGCGTGGGGCGGGATAGGCTCCCATTGACTGAGTACCTGTTAGGTGCACGGCGTCCCTGTGCCGCGAAGCGCCTCACTCTGAACGCGGTACTGAGGAAGGGGCCTGAGGTGGAAACCCAGGAGGCTCCGCTTGGAGGGGACCTGGGCTGCGACCGTGTCCCGAGCCTCATCTCCTCCCCTCCCCCCCACGTAATGTGAATTCTTCTAGCACTTAGCACCCGGAAGCGGCCTTAAATCTCTAGGACCTGTCTCTCACTTTCAGTTGGAGAAACTGAGGCCCAAGGGAATAGGCATGACTTGCCCAAGCTCATATAGCTAGTTAGTGGCATTGCTGGGGAGACAGACTTGTATAACGATGACGAGCTTTGCACCTGGAGTGAGAACGCCCGAGTTCTGCCACTTGCTAGGTTACTTGGGACAAGCCATTTAACCTCATTGAGCTTCAGTTTCATTCTGTGAAAAGTGGGAGTAATAACACTCTACAGCCCAGGCATCTTTGGAAGATGAAATGAGCTGGTACAGGTAGTTTACAATGCCTGGCACATGGTAAATTTTCTATAATTGATGATAATTGTTGTCTCATTGTTCGAATTTTGATTTTCCTATCTATTTTCTCTTCAGGCACCCTGCTCTTCAGGGAGGTCAGTTTTTTGTAAGTAATTTTTAAGCACTGTAGTTATAGCCCATAATCAATATTGTTTGAAATCAGATTGATGCTAGTTTCATAAGTTGGTTATAAAATGAGGAACCAAGCTAGAGAAAACAGTTAATACTCCCTCAAGTTTACGCACATTGTGACAGAGTTGCAACTTGCATTTGCCGCACTGATAACTGCCATAAGATCAAAACAGCCATTAACCATGGTTTGGAGCAGAAGAGTAAATTTATTGAAAATAGGTAAAATCTCTGTGTACCCTCATGCAGATATGCAAATTCATGTTTTTTACAAAAATTACCAGGCATTTCCCTTTTCAGTGTCACTCATGAAAGATTCGTCTTCTTTGGTCTGGTTAGATCTGCTGTTTCTCTTTTCCATTTCATTCAGTTACTTCAACACTGTGCCCAACTGTTTAATGGCAAAATCTTAACCTTAAAGTTTTCCTCTGTTCATGGGATTTCCCAGGCACGAACACTGGAATGGGTTACCATTTCCTTCTCCAAAATATTACTTCTTCCAAAACATAGCTTTTTAGTGTGCTATCGCATGTCATTCTACTTACGTACTTTGTTTTTGACACCTTTGCTTGAAAGCCCTGAACTTCCAAAAGTTACTGGAGTATGTATTTACAGATGGGTAGCTACATTTTTGTGTTTGAGATATAGAATGTGACAAAATTCTGAGTCACTTAGGAGTCTCGGGATAGAACAGACTTCCCAGGTGGTGCTAGTGGTAAAGAACTAGCGTCTGCTAATGCAGGAGACACAGGAGACACGGGTTCGATCCTTGGGTTGGAAAGATCCCCTGGAGGAGGAAATGGCAACCCACTCCAGTATTCTTGTCTGGAAAATCCCATGGACAAAGGAGCCTGGCAGGCTACAGTCCATAGGGTTGCAAAGAGTTGGACACAACTGAAATGACTTAGCACATATGAGTATAGTCTAACCATGTTTAAGTGAATGAATGGAGAAAATAATTTGTCCCAGTTTACCAATCAGAATATCAATGATAACAATAGGTAATGATAAATATAGAGCTCATAAAGAACACTTGATTGTTTCTGTTCTAATACTTTTTTTTAGAGTTTTTTTTTTTCTTTTAAATTTATTTTTTATTGAGGGGTAATTGCTTTACAGAATTTTATTTCCTGTGAAACCTCAACATGAATCAGCCATGGTGGTGGTGGTGATTTAGTTGCTAAATTGTGTCTGACTCTTGTGACCCCATGGACTGTAGCCCGCCAGGGTCCTCTGTCCATGGGATTTTTCCAGGCAAGGATACTGGAGTGGATTGCCATTTCCTTCTCCAGGGGATCTTCCCACCCAGGAATCAAACCCAGGTCTCCTGCATTGCAGGCAGGTTCTTTACCTACTGAGCTATGAGGGAAGCCCTGAATCAGCCATAGGTATACGTATATCCCCTGTTCTAAAACTTTTTGTGGATTATCTCATGTAGCCCCATGAGCTGTTATCAGCACCAGAGTTGACAGTGAGGAGTCTAATATAAAGAGAGATTAAGTTCCCTTGTAACTAGGAAATGATGCAACCAGAATTGGAAGCAGGCAGCGGTTTGTTTTGTCTCAGAAACTGTCTTCTCTGGATACTCGGCTTACAGAGAATCATTAAGATATTGTCTGTCTTTGAGAGACAGCTAGTTTATATTTTTGTTATTTGTTTCATATCCCCTACTGCACGGTAAACGCCCTGAAAGCAGAGCTCACCTCTATTCTCTGCAGGAAAAGCACTGTGGCAGGCCTAGTTATAATTGGTTGGATGAATGGTTTTATCATAATAGAGGTATCTTCTAAGAAATCTCTTGCCCCTCCCAGGCCCATGGCAGTCCTTGAGCTTGTTAAGTAAATGTATTTGTTTTTTATTGACTCCTTTCCCCTTTTACTGAGAAACGTCTTGGTTTGAAAATAAGCAAATTTTGCATACACTATTTTAAAAGCCTTTCCCTGTTAAGCATCACAACTTTGAGTTACTTTCATTCCCCTTTTGCAATAGGAAACCAGTTGGGGAGGTTCAGCCCCTTCCCCAGTGTCCTATCAGAACAGACAGGGCCTGGCTAAATTGCAGTGCCGCTTAGGCCCAGGGTATGAACGAGGGGCTGTGGACTTCCTCCACTTTCTGCCTCCATGCTTTTCCTTTTCCTTGCCCCTTAAAAATCTCCAACAGTACATTGAGCTTGATG
Organism: Capra hircus; assembly: GCF_001704415.2. Lineage (NCBI taxonomy): Eukaryota > Metazoa > Chordata > Mammalia > Artiodactyla > Bovidae > Capra > Capra hircus. The sequence goes on along the minus strand of NC_030809.1, from coordinate 38,052,525 downwards.
CACTGGTGGTTTTCTGGTCCTCTCTCTTTCCCTGAAGTCCCCACTGTGTCTTCTGATTAAAACTGAAGGACTTTGAAAGTCAGGAACAAGTTTTGGAAACACTGGTGGGTGGAGCATTAGTGTGGTTGGATATTTGAAGTAAAGGACAGGTGGATTTTTCTGGAAAAGAAAATTGGAGAGCATGTAAACATAAATGTGTCTTGACAGGAAGTGACTGGAAATGTATTGGTCTTAAATGTAGGAAGAGAGCAAATAAGCAATTTCTAAATTAGTTGTTGTTGTCTGGTTGCTAAGTTGCATCCAGCTCTCTATTACCCCATGAACTGCAGCATGCCGGGCTTCCCTGTCCTTCACTGTCTCCTAGAGTTTGGTCATGTTCATTGAGTTGGTGATGCCATCCAACCGTCTCATTCTCTGTCACCCCCTTTTCCTCCAGCATTGTCTTTCCCAGCATCAGGGTGTTTTCCTGTGAGGTGGCTATTCACATCAGATGACCAAAGTATTAGAGCTTCAGCATCAGTCCTTCTAATGAATATTCAGGTTTGATTTCCTTTAGGATTGACTAGTTTGATCTTGTTGTCCAAGGGACTCTCAAGAGTCTTCTAAGCACCACAATTCAAAAGCATCAATTCTTTGGAGCTAAGCCTTCTTTATGGTCCATCTCTCACATCCATACATGTGTACTTGAAAATCATACCTTTGACTACATGGATCTTTTTCAGCAAAGTAATGTCTCTGCTTTCTAATATCACTGCAGATGGTGACTGCAGCCATGAAATTAAAAGACGCTTACTCCTTGGAAGAAAAGTTATGACCAACCTAGATAGTATATTCAAAAGCAGAGACATTACTTTGCTGACTAAGGTCTGTCTAATCAAGGCTATGGTGTTTCCTTTGGTCATGTATGGATGTGAGAGTTGGACTGTGAAGAAGGCTGAGTGCCGAAGAATTGATGCTTTTGAAGTGTGGTGTTGGAGAAGACTCTTGAGAGTCCCTTGGACTGCAAGGAGATACAACCAGTCCATTCTGAAGGAGATCAACCTTCGGATTTCGTTGGAAGGAATGATGCTAAAGCTGAAGCTCCAGTACTTTGAGTTGACTCATTGGAAAAGACTCTGATGCTGGGAGAGATTGGGGGCAGGAGGAAAAGGGGACAACCCAGGATGAGATGGCTAGATGGCATCACGGACTTGATGGATATGAGTCTGAGTGAACTCTGGAAGATGGTGATGGACAGGGAGGCCTGGCGTGCTGCGATTCATGGGGTCGCAAAGAGTCGGACACGACTGAGCGACTGAACTGAACTGAACTGAATGTCTCTGCTTTCTAATATGCTGTCTAGGTTTGTCATAGGTTTCCTTCCAGGGAGCAGTAGTAGTGTTAGTCACTCAGTCATGTCCAACTCTTTGCGACCCAATGGACTTTAGCCTGCCAGGCTCCTCTGTCCATGAAATTCTCCAGGCAAGAATACTGGAGTGGGTTGCCATTCTCTTCTCCAGGGGATCTTCCCTACTCAGGGCCCGAACCTGGGTCCCTGGCATTGCAGGCAGATTCTTTACCACTGTACCACCGGGGAAGCCCTCCAAGGAGCAAGTGTCTTTTAATTTTTTAATTTCATGGCTGCAATCACAATCTACAGTGAATTTGGAGCCCAGGAAAATAAAGTTTGTCTCTGTTTCCACTTTTCCCCTTCTCTTTGCCAAGAAGTGATGAGGCCAGATGCCATGATACTAGAATGTTAAGTTTAAGCCAGCTTTTTCACCCTCCTCTTTCACCCTCATCAAGAGGCTTTTTAGGTCCTCTTCCCTTTCTGCCATCAAAGTGGTATCAGCTGCATGTCTGAGGTTGTTAATATTTCTCCTGGCTATCTTGATCCAGCTTTTGATTCATCCAGCTCACCATGTCGCATGATGTATTCTCCATGTAAGTTAAATAAGTAGGGTGACAGTATATGGCCTTGCTGTACTCCTTTCCCAATTTTGAACCAGTTCATTGTTCTATGTCTGGTCTAACTGTTGCTTCTTCACCTGCATAAAGGTTTCTTAGGAGGTAGGTAAGATGGTCTGGTATTTCCATCTCTTTAAGAATTTTCCACAGTTTGTGGTGATCCACACAGTCAAAGGCTTTGGCGTAGTCAATGAAGTAGAAATAGATGTTTTTCTGAGATTCCCTTGCTTTTTCTATGATACAGCGGATGTTGGCAATTTGAACTCTGGTTCCTCTGCTTTTTTTAAATCCATCATGTACATCTGGAAGTTCTCAGTTCACATACTGCTGAAGCCTAGCTTGATGAATGCTGAGCATTACCTTGTTAGCATGTGAAATGAGTGCAGTTGTGTGTTAGTTTGAGCATTCTTTGGCATTGCCTTTCTTGGGGATTGGAATGAAAACTGACCTTCTCCACGCCTGTGTCTATTGCCGAATTTTCCAAATTTGCTGGCATATTGAGTGCAGCACTTTACAGCATCATCTTTTACAATTTTAGATAGCTCAGCTGGAATTCCATCACCTCCATTAGTTTTTTTGTAGTAATGCTTCCTGAGGACCACTTCATACTCCAGGATGTCTGGCTCTAGGTGAGTGACCCCACCATCATGGTTATCCTGGTGGTTAAAACCTCTTTTGTATAGTTCTTGTATGCATTCTTGCCACCTCTTCTTAATCTCTTCTGCTTCTTTTAGGTCCTTAACATTTCTGTCCTTTATCATGCTCATCCTTGCATGAAATGTTCCTTTGATATCTCCAGTTTTCTTGAAGAGATCTCCATTCTTTCCCATTTTGTTGTTTTCCTTTACTTCTTTGCATTGTTCATTTAAGATGGCCTTCTTATCTCTGCTTTTCTTTGAAACTCTGCATTCAGTTGGGTATATCTTTCCATTTTTTCCTTACCTTTCACTTCTCTTCTCAGCTGTTTGTAATACCTCCTCAGACAACCATTTTGCCTTGTATTTCTTTTTCTTGAGGATGGTTTTGGTTACTTCCTCCTACACAGTGTTAGGAACTTCCATGGTTCTTCAGGCACTCTACCCAGATGTTATCCCTTGAATTTATTCATTGCCTCTACTGCATAATCAATAGTAAGTAGTTTGATTTAGGTCAAATCTGAATGGCCTAGTGGTTTTCTCTACTTTTTTTCAATTTAAGCCTGAATTTTGCCATAAGGAGCTCATGAGATGAGCCACATTCAGCTCCAGGTCTTGACTTTGCTGACTGTGTAGAGCTTCTTCATCTTTGGCTGCAAAGAGTATAATCAGTCTGATGTTGGTACTGACCATCTGGTGATGCCCATTTGTAGAGTCATGTCCTGTTGTTGGAAGAGGGTGTTTGCTATGACCAGTGTGTTCTCAATAGAGTGTCTCTGTTAGCCTTTTCCCTGCTTCATTTTGTACTCCACGGCCAAACTTGCCTGTTAATCCAGGTAACTCTTGACTTCCTGCTTTTGCATTCTAGTCCTCTGTGATGAAAAGGACATCTTTTATTTTGGTGTTAGTTCTAGGAGGTCTTGGAGATTTTCATAGAACCATTCAACTTCAGCTTCTTTGGCTTTAGTGGCTGGAGCATAGAGTTGGATTACGGTGATATTGAATGATTTGCCAGGATCATTCTTGTCGTTTTGAGATTGCACCCAAGTACTGCATTTTGGACTCTTGTTGGCTGGGAGGGCTGCTCCATTTCTTTTCATTGGTTCTTGCCCACAGTAGTAGATACGATGGTCATCTGAATTAAATTCGCCCATTCCAGTCCATTTTTGGTTCACTAAGATGTTGATGTTGACTCAGCATTTCCTGTTTGACCGTATCCAGTTCACCTTGATTCATGGACCTAACATTCCAGGTTCCTATGCTGTATTGTTCTTTATAGCTTCAGACTCTACTTTTCCCACCATATACATCCGCTGCTGAGCATCATTTCCACTTTGGCCCAGCCTCTTCATTCTTTGTGGAGCTGTTTCTCCACTGTGCTCCCGTAGCATATTGGGCACCTCCTGACCTGGGGGACTCATCTTTCAGTGTCATATCTTTGTGCCTTTTCATAAACTGTGTACGGGGTTCTCTAGGCAAGAATACTGGAGCAATTTGCCCTCTCCTCCAGTGGACCACGTTTTATCAGAGCTCTTCACTTTGCCCTGTCCATCTTGGGTGGCCGTGCACTACATGACTCATAGCTTTATTGAGGTACATAAGCCCCTTCCCCATGACAAGGTTGTGATCCGTGAAGGGTTCCTAAGTTAGTTAGGGCGATATAAAGCCAGGGAGATTTCACATTAGTACTAGATTTCTGACTTTTGAAAAACTTCCAGAAATTTCCAGTACTGGGCCCACAGTCTCACAGACCACCATTAGCCAGGCCAGATCTTCTTCATTTGTCTCCTGTCTCCTTCTGCCCTGTTTCATTCCTCCATGCTATCTGCCAACCCAGCCACCCCTATCCCCACCCCCGACTGCTCTCTCTCTCTCTTAAGGCTCTCCTCCCGTGGACTTTTTTTTCAGTTAGTTATTAATTGTCAGTGAAGGGGCAGACAGGCCTTGCAGATAAGAGCCTGAACTTTGGAGCTGGGTTGACTGCCTCCTGTACTTACTGGTTGTGTGAGCTCTAGCCTCTCTTTCTCATCTATAAAATACAGAAAACAGTGGTACCTGTCTCACTAAATTGTTGGCATGATTTTAATGAGTTAATATGATGGAATTGTTTAGAATGGCGGTTGTCCTGTATAATTCTTTATTAGCCGCATTCTGCCTGCTTGTCATCTAAGCTCAAG